>NC_067146.1:23708301-24042944 GCF_903995435.1 Acomys russatus | reverse complement strand
ATGTAGGCAGAAAGAGGTTATGACAAGTTGAGCATAGTGACATGTTCCAAATACCCATAATATAAATTGCTTATTTTAAGGAAAGCTTCCATTCTTGCATGCTCTGTGTTCATCAAACTTTCCATAAGGCATGGAAGCAATAAACAACATGCTATTAGTCATTAGTGATCTGTGCCCATGTGCTTTATGACTGCACATCTGTTGAGATTCCATTTTTATGCTGCTTTTCCTATATCCTGGATTAAAGAAAAAAGCAAACGAGGATTTCAAATATGGTAGCCACATGCAAACTATATTTTAAATTACTCAGGGAAAAGCTCGAGTTAATTTACTTCATACAATCATTGTTGTATTAGTAAAAATTTACAAAGCAACATATTTTCTCTCATTAAAATTAAGACAGTGATAGGAAACATTTAAAAAAAGAAAAAGCATATCCATCATACAAGGTGATTAAAAAAAAAAACCAAAGATATAATATCACCCAGTAAAATCTTAATAAAAATTGCTTACAGATAAATGAATATCAAGGTCTAAGTAATACACATCCAGAGGTTCTGGTTCATATTCACACATTTGCATTTCCAATAATGATGTAGCTTGATCACGGGGATCCTGAGTTTGGCAAGCGGGGAGGCACTCAGAGTCCTCACATTGGCATTCCGTTATGTCCCGGTTTGTAGGAATTCCAGTCCATCAGCAGACTTTAATCTTGGCAGGAAGTTGGTTGTTATTTTTTAAGTTCTTTCTTTGAGCCAGACTGTGCATGAAATTATGAGTAAACACAAAAATGTCCTTGTCTTTAAAATGCTAACCTTTTCAGGACACAGATACATGGGGGAAAATATCAACTGCTAAGCAAAGCTCGGCAAGGCTAAAGGAGCTTTCAGAGCACAGAGGAAGATGGATTGCTTCTGCTTGCAGAGCCAGGGTAATGAAGAGACACTTGAGCATAAGCAATTGTTGAATTTCTGTCTTCGCTCTCTCATCAAATGGAGCCTAATTTCTACACAAAGATAACCAAGACGTGTCTTCAGCTGTGGCACTTGCCTCACACAGATCAAAACAGCTACAGAGCCAAGGGACTGTGGCCACCTTCTCATGTTCTCTTGAACTGAGCCTGTAATGGTGACTAGAGTACCTCATGGTGGGAAACAGATGGTGCTATCTTCTGCACGCCATTGTGAATGAACTCTGTGGTGCTGTGCAGCCAGGGGATGGTGAGCAGGGCTCCCCCACAGGAGCTGTTAGCATTTCTACCCTTTGGTGAATTTGTTTTCAGTGCAGAACATTTTGGGGACTGTAGGGATTGGGCTTTGTCCCTGCTCTGCTTTTTCCCATACTACACACAACAAGCATATTCAGGCTGTACCTTGCTCTAAGTAATTCCACTTTCCAAACAGCAGTTTTCTCCACTGTGGGCACAAATGTTGACTGAATAACATAACAGCATGTTTATGAAAGTAAACAACCACCACCTGTCTGATGTAAACTATTGATCACACACTAATAAATAATGATTTATGCAAAGTAAAATATTGCTACCCGAAAACATAAACACTTTTCTTGATTTAGGCTTAAATATATTTGAAGCCCTCCAATGTATATATAATACTAGGGAGGAAGGATAAGAGAGACACAGATGGGCTGCAGCTTTGTTTGCTTGTCTGCATTTTTTTCCCTAATAAAAGATAAGAGCAAACAGCATAAAAGAGGCTACTAATTCTTGTAGAAAGAGAGAGAGCGACACCGAGACTGACATGGGCTTTGAAACCTCAAAGCCCACCCTCTGTAACACATCTCCTCCAACGAAGACACCTTCTAATCCTTCCCAAAGTGTTCCATCAGCTAGGGGCCAAGCATTCACATATATGAGCCCATGGCAGCCGTTCTCATTGAAATCACCACAGACAGTATAGTTAGTTATGAAATACTCAGCACTTCCCCTGACATAAAAAAGAAGATAGAACCATCTACTCTCAGCCCTGCCCACCCCCCCAGCCCCCCACGAACATAGCACTGGAAGTAATGCAAAGAAAGAGAAACAATTACAAGACACAAATTGTAAAGAAAGAAGTAGACATGCTGTTATTAGCACATACAAGATTCTTTTGGTTTCTTCTTTCATTTTTAGTTTATTTTAATTTATTCACATTACATCCTGATTATTATCCCTTCACTCTTATCTTCTGGTTTCAGTTTCAACCCATCCTCCCTTTTCTACCCAATTCCCCTCCCCTAGACCTCTGATGGGAGGCCTCTCTTTCCCCATCATATGAGCACAGCCGATCTGGTCTCATCCAGATAGCCTGCTTTCCCTTCCTCTGTGTACCCTTAGGGCCTCCACACCAACAGGAAGTGATCAAATCTGGGACACCAGAGGTCATGTCAGAGGCACTCTCTGCCACATGGGGAGAATGAGCTGCCCATTGGCTACATCTGAGTAGGGGTTCTAGGTTCTTGGCATGCCTTGTCCTTGGTTGGTGCATGAGTTTGTGCAGGGCCCCTGGGTCCAGATCCACCAGCCTTCATGGTCTCCCTGTGGGGCTCCAAGGTTTCAACACAGCAACTCGTAAAGGTAGAAGCAGAGTAAGTTTATCAAAATCTCCAAACTCAAGGTCAGTTAACAAAAGTGAATGTGATTCTACACGTTGTGAAATTAATATTTTTAAAAAATAATATGCATAAGAACATCAGAAATTTAAACAAGAATAAATCTAACTATAGAACTGCTGGACATCCAGACCTGAAAATGCTGATGGACACATTTTTTTTATTATATGATTTTAAAAATTTTTATTTTATTCATTTATTCTTATTACATCTCAATGGTTATCCCATCCCTTGTATCCTCCCATTCCTCCCTCCCTCCCACCTCTTCCCCCTTTATATGTTCATAGGGTATCAAGTCTCTTTTTGGTAGCCTGCTATCCTTCCTCTTGGGACTCTAGATGAGAGAAGCATGGGAGAATAGCAAAGTAGAAGGATCCAGAGGGTCCTAGAAACCGACAAGAAGAACATTATGATAGGCAGATTTGGGCCCAGGGGTCCCGCTCAAACGATGGACACATTTAATAACCTAAATATAAGAAGGAACCACTGGAAAGATGCCACAATATTAGATAGATACACATTCTTCATAAAGCAGTCTGCAGATTCAGCAACATTCACCCAGAACTCAGTGGGACTTAGAAAATAGAAACAAGCTGATTCACACACACACACACACACACACACACAGAGAGAGAGAGAGAGAGAGAGAGAGAGAGAGAGAGAGAGAGAGAGAGAGAGAGAGAGAGAGAGAGAGAGAGAGAGAGAGAGAGAGAGAAAGGGGGGGGGAGATTACATTTTATATTTTTATGTAAAATCTAAGAGTCAGGGTTAAGAGACTTTTCAGAGGGTGAGAGCATGCCGAGCTCTTGTAGAGGAGCGCTCGCTGCCCAGCACCCACAATCAAGTGCCTTTCGGCTGCCTGTAACTCCTCTGCAGGCAATGTAGTGTCTTCTTATGCCTCCATGCACACCACACCCATGTGCACAAACCTACACCCGGATGCATTACTTAAAAATAATGTATGTTAAAAATAAATGTATTTATATGTAGAAGTAAATGAATGATGGAGAATTAAAAACAATTTTTTTAAAAAGACAAAGTTATCCTTGGTTGGTGCAGTAAGTTGAGCAGACCCCCTGGAACCAGATCTGTCCATCATGAAGTTCTTCTTGTGGGTTTCTAGGACCCTCTGGATCCTTCTATTTCCCCATTCTCCCATATTTCCCTCACCTAGAGTCCCAATAGGAATCCCCGCATCTATCCCAATCTCCTGGTAAGTGAAGACTTTCATGTGACATCCCTTTTCGACTAGTGTCCAATTATAAGTGAATATATACCTTGAACCCCTATTCAGATCTAGCCAATGGACAGCACATTCTCCACAGTTGTGTGGAGAGCGAGGACTGACACTGACATGAGCTCTGGTACCTCATATTTGACCACTTCCCCTTGGTAGGAGGCCTGGTGGCACACAGAGGAAGGGTAAGCAGGCTACCAGGAGGAGACCTGATAGGCCATGATCATATGATGGGGGAGGAGGTCCCCTTCTGTCACAGACCTAGGGGAGGGGAAGAGGGTGAAAGAGGGAGGGAGGAAGGGAGGGAGGAATGGGAGGATATAAGTGAGGGGATAACAATTGAGATGTAATCTAAATAAATTAATAAAAGAATGAAAAAATAAACAAAAAGACAAAGTTGAAATGTTTATAAAAAGAAGTCAAAACATTAACTTACACCAAGACAGTGAAATATGAATACTTCTATAGATTAATTTATAGAAAAGAATATCCAGAAAGGGATTCACACGTACATGAGTAGTTATATTTTTAGTAAAGCCATAATGAGAAAGGAAATTATTTCAGCAAATGATGAGAAAAGAATTGCTAGAGTTCATGGGAAACTATGCATCTTTGTTATCATCTCATGTGACAAATAAAAAACTTGAAGTGAGTCTTAGGCTTAAATGCAAAAGCTAAAGCTGTAAAACTCACAGGAGAAAATATTCAAGCCTTTGTTTTAATAGATGATGTTTTTAGGAGCTGGGAAGATGACTCAATGATTCAAATGTTTGAGGACCAGAAATAACATCTCCAGAAGCTAGCAAAATGCTGGTGAGCATGGCCCACTTGTAATTACAGCCTCTAGGAGGCCGAATCAGGGGATACCCTGAGCATGCTAGCTAACAGGAGGAGTTTCAGTGGGCTCTGCTTTGATTGAGAGACCTTGCTTCAATGAATAAAAGTGGAAGAGGTATTGGGGATGCTTACAAACACCAACTCCAGGCCTCTACATATACAGACATGCATACGCACATAAATATTTATGCTTACCAACACACAGGTATACCCACACATATGCAAAATATTAAAGCATACACATGCCCATCCGCACACATAAAAATGAAAAAAAAAAAAAAACAGAAAAATATATTACTAGAAAGAATACAATGGTGGTTTGAATGAGAATGGCCCCCATAGGCTCATAGATTTGAGTATTTGATCATCAGGAAGTGGCACGATTTGAAAGGATTCAAAGATATGGATTTCGTGACGGAAGTGCATCACTGAGGGTGGACTTTGAGGTTTCAAAAAGCCTGTTCCATGCTCAGAGTCTCTTCTGATGCCGTAGATCTAGGTGTAGGACTCTTGGCTCCTTTTTTAGCACCATGTCTGCCGGCAGCCATTCTTTCCTTGCCATGATGACAATGGACTCAACCTCTCACGGGCGGGGCTGGGCGGGGCAAGACACATGCCTTTAATCCCAGCACTCAGGAGGGAAAGGCAGGTGGATCTTGGTGATTTTAAGGCCAGTCTGGTCTACAGAGCTAGTTCCAGGAGCCAGAGATACACAGAGAAACCCTGTCTCAAACAAATAAACAAACAAGTCAAAAAACAGGAGTACCATAGCCGTGGTGTCTTTTGACAGCAAAGAACACTGGCTAAGACAGTCACAGACTATAACAGAAAATTGGTAAGCTGAACAAATCTAAACTTCCGGCCCTCTGAAAGTCATAACTGAAGACTGAAATGGTAAAGACAGATGAGGAGAAAAACTCATGAAGAGCTTTTGCATCTTAGCAATTAGAGCACAATAGCCTTTTAAATGGGCATGACTTGTGAGCAGGAACTCCACAAGAAGCTTATTATCTCCTGTAGCATCATAGAAGCTCTCACAGTCACTAAATATGAGGAATAGTCAAATTTAAGTCACACACAATGTCAATGCACACCACTAGAATGACTAACAAAGGTCAGTCATAATGCCAACGTTCTGAAAGTGTGTCATCCATTAAGAATTTTATATAGTTGCAGGAGGGTAAATACCTACAAAATATATTCACATTTTTATATGAAGTTAAAGATTTATTTACTATGCAACCTGGTAATTCATACTGAAAATTCAATCCACTCAATCCATTTCCAAGGACTGGAAAATAGAATTTGTATTCATAAAAATCCCAAACTTGAGATAAGCAAGTTTCCACCAATAAGTGAATGAATAAGTGCCAAGTTAATTCAGAAGATAAGAATTCTTCTGCAGCATGATATCCTTTGTAGAAATACTTCTAGAAGTTCAGCTTCATCTAAGAAACATTATCCCCACTCATTAGGAGAAAAATAGAATATTCCTCCCAGGGAATGTCAAGATGGCTCAGTGGAAAAAGGAGCTTATCATTAAGCCTGACTAGCTTAGTTCAAGCCCTGGAACCCACATGATAGAAAAGAGACCCAACTCTTACATTTGTATATACACACACACTAATAATAATAATAACAACAACAATAACAATAAATACAATTAAAGCTATTCTGTCTAATAATAGAAAAAGCAGTTTTCAAATTGGTAATCAGAAACTAGGTCTTCCTAAATCCTTGATAACCAACAAACCAGGGATTCAGAGAGCACAGCATTCATGTTAACATGCCACATTGGCGTCAATATTATAAATAATCTAAATACCCTCTTGTTTTAATGATAATTTGGAACAGTGGAAGTTTCTAGGCTTACGGGATTCTATTGATTGATGGAAAACAGAAGGTTTTCTTCCTGTACTCCTCTTCATTGCTTAAGAAAGGATGTGTCCAAAAACTTCAGATTCCAATGTAAATAGATGATAGTGACTATTTCAGGAAAGTGCAGAAACTCGTTCCAATATGACATGTTTCCCAGCTCTGCACTTGTCCCCAGCTAGTCCTCTCAACCCCCACCCCCCCACCCCACCACCCCACCACCTCTCCCCCACCCCCACCCCCCACCTCCCCCCACCCCCCCCCTCTCCCCACCCCCCCACTCCCCCACCCCCCCCCCACCCACCTCTCCTCCACCCCCGACCTCTCCCCCACCCCCCCACCTCTCCCCCACCCCCCACCTCTCCCCCACCCCTGCAATCGCCTGTCTTCCTACTTTGCTCATTTCACTCCATCTACGACATTGCTCACATTGTCGACCTCCCTTTACCAATTTGCTCTCTCTCAGCTTCCCTCATGGAAAACCTCACTACCTCAATCTTGAACAAGCTGTACCTAATACTTCCACAGTTATCCAAAGATGAAGATTTCATTTCACGGTCCTCAAATTATTAAAACCAACGTTTTGCAGGGGAAAAAAAAAAAGGGAGGGCACTGTAAGTGTAAGTGTTACAGCTCTGAGGGGGGAAGGTATCCTGGCAGTCAAGAGCCAAGGAATAGCACAAAGTCACACCACACAACAAACCTCACACAAGCAATTTATGGGGCAAGACAAAAAAAGAGGGATGGCCACCTCTGCTCCAGTGAGAAGCAGCAAAGAAGTGCACAAGAGGCAGGCTTTATATAGGGTCTGCTGGGCGTGGGAGGGTGGAGCTTTCCAAGGTGGCCTAGGATTGGAGGAATTTTTTGGCCTGATCACGGGCTTTTTTTCCCTGTACAGTGGGGCCTGGCCACTCTCCTGCTTTTTAAGACTATAAGTGCTACAAACCTACAGTCTTAGAGAAGTCTGGGGAGCAGAAGCTAGCCACTATTATCCCTTGAGGGACTTACAGTAACATTTTAATTGTCATTTATACCTTGGTTCAGGATAGTTTCATAATATATAATAGCTGTTTCAGAAATCCAGGATTAAAATACAAAATTATCTTCATCTTTAAAAAAAGCATGTCATATATTTTTGTAAAAATTCATAATGATATATTTCCTTCTTAATATGAGAACACTTTGTTTATGTGAAAAAGTGATTTAATTGATAAGTACCAAATGTTTGCGAGCAAGGAACTCTAAGTTTACTGAGAACTGGGAGGGCAAGACCATAACCAGGAAATGTTCTGTTCCTGGGCCTGATTATGTGAACAGCCCTGTAGAGTCATCCATCATATTACATCTAGGGAGACAGCTCAGTCTGTAGTATGTTTGTCATGAAAGCACAAGGAGCTGGGTTTAGAAAGCCAGCACCCAGCACCAAGGGGCTTGGGGGGCTTTTATAACTCCAAGCTAGGAGGGAGAAAGACAGACAACTCCTTAGAGATAGCTACAGAGACAGAGACACACAGAGAGAGACAGAGACAAGAGAGAGCTACACAGAGTGACACATCACCCCCACCCCCACCACAAAGAGGGACACTAAAACAAAACCATGTGATTAAATCAGCATTTGCTGATAATTTTAGAGTCCTCTTTTTTGTGTGTGCCAGGGGAAAAAAAAAAAACTTTTGCATCAACAAAATATATAAATTATGGCCCAGTGTTCTGGAGGTATTGATGACAAATGGTCCCTTTAAGTCTTCGGGATATTTGTTTACTGAGATTCCCCTCACACTGTCTCACTTGGCTGATTACTCTTTGGTTCCCTTTCTCCATGTCCCAGCACACTGCATTCTCTAGACTTTGGTATAGCGCACTGAATCATTTCTAAGTGCAAAACATATCTTGTCACGTTAAAAAAAAAACCTGAACACATACATTTCCCCCACATTCCGTTGTTTGATAAGCGTTGTGAGGCAGGACATGTGTGAGGTGCCTACAGCCCCTGCCCATTTCCTTTACCTGCCCCCTCTCTCTAACTCCCACCCCAGATCACCATTCCTGTTCTCCCCTTTCTCAGGACCAGCTCACTACATTAAAGCCTGTTCACCTCATCTCCTTAATAGCACAATCAATTATACTGCTTCTGAGTGCTTCCTCGCCAAAAGCTGGCTGGACACCACTCGCAGCTGGAGCAGAGAGCAGAAGGAAGGATGGTTCTTGCTGGTTCCATCAATATATTCCTGTTGCTGCTGAGCTATCTCCCCTATGGGCTGTGCTCATCAGTTCTCAGGGATAAGCTGCGTCTGTCTTTCTCTGTCTCTGCCTCTGTCTCTCTGTCTCTGTCTCTCTGCCCACTCCCCCATTACATTGTGGCCCCATGATTCTTTCTGCTACCTGCAAGCACCTGTTTCTTCTTCCTTTGCGGGTGTTTTGTCAACAATACCTGCTTATTTCTGGGGTCTAATACCATGATGGTAGCAGTTTCTTGGAAGACTCAGTGAGGTACCGCCCTATCCAGCTCTGGACCTATCCTGGATCTCCATGTTGCTCAAATATGAAGCCCATCATTTAGCACAGTGTGAAGTCCAAATTCTTAATGCTGAAGACTTGTGACATTAGTAACTTCCCCCACACGAGGTACTGTATGAGCGTCAGTCCCATCTGCTAGCCTTTTCCTTCTCCAAACTGAATCATCACAAGGGAAAGAAATATCTGGTATCTCATAAGCTTCCTTTAATCTTATATTTTATCATTTACCATCAGTATCTCATCCAAACTCAGCTGTCTCCCTAGTGTCCCACTTTCTAATAGCATTGATTTGGAAGAAGCACAGCATTTGCTCCATCACAGTTCTCAGTCCCTTTACAACTCTGGGGACAATTCACCCATAAAACAACTTTCTCTGACACTCCCCACCTCTCAAAGTTCTATCTCCATCTGCTTCCTACACTGTTCCTCACACTGTCCCTCAGAAAATTCACCTTAGAGATTCCTTACAATGGCCCTGCCCTCTGGGTTTAGCTAACTGGTGATGACTGCAGAAGACTAGAAGGTGGAAAAAGAATGGATTTTGGTTTTATTCACCCACAGACCAATACCAATTGTCCCATTTCCAGGCAGTTTCTGGGTTCCAGTCACCAACCTTTCCCTGGATTCTAAGCCAGTGGCTGGGTAATGCTCCCACTGTTGTTGTTTCCCCTGGAAAACATCTCCTCGTTTGACTTTTTACCCATTTCCTTCTAGAACACAAAGTCCCTGTCTTCTTTTCTGAAAAGCAAGGATGCCTTCTATTTGCCAAATTAATCAGGAGCCTGAGTTCCAGATGAGAGCAGACAAAAGAGAAAAGAAAATTCCACTGTGTCCCCTGTGGAGTGACGTATGGAAGTATAAATTCACAACAAGCTATAAACAGAAGCCTGTATATGGATGGACCTTGTAAGAGTTAAAGGCTCACCATATTTGGTTTGAGAAGATGAAAATCCTCTCCCCAGCCAAGGCTTTGCTTCTGGGCTGCCAAAACAAGCATTGCAGTATGCTTACCCGACTTGCAATGCTCACAATGCTTAAGGAGCTGGTTTCCTGACATTCTACCCTTGCGACAACTGAGGCATAACTAGAATTTTCTTATAACAAGAAAATCGATTTTAAGGTGTTTTTAAAGATATTAACCAAAAAGCATTAAGAAGTGATGACACTTGTGGCAGTGTGACCTCTGGGATTTTTAACTAGTCACTTGTGGGGAGGTAACCCATGCCTGGCACTGAGATGGTTCTTTGGCAGCCTATGTCTCCTGGAAGCTGCATTGTGCATCCAGGTAGGAGGCCTCCACTCACATGCCCTTCACCCATTTGTTCCTCATGTTCTGTACTTAGTTTTCCAAGTGGTAGGTTTCCATAAGGCTTTTCCACACATGCTTAGCTGCGGATAAGCCCCTCCTCCCTCCCACCCTCCTGACCCCATTCCTATTCTAAGCTTGAACCCTCGGCACTAACCCCTTTCTCTTTCATATCACATGTGTTCTACTCTCCTCCATTATACTTTTTAATTGGGTTGCAAGATAGGTTTCCATATGGCTTTTACATAGATGCTTCAGTTTGGTTACTATCCCCCTACTCTCTTTTTTGTTCTACCCATTCTCTCTCTCTCTCTCTCTCTCTCTCTCTCTCTCTCTCTCTCTCTCTCTCTCTCTCTCTGTCTCTCTCTCTATCTCTCTGTCTCTGTCTCTGTCTCTGTGTGTGTGTGTGTGCATGTGTGTGTGCTCCATGCTTCTCCCTATTTCTCCTCTCTACTTTTGTTTTATGTATATTCTCCTATTTATTTCTCTTAATGCTTCCCTTCCCCACCACACACACACACACACACACACACACACACATTGGCCCCTTTCTAGTTTACTGACTTCCACTCATACAACAGGTTAAGTACATAAAAAAAAAAAAAAAAAAAAAAAAAAAAAAAAAAAGACTCAAATTAGGATCCACATAAAAGAGAAAATATGCAGTGTCTGTCTTTGTGAGCCTGGATTACCTCACTTGATATATTTTCTCCCTGTTTCATCCATTTACCTGTAGTTTTGTCACTTGCTTTTCTAAAATTTATTTATTTATTTATTCATTCATTTTACATCCTGGACTTAGGCCCCTTCTTCCAGTCCCCTTTTCCTTTTCCTCTATCCCCTATTCCTCAGAAAAGAGGAGTCCCCCTACCCGCCCACCCTAGTTCATCAGGACTGAATGAATTTTCCCCTGTGGCCTGGCAAGGAGAAGTAATAAAAAAAGCAGAGCCCCTGTCAGGGAGAGCCTCTGCTCCCCTTACTAGGAGACCTACATGAAGCTGCCCATCAACTACATCTGTGAAGGGGGCCTAGGTCCAGTCCATGCATAGTCCTTGGTTGGTGCCTCAGTCTCCACAAGTCCATCCAGGCCCTGGTTAGTTGGCTCTGTTGGTCTTCTCATGGAGCTCCTGTCCACAGGAAGAAACTAAATAGAGAAATAATGAAACTAACAAACTAACAGACATGAATCAAATGGACATAATAGATGTCTCCAGAACTTTTCAGCCACATAGAAAAGAATACACTTTCTTCTTAGCACTGCAGGAACTTTTTTTTTTCCTGCTGAATAAAATGTCACTGGGTATATGTACCGCATCTTCTTTACTCATTCAATTGATGTGCTTCTAGGTTGATCCCATTCCCTAGCTGTTGGTAAGAACATATTTCTGAAAAAATACCACATTCTTTGATTACAGAACAAAGGAAAATCAATCTCAGGCTAGGAAACATCCTGCCAGCTTTCTTTTGTGGTACATGTAAAATTTCAGTAATCAAAAGTACATGACTAGGATTGGAAAGATAGCTCAGTGAAAGTAGCAAGAATAAGTAGCCATGGCTGCTTAGTCCAAAATAGGACATCTATATAAACCTCCCCGATCCATGGCTCAGGGAACCCTTCTGAAGAGAGCACTGAATGAACGTGAGCGCAGGATAGGGAGGGTCCACTGAACCACTATCTTCTGGACATGGCATAGCTGTCTCCTCCCTGAACTCATAGCACCTACGGTCACCTGTACAAAATCAAACCAAGCAAAATCCCAGTGCAGTTGGGAGATGGGCAGAGGGTGACTGAGTAGCTGTTGGCAGTTGATGGCTTCTGGGGATGGGAGAGTCATTTTCCATGGGGCTGTCACCAGTAGTGGGTTGCCTATGCTCCAATGGATGAGCCCACACCCACCTGTCAAATAGGCAGCACTAAGTGGACTCAGTAAGAGGGTTAAAAAGCAGAAAAAGAAATGCATGAAGGAAGTAGGGGATATGTTGGGATAGTCTAGAGGGAAATAGAGGGTTGGGTGGGATCCAAACATGTTATAAATATATATATGAAATTCCCAAATTATAAATAAATTGTTAGTTTTGGCTGTAATCCCAGCACTTGAGAAGCAGAGGCTAGCAGATCTCTGTGAGTTCGAGGCCAGCCTGGTCTACAAAGTTAGTTCAGGACAGGCAAGGATACACAGGGAAACCCTGTCTCAAAACACTGGGGAAGGGGGAGGGGGAGGGAAATGGTGAAAGTACTTAGGAAGAAATTGAGAGCCCTTAAACATCTTGAAAGTGCATCACTCATTGGAATCCAGAAGGATCAGTATGAGTTAAGGCTAGCCTGGGCTACATTTCCTGGTTTGCCTAGGGTAGAATGAGATCCTATCTTTAAAGCACCAACAATAAATCCTATTTGAAGAGTCTGTAACTGAAGTTACATTGAACATGTGCTCAGAGACCCAGCAGCTGCGTGTTCTACGGTTCTCAAGACCCCGACAAGGTTGTTTTTTTTTTTTTTTTAGATACAGTCAGCTCCCAGATCAGTATCAAGACCAGCACAAAAAGGAAAGTATGCTATATAAAAAGAAACTGGAAGGGTTGGGAAGAAGTCCACAGTAATATTCTTCTTCTTTTTAAAATATTCTCGGAAAAGTTTTGGTAGGAGGCATGTGCCCCTTGCAAACTTCTAAGTTAACACAAAATGTCTTCTTTACTGCAGTTTAAATGTAACTTCACATGTGACTGAGTTTAATGTAGAGAAAAGTAACAGAAATGGGTTTGGATAAAGAGTCGGACATAGACTTATTGTGGGCCTTCTTCTATCGTCAAGCCTTAGAGCCACGCCATGGATCCACCAGGTTCTTTAGTATCGACAAAGCAGTCTTTCGAAGCATGTCCGTGTTGGAGATCCTCCTGCTTGTTTCCCAGCGCTCCCGCTGGCAGTGGGGGCAAGGCTTCTTCTCAAAGCAGCATCTTCGCTTTATGACTTCAGGAAACTCATCAGTGGTGCGGATTCTGTTCAGCATCCCGAAGGCACCTCCCACATTCCTCAGGATCCTGAATGCACCTTCCACATTCCCCTTCTGAACCATCACAGTCCTGCCAATGAACTTCAGATGTTTAGGTCTCGGATTCAAATCTTTGTTTTTCAGAACCAGTAGACTGCAGCCTCAGCACTTGGACTCCAACACCAGCTAGTTTTTTTGTTTTTGTTTTTGTTTTTGTTTTTGAGTCAATCTCAAGCTCCATTGAGCGATATCCTTTGAGTTTTGCAAGGTATATACATTATCTCGACTCTTTCACCACTTGTTTTTCTGAAGCTGTTCAGGGACGTTCAGAATCACCTGCAACCACATGGGTGGTTTGTTCCCTGGCCAGTCCTCCAGGTCAACCAACTCCCCTCAGAAAGGCATGTGCCGCTCCCACTGAGTTAGAACATTTTCCAGAAGCTTCCCCTCGCTTTCTTTTATTGGAAATGTAAGCCAAATAAACCCTTTCCTCCCCAGGCCGCTTTGGTCATGGTGTGTCATCATAGCAATAGGAGACCTAACAAAGACAAGACTAAGTCATGTTACCTGGTAACAAGTTATTGTGTACGTAAGGAGTAACCATGTCCTATTCAACTCCACCTCTTTCTTTTATTAATTCTAGTTTTATTACATGACCAATTTAGAAAGTCACTAGACAACAATCCTAGGCAGTTAGCCAGTGAACAATTTATTTTCCTTTGAAGTGTGTTTTATTCACAGATTGAAATTAATTCTATTTTGTATAGATTACCATAACTTCTGTAGCATCATGTTCTCCCTAAAGAGACTTGAAACAAGACTATCTGAGATATTTCTAGTGGTCGGGGAGACACAGGACAGTGTTTTGAGAATAACCAATCACATGTAGAGAATGAAGGGCTGGTGGTTTTCAGGCGCGAACTGTTTACTGAACCAAAATCAACACCTTGCTTGTGCCAAAACTAAACTGTAGCATATCACAGAAGGAAAAATGCCTTAAATACCTTATGACAAGTTTACTTTAAAATGCAGGTGATACTTGACTGCCTGGGCTCTGAGCCAGGTGATCTCGATTACACTCTGGTCCTAACGTTGAATAACCTCAGAGGCTTTGTCAACCGTAAAAGCCCTTCAGAGCAGTGATTGCCTATCGCACTGGATCCTTCGAGAGAACAAATGCAAACACACTCAGAGAAAAAAACAAAAATGGTACATAGAACATTAGGAATTAATGAGTTAGATGTAGCTCGCTGGAGCCATGTTGTTTAGTTTAATTTTATGGCATTGCCCTTTCACCATGATGATTGCAAGGATAACAACGGTCTAACTCTAATCTCATGTTATTTCCTCTGTGTCATAATTAGGGGAGGATTCCTGCTTTTCTTGCTCTCCTGACCAACCCTACCCCTTTAAGACACAGATTAGAGGATCCAGCATCCCCTGTCCATGGAGGTGAAAGCGGACATGGACTCACACTAGGACAGCAATGGTGCCAGTTTCCCTATGACACTCTTCATGCAGGATGCTTGTCTGATACAGTTACCAAATGTCATTTCTCACCTTCAAAATGTTTCTATCTGAAGACAGACTGACACTAGGCTTATATTATGAAGGTTAACCAAAATCACATAAGATTAGACACCTCCCCCCTTGCCCCACCACAATGCATCAAAACTGTATATAGCTACCGATGTGTATTTTCCAGTTTTGTGTAGTTAAGCTAAAAAGGAGTACCCCTGTCTCCAGATGGCAGCCAGCTGAGCAGGTGAGCAGGTGAGCAGGTGAGCAATTATACTGAAAAGACAGAAATGGCATAGGAAGTAAAGTCATAAGTGAAGAAGTAAGAAAGAAGATGTCTTAACTCAAAATCCAAGTCTGCCAGCTCAGAAGACGAGTTCAAAGCTATTTTGTAAAGCAAGATGGCTCTTCTAACGTGCGTATTGTCTCTTCCAAGGAAGGAAGTGGAGTGAGAATGTATTTTCCATTTCCCAAAAGGACATTGAAGTGAGGCTGATTATTTTGGCCCTCATGTTTTCCTGAGTATTTTCCAGTGAGCAGCCCATCCCTCTGCGTGAGTATCTGTCTCAAGTACTGGACCCTGCTTCTCATCTGACCCATGAGTTCAATAAAGCAACAGGAACGCTTCCCTTTATACGCTAGATATAGTCAACCTTAATGTCTTCTTTTTTTGCTGAAATATCTAATTTTTGAAAACTTTTTAGAAATCATAGCACTTTACAAATTAAAAGCATGTGTGCACTCAGTTACCCCCACTTACTGACAGTGCTGGTGTAAGTTACCATGTCTTCTTTTAAAATTATATCCCAAATAAATGGGTATGTATCTTCAGAAAGAACATATTCAGAAATGTGCATACAGTAGTATACCTTGCCACCTTAAACAGGAAACCACCAACATTCTATCAGCATAAGAACAGGGAGGGAGACTGTTCTTTGTTCATACAATGACACACTTCATAGCAATGAAGTGGAAGTGAAAGAGGCACTCGGATACACAGCAGGGGCACGCTTCACAGCCACAGGTTCTGAAGTGAACTAAACAAAATAGAAAAGTAGGCTGTGTGACACCACTATGTATATAAAATTTTAAACAGAAAAATATGTAGTACATCATGTGAGAGCTTAGGCTGAGAGTTACATGAGGAGGGGGAGGAGGAGGAGGAGGAGGAGGAGGAGAGGATGACTGAGATGCGCACGTGACAGGCTTCTGGGATTGGTGGGATTCTGCCTACACTTGAGCAGAGGACATTTTCTCTGTGAAAACTCATTGCACTGTATGTGATCTGGCCACTTTTACAAGCATATGTAACATGTTTGATAAGAACATTATTGAACAGTGTGTTGTTACAGGGTCCACTGGATGTTGGGTGGAGGGTGAAACGTGTGAGAGTAAACACATGGTCTGCAGAAGCTATTTCAGTGATTGAGCTGAGACCAGGGACAGGAAGCAATCCGAAAGAAGGTGGAAGCATTGGCTTGAGAGGTGGAACTCACAGACTGGTGGGTCAGAGAGCAGTGTGCAACTTGTAGACATTCAAGCTGATGCCTGAGGTTAGGTTTTAACCAGCTTGTGGGATCCGAATGGCTAGAGAGTGGACTTGGGAATAGAAAGTAAATGCTAGGTTTTCAGACACATGAAACTTGAGGCAGCAAGGTTATCATCAGGATATTTTGAAATTTGGAATCATGGGTAGAGCTATACAAATAGACAGCATATTCAGCAATTAAGTTGGAATGCTTCATCACTCTTCTCAAATCAGACTTATTCAACTTTCCATCAGTGACTATGGGTAAATGTGCAAACAGAGTAACAGGAAAGAAATACAAAACAGCAACACAAACAGGACAATAACTCAGAACGTGATGAAATTCAATGGAAATGCTTTAATCAGCTCTTCACAATACAGGCACCCACTAGTACTATGTTACCTCTGCAGCGTGATGTAACCAAGAAAACAGAGATTTCCGTTCCCAGTGAGATTGACTTGAATGAGAACCGTGATGGAGCAACCAAAAATCAGCCTGTGGAGTCTTATGAAAAGAAAGTGACGTGAAAGCAAGGTTAGGAAAGCTGGTGAGGAACATTTTGAGTCTTTCACTGGTGAGATTTCTCACACTGAGCCATGCATCTTTCAGCCCTGCGGGCCTTCGCAACCAAAGCCACCCTTTGCCCGCCCCACCCCCACTACCGATATGGATGAGCCCTTCAGGCTCCCTAGCAGACATGAGGAAGAATTCTCCGTGGAGCAGGTAGCGCCCTGTAGTGGTAGAGCCCATCTCTGATGAAGATTAGCACCTATTCTGTGGAGACATGGTAATAACCTTAGAAGGCAAGGGTGCTGCTGGGAAGCAGGGCAAGGTGGTCCAAGTCATTCGGGCAGTGGAACTGGGTTGTCCTGGAGGGACTGAACGCGCATTACCGATACAGCAGCGGACCAAGGCTCACCAAGGGCACATGATCGCTAGTGAGAACCCCCTTGCTTCACCACCAAGTCAACCTAGTGGACTCCGAAGGCAGGAAACCCACTGAGATCCAGTAGAGATTTACTGAGTCAGAAGAGCGGGTTCGAGTCTCTACAAGATCTGGGAGAATTATCCCCAAACCTGAATTTCCTAGAGCAGTTGGCATTGTCCCCAAGGACACATCAGTGGATGATGCTCTAGGAAGAACTTAAATGCCGCGGCCAAAGATATTAGAAGAAGATGTGATGGAGCCGATGGGGATCCAGGAAACTCGAAGACACAGGAAAATTTATTGGTACTGAGCCTGAGAGTGCTGTTTCTGGCTGCTCAGCCTTCACCTTGATGGTGGGGGTCCCTCTTCCTAAAACACCAATAAAGAGCCTTGAGTTAAAGAAAGAAAGAAAGAAAGAAAGAAAGAAAGAAAGAAAGAAAGAAAGAAAGAAGGAAAGTGATGTAATATCATGATGTTACCTTCAGCCACTCAAACCCAAGAACAAGTGTCTTTGCTCTGAGGGTGATTATCGACACACTGGACTATGCCATCATAAAAAGAAGGCTGTATGATCGTAAACTATCTATCACACATGAAGAACAACTGAAATCAGTGGGGTAGCTTAGCTAGAATAATGTTCAGTGAGGAGTAAACCTGGTGTTCAAAACTAACCTTAAACGATTTGGGATCTAAGCTTTAAGGCTTATTTTCTTTAAAAGCAAAGGTTGAATTAAAATAAATAGTTGATGATAGATAGATAGATAGATACTTACACAAATACATAGATGATTAATCGAGAGAGAGAGAGAGAGAGAGAGAGAGAGAGAGAGAGAGAGAGATGACAGATAAATGACAGACCAACTGGCTGATTTTATGCAGCTAGATCCTAGCATAAAATAACAAAGAATTTTCTAAAACCTTGTATTTGGTTTACTTCATAAACTAGATTTTCATTGCTGCAATGTTCCAGCAGAGCCTATAAAGCATCATGGTAGGAAGAGCTTTGGTCCAGAACAGCAGTTCTCAACCTGTGGGTATTGACCTCTATGAAGGTCACATATCAGACAGATATCCTGCATATCAGATATTTGCATTGCAATCCATAACTGTAGCAAAATTACAGTGATGAAGTAGCAACAGAATAATTCTGTGGTTCGGGGTCACCACAACATGAGGGTCACAGCAAGTGAAGGTTGAGAGCCACTGCTCCAAAGCTTCTAAGTTTGTACCTACTCTGAGATGTTCATAATGGCCTAGGTGATGATTAGGAAAAGCAACATCTTAGGAAGAAGCAGAAAGTCCAAAAGAAGACAAAGAAGGGAAGAAGATCAGAATGAAACACTTCCATCATGTGACACTTTATTTGCCTGGTAATAAAAGAACAAGAAAATAAGCAGGAGCCAGGCATGGTGGTCGTGCACCTTTTAATCACAGTATGCAGGCAAGCAGACCTCTGTGAGTTTGAGGCCAGCCTGGTCTATGTAGCAAGCTCCAGGACAGCCAGAACTACATATGAAAACTCTGTCTCAAGAAGTAAAAAAATAAAAATAAATAATATTTTGTAATAAACAGAGAAATGGGCAAAGCTTTTTCAAAATGACAAAATAATAACTCTATTTTTGTCCCAAACATTTAGCTAATTGTGCTCTACTCCTTCAGAAAATACTTTGCTTTCATAATAAAAGCCTTCAGAACCAAGTTACTTAAGTGGCATGCCCTTTACAGCAACATTCTGCAAATTCTACTGCTTCCAAATAAAGCAGTGTGCAGTTTTTCAGGACCACAGTTGTCTTACTATCTAGGTTTATTCGTAGTGTCCTGTTTATCCAAGAGCTTCCAAGGACAATGGTTCTTAAGGGAAAAGGACATCTTTTTTCCCCCCACTGAGTAAATACATGAATGAATAGAGCCTGGGGATGACAATCAGAATTTTATTATTTGACAAATCAGAATTCCATGTCCATTCACTATTATAAAATGGAGAAACAATTCTATTTAAAAACAATTATTACCACCCCTCTAAAAGCAAAATGGCAAGATAAGTAGAGCTTTGTAGAAACAAATGACTATTCCAGTGAGAACTTTGGTGTTTCTCCTGATGTTTGCTTGAAGAAAATGGTCTAAATCCTCCTCCTCCTCTCCTCCTTCATTGTTTCTTATAAAAAAAAAATACAAACATCTCCTAAAATTATTTTTATATACAGTGTTTATACATTTACTAATTGGTTAACTAGACATTAAACATTAAACATTACCTACTGCAGACACATAAGAATGTCAGCAGTCCTGGTTGTAATGTGTTGTAACAGAACAATTTCACTTTTAATCTTCATTTCTACCCAACTCCCCGGCTTTTTTAAATGAGAAATTAAGAACTTAACAAGCATTTGGCAGACAGTTTGGTGCTAACTATGCTTCGGGGCCTACAAAGAATAAATAAAGACATCTAGATTTCCTATTTTTTAATGCCTTTTATAAAACTGCCCTACAGTTTCTATGCCACTTAGGGACAGAAATAGACACATATATTTTTAAAAAAATAAACTCTAGAACCAAAATTCTCCCTAGATATTTATTGATAGGAAAATCTAATATAAAAATTCTTCTGCCCAGCCTCTTGGCTACATCCCAGTTTTCTGTTTGCTCTGTAGAATTGGATTCCCCTTTGTTCTTTGCTCACAATGATTCTTTCATGAGCTGAAAGATCCCTAATGAACCTAAAACAGTACTTTACAAGAGCCAGGTGGGAGCACTCTGTACTCTTCTTGCCCATCTGTCCTCTTTTCTCTTTCTTGTCCTTTAAACTTTGACTGGGCTGGGGCTGTCCTGTCCTGGCTTGCTTGGCTAATATAGATTAGACAAGTTAATTTTACAAATTGGTGTTAATTCTATATGAAAGCTGAAAAATATTTGTAAACAAGAGAAAATGGGGTCTGATGGTTGTGACTGTCAACCTGACAGGGTCTCGTTTCCTGTGAGAGACAAGCCTCTGGGCATGCTTGTAAGGTATTCAATGGATTAGGTCAGCTCCTGGCAAGCAGGAGAGAGATTATCTAGAGTAGGTTAATTGAAATAGGAAGGTCCATGTTACCTGTGGGCCAGTACCAGTCCATGGGTTGGGGCCTGAGACTGAATGAAAAAGAGAAAGCAAGCTGAGTGCAGGCATCTATCACTCTCTTTTTCCTTACTGTGGATACAATGCAAGCAGTTTTCTCAAGTTCCTTGCACCCTGGCTTCTCCACCCTGATAGACGGTACCCTCCAGCTGTGAACCTGAATAACCCTTCCTTAAGTCTTTCCTGTGGTGGTGTATTAGATCACAGTAAGGAGTAAGGAACCAAATAGCAGGTAAACTGCCTGCTGTGCAAGCACAGGGACTTCAGTGCAGATCCCGGCCTCGTCAGTGTGACACTTATTGCAAGCCTCGGACTAGGTAAAGACAGGTAGGGACTGAGGGGTCACTGGCCAACCTGTCTAGCCAAAGTGAGTTCCAGGTTCACTGAAAGACTGTCTCAAGACTCTGAACAGCAAAAGAGGAAGGTACCAGCTCCCAATCTCTGGCCTCCACATGTTCAGGCAGGGACTACTGCACCTGTGTGTGCCTGCACGCTTGCGCAAACACACACACACACACACAAACACACACACACACACTTATACAGCAAATCAAATACAATGGAAAGAATTGTTGTTGTTGATATTATTATTAAACACAAAGCCTTATATCTGAGGTATCATAATTTTTTGCCCAAAATAAAATCTCAAATCAAACACCAGCAGGATGGTTCTGTGCCTTAAGGCACTTGTCGCCAAGCCTGACAATCAGGGCATCATTCCTGGGACCTACATTGTGGAGGGAGAGAACCAAACCTCTCAGGTTGTTGTCCTCAGTCCTCCATGTGTGGGCTGTGGCATGCACATACAAAATTAAGAGAGAAATGAAAGTGTTTAACCTCAGACCAAGAAAGTCGCTTCCCGGTCCATTGTTAATATTGGGAAAAGTAGTCAAATCCACAGCTTTGTAAAACCCAGGATCCCACCTGACTATAGAGGAAATTGCACTTTTTAAAAGTTTAACTTAAATCTAGAGCTCACTAAAGGTTAATGTGTTCCTATTTCATGTTCCGGAAAGATAAACTATCAGAGTCATATAGTGATGCCTTTTTAAGATATACACTACTCCAGAAATTAATGTTAGAAGGCTAAACAGGAACATCCTTTACTGATGGAAAACAGGATAAAATAAAGCTCAACTTAATTGTCTTGCATTGTTCTTAATGACAATAGAATAACCTATCCAATCACCATCAACAGTGGACAAGACTTCTCAAGAGTGCACTGCAGTCCCCTGTCGTTTCTAAAAGCCAGGCATTCCCACACAAAAGGTAGTCCTGAACATTTTTGTCTGTGACGTTTTTGGGGCAGGGAGGTCCTATTTGGAGCAGACAAAATATTAAGCTGGCACCGATTACAACAAGCAACTGGGCCTTACTTAATATTAAACCAGAAATTCCTGGTCACTGCTGCAAGACTTATTTAATATGGGATAGGGAGAAAAAGACAAGTGGCATGTAAGAAAAGGAAAACAAGGAAGCTTTCATTAAGTACCTGGCACCCATTCACATGTGTGGTAATTAAGGAACTTTAAGGACACACACTTTTTATCTGATCCTCTAAACTGCAGGCAAGGGTCCAGTACATTGTCAGGATATGGGGGATGGGGGATGGAGAGGGTTAAACAAGGAGAGAGGAAAAGGTGTGAATAAAACAACAACAACAACAACAACAACAAAACAAATCGAGGAAGCAATTTAAGTAATTACTTATTCAGCATCCATTGTGCCATGGAAAGATCAGCTCAAACAAAAAGCTAGTGCTTCTCCTAAGTTCTCAAGCTTTGTCCTCACAACAGTAAAAAGCTGATAGCTGCTGCCTTGCTGTTCTTCTAACAGGGGCACAGATTCCTCAGTTAAAGCCACCTAAAACTTGGGGAAGTTCTTCAATAGGTGGGATTTGGCAAAATTCCATAAATTTCATATGGTCTTAAGATGAAGTATAAAGGATCAAGACATCTTCAAATCCAAGATTTTCAAAATATAATCCTCTAAACAACTTACACCCCTATGATGAAAAGTACAGGAGGTCTGGCAAACAGACAGGGCTTGGAAGTTGCTTCCTGGGGTCTCTTGATGGATCTGCTTGACCCTTAACCAATGCCAAGTTGTATTGAAATTTGGATCACTGATTATTTTGAAAATGTTAAAGAATAGTCAGAATCCTTGCGCTTAATATTTTTATACATGTATATGTACTTTTATGCTGGATGTGGCTTTTTATGGACATGAAGATGTCTCACAATTAAGATCTAGGGTTTCTGACAAGATATTAGTTCAATTCCAAACACTGTCTCAAGCAGGGGCTTGCTAATGCACAGTGAGACCTCAGTTTTTCTCATCCACTTCAATAGCGGTGAATTCTGTGGTTCTTAGACCCAGGGAAAGTGGGGAAAGGTGACTTGCATCCTCGGGGGACATTTAGCAATGTCTGAAAGCATTTGGGGTTCTCATGACTCGGCAGCATTCTAAAGCAAGTGGAGCAGAAGCCAGGGCTATTGCTAAACATTGTACGGTTCATGGGACAAGCCCTCACAGCACAGGATGATCTTACTGAACATGCCAATAATGTGGAAGTTGAGCAAGCCTCCACTAATCCAAGTATCAAGTGCTTTCAGCATCAAGAAATTACTTCCATGAATAACCAATTCCATGAATAACCAATGAGTAAATCTGCATATGAGTGATACAGGGCACCAGAAGATATGTTTGTGATTTGAGAAAAAACTGAAGAGGAAAACTTATTTTATTCATACGCATATCACAAACACATTACAATAAGCCCCCCCCCCCCCCAAAAAAAAAGAACTTCTTTCTTACAGTGTGATGAGAAAATGAAGGAACAAAATCCTACTTACAAATACTATTCTATGGTCAAATTGTACTCCTCCATCATTTTAATGTACCATCTAAAACTCAGTCTTTTTAGAAGTTATACTATACATTAACAGCAAGAAAATGAAAGCACCAGCATGGGTTTCATATGAAATTCTATGTCCCCTTCCTTATAATGGAATGAGTTTTTGAGGCTCATTGGAGGGTAATCAGGACGCTAGTGCATACTCAGTCATTTAGCTCTATCCCCCCTCCTGTGCTTTTTTCTTTCTTGGAAAATCTATCAGTTTAGCATTGGTGGGGCCATCTTTGCTGTGGGAATCATGCTAGCTTAATCCCCTTGAGGACTATGGGAGCTTCCACAGTCTAAGAATATTCTAATAAGATAAGCAAAATCATTTTCATAGCAATGCTTAAAAAGTACTTGAATTAAAATAGTGAAATGGAAAAGAATGTCATTAAAAGAAGCATGTCATCCAGTCCCAACCGAAAGTAGAGGGATATATTCCATAAGTCAGCGTGTGGCCTTCCTACTTTGAATTCTACATGGCATACACCAAAACCATACAGGTTCTGTTTTTCTCACGGGCTTCAGAGACATCTTTTCAAAAAATTAAATACGTATAATTTTACAACTAAATCTGTGACTGAAACTGTACAATGAAAGCATGTTAGTTTCACCTCTTTAATGGCCACATGTCTCCACTGCCCCAAAAATTCAGCAATATGTGCCAGAGCTCTTTCACCTATCCTAATGATGGCACTGGAAACGTGAAGGTACTCCAAAGACTTGGAAGGAATGAAACCCCAGAGCCAGATGTCCATCCAGCCTCCACCCAGCCTGCAACGGGGATTTTCTTCCTCTCGTGTTAGGAAATGAAAGCTTTACAGAAGATTAACCGGAGGTAAACTATCTCTTCCACAGCCTGGGATTATCGTGACGGCCTTCCCTTCTGACTCCTGCCTTCTAGGAGCAGCATCTAGACCCGAACCGATTCTCAGAAAATCCGCCTGCCCGAATGAATGCAAGAGAGTACAGTACCGAGAAAGCAGTAAGTACTGGGCCTATGCCATCCCTTTAAATTCAAAAGGACTTAAATAAAACCAGGAAGGACAGGCATACGCTCAGGGGTAGGCGGAGGCTTGAGTAACAGTACTACATGAGAGAGAGGAGAAGCCTCCAGGTCGCGGGTTTGAACCCTGTGACATGCTGCACTACCACCACGCCGACTACAGTGGCAGAAGATACACTTCTTATTCAAGATATACAGACTTTTGGCTCTAAAATATGTTCTCCAGTCAGCTCCTGGGTTTTGTGTTTATTTTGTAACTTCTTTCTTACAGTGTGATGAGAAAATGAAGGAACAAAATCCTACTTACAAATACTACAAATAGCCTTTCCTTTTCCAAAGACTCCTTCAAATCCTACTCCTACAAAGGATCTGGTATGTGCTGCAGGCTCTAAGCCATGCTGTAAAATAGCACAGTGTACGCTTCGGTACTATCTCGTGGGTCCCGGGCAAGACGCAAGCGTCATTCTAAACTCTTTATGCCAACCCCTCCCTACTGAGGCTCTTGAGAGAATGGTCAGCAGGCTTCTGTCGTGTCCCATGGCATGTATTTATACTTTTGTCTACGCTGTTCCTATGAGGGTATTACAGAACTGTCTGCAAGTTATTAATTCCTGAAATCTTTGAACAAAACTCCCGACCCAATGGAAAATCCAAAGTTAGTTATAGTTTGGGGGGAAGAATAGACTTTTTCTTGGGGTATAATGGTGGAAACTCCTAGAACCAAAGCCTCACATAACCTACTCTGGAAAAAACTGATGGCTGGTGGAGAGCATCACTTGTCAATCACCTACGATTGGCTCTTAGCCTTGCAATGTAGTACCAATGCTTCAGGTGACTTCAGGACCACGGGATTTTTTTTTTTTTTTTTTCATGGACTAACATCTCATTCTCTCAAGATGTCTCTAAGGAGCAGGGGCCACAACTTTAACTTAACCATGAGATCAAAGTGGACTATCCTATTCTTTACACCTAAGCACCTGGAGACCTCCTTCCAGAAAGTATCCCGCTCTGAACTGCTAGGCAAGTGGCCCAGGAGGTCTGCTTTGCTGGAACCAAGAGGTGACTCTTCCCAGTGCTCCATCAGGCTCTGGCAAGCAACTGGAGAGGTGCCCTCCCACCCCGCAGGCCCGTCGGGGCGGGGCGGGGCTCGACCAGCCAAGGCCGGGCAGCGGGAACCGGCAGCGGGAAGCAGCCGCCGCCCCGGGCAGCTCGAGGCTTGGCGAGGCGGGGCGGGGCTGGGCGCCACGGGAAGGGGAGGCCGCGCTGCCTGGGGACAGAGCGACCGACCGGAGCCGCTCTCACAGCGCCAGCCGCGATGGGGCTGGAGACGGAGAAGGCCGACGTGCAACTCTTCATGGCCGACGACGCCTACAGTCACCACAGTGGCGTCGACTACGCAGATCCCGAGAAATACGTAGACTCTAGTAAGGACCGGGATCCTCATCAGCTCAACTCGCATCTCAAGGTGAGTTTCAGGCTGGGCTCTCACCTGGGCTGGAGACTGCTGTGGGTCCCTGGCATGCGGCAGGGGGACGCCCCTTCAGCTTCTCTCCAGCAGTGGTCACTGGTCCCATTGGCACTCGATCCTGCTCCCACAGCCATCAGGCTCCCTGCGCAGCCAGGAATCGTGTCCCAATTCCAGTGTGCCCACTGTCACTCTAAGACAAACGGGGATACTCTATCCACGTCTTTTCCTTCGGACTTGCCCTATGCCCGCCCCCTCACCCCCAATACACACACACACACACACACACACACACACACACACACACACACACACACATACACACACACACACACACACACGCCCTGACTGCACGGGTCCCTGCATCTTGTCTCTGCAGTTAGGTTTCGAGGATCTGATCGCAGAGCCGGAGACTACCCACTCCTTTGACAAAGTGTGGATCTGCAGCCATGCCCTCTTTGAAATCAGCAAATACGTGATCTACAAGTTCCTGACGGTGTTTCTTGCCATCCCCTTGGCCTTCGTTGCGGGCATCCTGTTTGCTACCCTCAGCTGCCTGCACATCTGGTGAGAAGGGACCCAAGGGGGTGGATCTGCCTTCTGAAGCACACAGATGTTTTTGCCACCTGCCCCCTGCTCTTCCTATTTCCCAGGCCAGGACGGGTTTGCACAGAGACTGCTTACATTAGTTCCCAAGGGTAGCAAGACCTGAGAGACCTTCAAGGGCAACGTGCTTTCTTTAGAATAATAGTCCCTGGCTGAGAGTTTGAACAGAAGGAAGCAAGGGCCTCTTTCCTGGGTGTGATTTTTCCTTCCAGGCAGAAGGCTGAGCTGAGTAGGGAGAAGGTGGGGCTGGAAGCCTGCTTCCTGCCACAGGCAGGCTGCTCTCTCAAGGTCCTGTTAGGACTTGTGCGGGTGGCTCTGGGCAGGGCCTTTTCTCCTTTCATTGCCTTTTATTCAGTCGCGATCTGTGGTTGGGGAAACAAACAAACAAACAAACAAACGTGATCTCAGGGCAGAATACCCCTGACAGTCTGACCCACCGAGAATGGCGGCTTTAGTAAGCAGTGCTGGGACAGCACCACTCACTCAAGTTCTGCTATTGGCAATAGGAGGTGTCTACCGTGATGGGTAGTACACCCTCCATGGACGAATGAAAAGCCAAGGTACGAAACAATGAGAAAAGGCCACCACGTTATTGTTTCCCCTACAAACGAGAATGGCATCTAGTTACAAGAAGAAGAAATATGGAAATCTCATGAGCATTGAGGCCATGTTTGCATTCAAAATGCATCATACGTTTCATAGACCATTTTTTATGTACTCAAGCTATTCTTAAGGGAAACAGCGTATTGCTCCAATAAATTCTTTTGTGTTAAAGGTCATCCACTCTCTTCAAAGAATCATCTCCACTGTCACAACAGTTCTCAAGTTGCTACGTCAAGGTGGTCCTGGCAACACATGTAACCCTAGGTGCCACCATATAGTTCTTTATTTTATATGGCATTGCCATGGCCCAATACATTCTCAGTGGCCACCGTTAAGAGTTGTCAAGTAACTCCTTCTTGCAGCCTCTACCTAAACTTAGTTACTGTTAGCAGGCTAGCTCTGCACACTGAGTCTATTAGGAGCTCCGTTTTCCTGGGCAAGGTAAGGACACAATCCTTTCTTCAGCTTGCCTGTCGCCTGTGAGGGAGACTTAGACACAGGTGTGAGTGGTGACAACGCAGAAGCCGGGAAACAAGGGCAGCTTTGTGAGGGAAAGCAATCTGAAGACATAAAAGTGTTTTCAAAGATAAATATAGATTCAGATGACTAAAGGATAAAAGTGAGCACCAGTTTCATGGCTTGAGGTTAGAGGCAATCGTGCTGAAAGCATCAGAAGAGGGCCAGAGTAGTGAAGCCCTCTGCCTGTGTGTGTGTGTGCAGGGCCACACAAGCTATATGTGTGACTATCTCATTTCTGACATTCCCACATGTGCATATTTTTAATATGCCTAAATTAGCATATAAAATTCCCAATTAATTAAAACTCCCAGTGGAATATCTAAATCTTTCATTTTCCACTTTCAAAAATAGTGAAAAGACAAAGGACCTATAACATATTGTGACATGCTAGCTTTGATGCTCTGTCAATACAGAACAGAGATTTATTGACAACACTAGGTCTTCCCGCAGCTTTTGTGGAAGAATTGGGGGGGAAAAAACTCACTAAGTTCTCTTTTGCTAAATGGTGGAAAGATACTAACAGCGCTGCAGTGAACCAAGTGCTGCTTCTCCCCACCTGTCTTTCCCGAGAGTGGGAGGAGCTTATCCCGAGAGTGGGAGGAGCTTGCTGTTTGGCTTCCACGGGTGAATCATCACTCCACTTCCCCTGGAGATGCATAATATGTATTATTTAGCTTCATCTTGTTCTTCAGATTGCATTCATGTGGGACATTAATATTTAACTGTGAAGTAGTTGTCATCAGGTAGCCGCAAATCTACGCTTAAATGTCACTTTGTACCTTGAGGAAACAGAGTTGTCATTAATGGTTGCACCCCCTAACCTATAAGCCTGATCGTCCCGATTGCTGGGAAGCCTTATAGACTATAAGCAAGCTTGGCTTTTGCTTTGTTTTTCCTTTTTAGTTCTTTATTTTATATTTTTTTTAAACAAGGGATTGTTTATTGTTTAACCAAAGTTGAGAAGATAAAAAATAAAGGGGCTTTTAACCAAGTCAACATGTCACCACACATCTGACTTTAGATTTTTGTTTTGGTTGTTGTTATTGTTTGAGGGGGTGTTGTTTGGTTTGTTGATTGTTTTGTTTATTTGTGAGTGCAGAGCTCACTGTGTTGCCCAGGATGGCCTTGAATCCTGGGCTCAAGCAATCCTCGTGCCTCAGCCTCTAGTGACTGGAGTTACAGCTATACATCATGACAGCTAGACTTCAGATTCTTCATCCAAGTTAAAAACAAAAACTAAAATACATACATCTGGTTATATTGGACCCTCAGCCAAATGTTTGGGTCATTAAGACCAGCGGTTTGTTTCTATCTGATGCCTCAGTCACATCTGTTCATCATTTGGCAAATACGTTTACTGTAAGTAAATATAACTGAAGAGATGTGACTGGGACCTCTCTACTCCCATTGCTCCTGGAGTACAGTGCAAATGTGTGTTGAGTCGTTGTAAATACAGTGCCCCATTTCTCATTTTAGACGTAGCACACGTAGCACATTGCTGAGACAGCACTGTCTTTAAGACACTGTAGTACAAAAGCAAATACCAATCCCCGATCTTCGGCTAAATATCCAGTGTCACGTACAGAATCTGCACATTATGAAGTCCGCTTAAGAATATGTGGTTGGTTAGGATGAGCCTCATCCGTGCTTCTCATCCATCTAAACTGACTCACAATGTTGAGGACACAATTCTGTATCCAAGGACTGTTGAACTCTCCAATACAAAGAGAGAATAACTTAAAGAAAATAAAACATGCTCCTCACATGTAGTGAACTGAAACCTTCAAACTCGGACAACTAAAATAAAATTCTCAAGACCATTTTAGAGCTGAGAAGATATAAGGGTTATTAGAGAGAGAAAAAATAGAGTAAGGGAGACTGGAGGGCACAATTTCTTCAAAGAGAATTGGATTCTGTTAACTAACTTTCAGACGTAAACTTCAGACCTCTATTGATTTGAGGGTTTTTTTTTTTTCATTATACGTTCTGATTTCAAAATAGGTCTATCAATTATTATTTATTATATGATAGTGCCATGTGGACATCTCGGAGACCTGTTGTAAGGCTTAGCCCCAGTAGCTGGTTCTGTAAGATTCCCAGGCTTTTGTTAATTTGCAGCAGTGTGCTGAAGTGCCATCAAATGGCAAGCTTATGGGAGACGAAGCAAGAAGTTGCCATCACTCAACATGTAGCCAGCTGTTTAGTTCTAAAACACCCATAATTAATTTTCTTACAATTCTTTTCAACTATTTAGCAGTTGGAACAAAATATAACATAAATATAGTATATGTAGATGGGCAGCACGAAAAATTCAGGGCCCTAAAACATCCATCCAACACACAATTGCTGATCCTTTGGGTTAAATTCAATAGGCCTTTTAGGGACAAACCAAGAAACTCAACCTCACCCCCAACTCTCCACCCAACTAATAATAAAGATTTCATTGAGATGTCTGGCGAGGCCCAAAATTCACAAACACTTTTGAGCTCAAGGGGGATGTTGTTTAGGAGATTACACACATACACACACACACACACACACACACACACACACACACACACACACACACAAAACCAACAGCAACAAACAAACAAAAAACAAACAAAACTCACCTGGGCAATAAAAGAATATTAATATTAAGCTATCTTAAGAAAAAGTTACGCATGCACATGGGAATAAATATTTACTCTTCTAACTTCTCACATGGCCTCTTTGGTGAGTGTAATAGGTAATGGTATAAATGATAACAATAGGAAGCTGGGTGGAATGCTAACTTTCTTTCCACTAAAATCTTAATGAATGCAAAAGTTCAGCATATATTCCAGAAGAAAAGACAGAAATATAAATACCGCTCACCATATTTTTTGGCAAGCAGCAAGGAGGCTCCCACCCAGCCTGGCTAAGAGGAGAGGCAAGAAGAGAGGCCCTGGGAAAGGCAGGCAGGAAGTAGAACCTCAGAGAAACAGGAAGTGCTAGCAGGTTAGTGTTCAGGGGCAGAGATCTGGCAGAGAAATAAACCACTTTGTTTATTTTTGTTTTGCCGTTTCCACCAGCATTCAACCAGCAGAAAGAATACTAACATTTATCATCTGTGTGCCTGTTTATCTTTTAAGCAGAGTACCGCTTGCGTCTCTTATCGCTCTGACCATTATCCCTTTATTTATTTTGAACTGTTGAACCGTGTTTCAGTTAAAGTCATTATTATGTTTGTTCATGCATGTGTGTCAGGACCTTTACTTGGTAATACTATTGTTAGTGGTATCATTAACAATGCTTACATTTTGCCTCTTCCCCCATTCCAGGATCTTAATGCCTTTTGTGAAGACCTGCCTAATGGTCCTGCCTTCCGTGCAGACAATATGGAAGAGTGTGACAGATGTTGTCATTGGCCCACTGTGTACAAGTGTAGGCCGCACCTTCTCATCTGTGAGCATGCAGCTCAGCCATGACTGACCACTTAGACCCCAGGCTCTGATGTTTGGATACTGCATCTCTCTGTGGATGTAACAAAAGCTGTTCTGTCCACTTCCCAATTGTTATAATTAAGAACACTCTTCAAACATGGCCAAAGTTCATAAATGCTCACTGACAGATCTTACATATACTGAGTTTCCCACTAAAAGCTATGGATTTCACACCTAATTTTATAACAAGCATTGGCAACAGTGTAAGAACAGACAGGTGTTTTTTTTTTTTTTCTTTTTTTAGTAGAGAATATATATTTGTAGTGATCACTTGATAATGGTCAAGGGGCAATTTTCTCAACTACAACAGTAATTTTGTGCATAAATGCTCATAAAAGTATGGGATTTCCTGTTTCCTTTTACTCTACGAGTAATACTTTTAAAATTACTTTTACAGATATGGTCATAAGGCTAGCTAGAGGTAATGTATACAAACATTCTAGAAACTTCATGCAGTAACAAAAGCATATACTTATGATAATAATTATCAAATATAATAAGACAAATAAATGTGAAAAAGCCTTCCTCTGCAATATTATTAGCCTGCAAGCCTATTTAATAAGATGTTTTGTTTTGCTGTATATTTTATACCTAATACAAATGTTAATCATAATGCAATCACTTTCAAGTGCTTTTCCTTGCATTTGCCATCTTATTGATTTCATATATAAAGTAGGCATAACTACCACAGGGTAAGTTTCTTTCTAAGACTGTGATGTCACATATGAGAATTTTTGTAGCTTCTTTGGAATGCCATGTGAAGTGTGCTCTCTAGGCTTCCTCACTAGGAACTTTCCCAGCAAATGTTTTATGACTGGGGTTCATCTGGCTGTGACTGTAAGACTTGTTTTGTTGTTGTTGTTGTTTTTGTTTTTTGATTTTTTTTTGCAGTTGTTTTTGTTTACTAGAAGTTCTCTTCCATATAGTTAAAAACTTAATGTGGATTCTACATTCCTATGAATGCTTCACTTGCTTTTGAGTAATTCTGGTGCTAGTTAATTTTTTTATAAAGTCTCTGTCTAACATCTAAGTATAATTTTTACTACAGTGGCTCATATAGATAAACTTAAAAGAGAATTAACAATTGTGAGGGCTTATAAAACTGAAGTACATGTGTAAATTAAAAAGTAACAGTTACAAATCTTCAAGACATCCTCTGCCATAAATTTTGTAACCCATAAAACATTAATTCCCTTTTCAATTCCAATAAATAGCCCTATCTTAGCATTTATTCACTATGGCCTTTAAAGAATTGTCATGTAAAAACTTTCTACATTATAATTACTATACTTTATCAAATTTTATAATTACTATCAATTTGCTTGAATGTCCTCATGTGTGTCAAATCCTCACTCACTGAAGATTAATAATTTTTTCCAAATTTCCAATTCTTGTCAGTATTATGGGTAATTGAACTGGAATTCTATTGTAAAACAGATGAAAAAATCATGTTAAGAAACTAAGCTGTAAAACTCATATTTTTAAAAGTTAATCATAAAAGAAACATTTCAAATGTCCTTGGGGTATCAGAAAAGAGGTCATAGCTTGGTAATCATTGCAAAGCATTGCCACTAACATGACTATCAAGATTGTATTATGCTAGTTTCCAAGGTCAGTCTCATGGCTTTATATTACTTTTTGTAAATTTAAGTTTTAAACACTTGGATATATTGATTAGTCAAAAAATTAGTAATACCAATTTAATAAGTTATAAGCTTTCACTCTTTAAAATAGTTTTGACAGATTTTAAAGACAAGTATGTAATAATTATATATCAAAACCATTAATTTCTAATATATATGATTTCCTCTTTCTGAATTATATTGATTTCTTTTAAGTGAACTTTTATTGAAACTTTTCGTGAATTGTTTTGTGTCAAAAACTCAAATTATGGATAAAGTGAATCAAAGTTAAATATACAACTATGTTAGTTTTTAAAATCTGGAGTACTTGTAAGTCAGAGGCAAAGGAATACCCTCATTATCAATAATAAACATCTTTTAAAAACAGTAATGACTTCATTGATTTTATTATATTTTTGTCTTTCTGCTGTTTATTTCATACATCTGGAACTGAAGAGCAAGAACCTTTTCAGATGAAGTTTAACTTATTAAAACTTCAAATGACATGTACATGAGTTACTGTTCCAAGACGTGTCTGTCAGGATGAGGAAGGAGATGGGCGAACGGTTAAAGTGCTTGCCTTGCAAACGTAAGGACGAGACCCCCACATAGAAGCTAGGTGAGGTTGGCGACCCACCTTGAGTGCCCATCACTACAGGGGCAAAGATGGGATTCCAAGAGCCAGCTTGGCAGACTAGTCCTCTCCACAAGCTCTGAGTTCAGCTGAGAAAGCCCGCCTCAGTGACCAAGGTGGAGAGTGACAGAAGACTTCCAACATCAAACCTCAGGCCCCTGCATGCACACATATATGCATGCACAACCACACACATAGTTGTGTGCATACATTCAAGAATATGGACACACACATTACGACTACACATAAGGAAAAAGAATATTCTTCTTAAAAATTATAAGACTGGTGATTTAGGTCTCTGTTTTTCTAGTTCAAGTAGAGATTCTATGTAAATTTTTCTGTCACTTGATGAGTAATATTCGGTGGCTTGCTCACAAACCAACCACTTCCAATCTTTGTAAAGTCTCATTTTACTAATTCTAAATAAACGGATGTCTCTATTTCTTAGTCTTAAATACAAAAGTAATAACAATATAAATCACATACTAAAATACCTTGTATCCCAAAGCCAGATTTATCCAAAATTATTTTTGGAAAGTAAGTATATGAAGAACATCTGCTGATATTGGCACAGACTTCCTTGTGGTCAATTAATCTGATAATAAATCAGACATTTGGCCTTTTAAAAGTGTTCTTTATAGATTGAAAGAACTTTAGAATTCCCTCTTTTTATCAGCCATCTCAATCCCGTTTAACTTACTTCCAAGTCTTTCTTGGGAAGCTGTTGCCTGTAGGAAAATGACCCCAGCCCTATCCCCGTTCCATCCTCAGCATAGCTTGGATTCCTTTAGTGCACCCTCTGCAGATGGCTCCGCCCCTGACGCTTGGATTTCTTATCTTTAATGAAAAGACTGAATTAAATGTTCTGCCAGGAGCTCTACATGCCGCTGCTTTCTATAACAGCAAGATTTGGCTTTGTCTCCTCTTATGATCTAGCTATTGAGTCCAGGAACTTTAATAAAAATAATTGAAAAAATAATGTAGCACCTGTCAATTACTTAGTTGGGATGCTAAATATATATCCATGGATCTACTTTTTACACTTCCATCAATTATAGGACTCTTTTTGTGACTTTTATTCTTTATAACAGGAATTCTTAGGTTTTTATGGGCTCTAATATTATTATTCTATTCCCAGAAGTAACATGTTACGGTACATGTTAAATTAATTCAGATTAAATTTGAAGATTTACTAACAAAATCAATGCATATCAGTGCTTACGGTTTGGATTTTAAATGGTCCCCAAAGCCTGGCATGGTGGTGCACGCCTTTAATCCCAGCACTCACTCGGGAGGCAGGGGCAGGCAGATCACTGTAAGTTCAAGGCCAGCCTGGTCTACAAAGAGAGTTCAGGACAGCCGAGGCTACACAGAGAAACCCTGTCTCAAAAAAAAAAAAAAAAAAAAAAAAAGAGTCCTGCCTTTAAATGGTCCCCAAAAGGCTTACATCCTAAAGGCTTCACCAGCTGCCTGTGGTGCCACTGGAAGGTGGTAGAACCTTAAGGAGTTGGGAATCTAGACAAAACAAGCCATGTCGTTCAAGTATGGCCATGGAAGAAGACGTTAGGATCTCAAGCCCTTCCTGTCTCTCTCCTCTCACTTCCTGGTTACCACGGAAGTGAACAGTTTACACTCCCACTTGTGTTCTCTCAACTACAGCCTGAGGGCAACAGGGCCTAGCAATGGAAACATTTAAAACAAAATATGAGCCCCAAAGAACCCTTTCTATCTTAAAGTTATCTCAGCTTTTGCCCCAGCAACGAAAAGCTGATTGAGACCCACCATTGCCTTCTTCGCTTTCAGCCTGGTTGTCAGCCAGAGCCTCCTCTGCGATGCCTCACCCTCTCTCTGCCTTCACTGTGTGCTCCACACTGTCTTTCCCTTACAATGCTGTCCCACCACAGCTGCCTCATCTCCTTGACTTAAAGCATAGGCTGTAAGTGATCACCCTTATAATGGCCTTTCTAGGTCTTGAGTGCCGCACACCTTTAAAGAGTCTTCATGGCCCTGCTGTCATCACTTACAATGTTAATTAGCCTCATTATATTGCTATTTAAGGCCCCCAAACGTGACTCGCTGCTTGAGTCCTAGGGCCCTGGAACTGTGGCAGCCAAATGAGCTGAGGAAATGTTTCCTGACTGAGCAACTAGATGAGTTAAGTAACTAAGGGACGTCTGGGCAAAAAGTTTCCTACTCGTGATTTTCACATTCATAAATCACCAAGAGGAAAACTAACCCTCACGTAAGGCATATGAGGTACACTCACTCCATTGGGGCTATGGCAGTTGTGCTGGTCACACACGTCATTACTGTGACAAAACACGTGACAAATGCAGCTTAAGGGGGCTATTTTGACTCATATGTTGGGAAGAGAAACATTTGGTCATGGTGGGAAAGGCGTGGAACAGGAGTGTAATGCACTGGGCCTCACTGCAGTCAGGAAGCAGAGAACAGACAGAAAGGCTCAGATAGAAGCTTTGGACCAACACCTTACACCCTACTTCCTCAGCCAGGCTCCACCTCCTGAAGGTCTGCAGCTTCCTGCAGCTCTGTACGCTGGGGACCAAATGTTCAAACACATGATGTTTCTCACTGAGGCCACGCCTGTGTTTTTCTTCTTTGTCTACTTTCAAATCTTCAAAAACAGAAATCTCTACAACTTCAACATTTGCTTGCAGACATGTTTACATGGTCTTTAGAATGGTATGGGGGTTTTGTTTGTTTGTTTGTTTGTTTGTTTGTTTTGCTATCCCATTTCCCACTGGAATAAACTGAAATATGGTTTCTGTAGAATTTCACATGCAAGAAAACTCATCCTACGCATCGTATCATTTGAATCCTAGGATGAATTAAATGGCACCGTTTCTGTGGTCGCAACTATCTCACTGCAGAATGTCTACATGAGACAACAAGAGTTTCCAGAAGTTTCGGCAGACGACATGAAGCAGCCAAGGGAAGAAAGTAGGAAGAGCTGCGGTGAGAACCTACCACAGCCGATTCAGCTCATCACAAGACGGAGCATAGGATATTTGCTCTGAAAAGCAGACAGGAGGAGACAAAGGATGTCAGTGCACTAGATATGCAGGCTACAGGTTCAAGGAATGAGAATAATTTGGGATCAACTCACCTAGTGTCTACTCTCTTCAATTTTAAGTAGTAAAACAAGAAAAGAAGGCTCCTCTTGACATAGTTCAAAGTCATTTCTGTACCTGCAGCTTTTCTCTGGGTAACTGAAATGCTATCACAGGAATCTCACCTCTGATGCTTTTTAAGTAGAAACTAGCCTTGAGTGGGGTCACGTTTCAACTGATTAGCAGCCTTATAGCTTAAACTTCAGTATGAATAGGTGATCTGAAGGGGATATTGAGCGCTGCAGAAGGGGTCTGCCCAGGAAGAGCCCCGGGTACCATATGGAGCACATACACAGACCAAGAAGAAAGCCAGATCAGAGACTCAAAGGCAGGCGGATGCAATGGCACTGACCTTAACCCTTCCCGCCTCTGTTTCCGAGACCTCTGCTTCATATTCCTAAGCAGGGCTCAGTGGAAACTGAACAGGAGTGGAGAGAGTCCAGTCCACAAAAGAGGCTTCTTTTCTCCACAAAGAAGAATTGCTTTTGTCTTATTGAATGAAAAGGGGCCTGGAAGGGAGCCTATGGGCTCTGCATGAACCGTGTACCCAAAAGACCATCCAGTGAGCAAAACTGAAGATGAAAATCGAAATATAGCTGTGACCACTTGTGTCTCTCTTACCTTGCCCTGCCCCACGGTTGACCCCAGCTACGGTGTCTGTGACACAGAAAGGATACCACAGAGCAGTGACAGAAATCAGAGGACGCCACGGCAACAATTACCCCAAAATAGGACAGGGACACCTATCTGCTTGCACTTGCACGTGTTATGTTACTCAGCGTGGCTGCACGGCTGGACAAGTCATTCTGCCATTATGGGAAAAGGCAGAGGTGGAGAAGGTTGAGAGAAAGGAAACGGCATGGCTCAGTGGGAAGCAGCGTGTCACCAAGGACAAATATTCCTCTCCAATATAAATGGACCAGGGAGAGGTGAGAGCAATAGGTCATCTCGGGAGCACTCTTTTCTTTCCCTGCCTCCCAGCCCCTAGTCACTAAGCACCATCCAGTCACAAAAAAGGGAGAGGAGGGCAGTAATGCAGCCCAGCCTCAGCTGAATGGTAGATCAGTTCTCAGCAACTGCTGCCTCAGCTAACTGGGGCAGTGAAACAAGGAGTTGTTTGCGAAGTGGCAAGGCAGAACCAGGCTGTTTTTTTTTTTTTTTTTTTTTTTTTTTTTTTTTTTTAGGGAGGCAAGTGGCAGAGAGTAGCATGCTTATTGTAAGCCTTCAGGACTAGGCAGCTGACTGTGCAGCTGAGAGTTGTGATCTTGCTACAATCAACGACAGGAGAGTGCACTTGTACATCTCTACCTTAGGACATGGATTCTATCGTTCTCAATTTTTAGACGATGAAATGATGCCTGGAAGTTGAAGAATTTGCTCAAGATCACACTTGACATTACAATTTGAGCCAAGAAATCTGACACCAGAGCTTATGCTTGGTCTCCACTTTCCTTAGGATGGTGTGCATGGCCTCTCCTGTTCTTTCTATTATTCAGTCATAGAACCTTCCAGAATTGCATGTTCTCATTCACCCATCCATGGAGTCAGTCCCATGACCTCAGCAGTAGGCACTCTCCCAGGCTGAGAGCTGTCCCCAGCTGTGTCTGCAAACACAGCTCAGTACCCTGTGGCTCTGGGCGCAGCCTTTCTTTCCTTTTACAATCTTACTTCTAGCTCTTAAATTCTGCCTAATGTCAGAAAATTAACTTTCAAATGCCATTATTCACAGATAGACATTCAAGTTCTTCACAAGTTTCTCAACGATGTGTCTTAAGCACAGTGATTATCTAAGCACTAGGCACATTGACAGTGACAATAGCACCAATTTCTATTTAGACTAAACAGCTCTCTAGGCAGAACATATTGGGTGTCTTTTCTTATTTTTTAAAAGTATTTCTTTTCAGTGTGTCCAAACTTTAATTTTTACTCAGCTCTGTCATTCTATTTTTGAAATTCCAAGGAAAACATACATATATTTGTTTGTTTTCCTATCATTGAAGACTTTATGATAATTTTCCAGAAGTGGATCTCCATTGACGTATATGATTGTATTTAGGATTTGATTTCATATTATCATACAGATTTCAATTAATGTATAAAAAGTGTAATTCCAACAGTTAGGGTGTTTTGTTTTGTTTTTAAGACCGAGTCTTAATATGTAGCCCTGGCTGTCCTGGAACTCACTATGGAAATCTGGATGGTATTGAACTGACAAACATATGCCTTTTTCTCTCTGCCTCCTAAGTGTTGGGATTAAAGGTGTGTGCCATCATGCTAGGTTGTGTATTATGATCTTGCTTTCAGTATTGGTATTGTGAGAAATTTGTTTTTTTTTCTATTAAAAGTGGCTAGCCCTTCAAAAACCAGTGTACTATAAATCTTGTAAAAACTTTTACTCAATCTTTTAATCTCCGCTACCTTATAAAATACCCATGCAAATTTTTTACAATCATATTTTTTATATTTACTTATTTTTTTCTGTGCATATATTTATGCACACTGCATGCACGCTTGGTACCCAGGAAGGCCAGAAGAATGTGCTAGATGCCCCACATTGGAGTTATGGACAGCTGTGAGCCACCATATAGGTGCTGGGAACCAAACCCATAGGCCATCTCTTTAGTCCCCTGTGCCAATCTTTTCATCTCCACACAAAGGCCCTGTTGCATTACACGAACTTAATGATCCCTAGCACCCAACCGCTTCCCTTTTTCCTTCAGGCCACTTTCCAAATTAACCAATCAGGAAAAGACCGAGAGATTGAACTTTAGCCAACAAGGAGAAACAGCCAAGATCATCCTTGAATTAATGATAAAAGACAGAAGCCATCTTGGTCATGAGTGCTGTTTGCTGGCTCAGTTTTGGTTGTGATATACCTTTTCTTTTCTTTTTTTCCAAAGACATTGTCTTCTCCAGTCATGTTCTTAGGTGTTCCTTGTGCAACAATGAGAATACTCTTTTGCAATACACACACACACACACATATAAAACTTAGTGTGATTTTTTACATTTTCTTTTTCTTTTGTGTGTGTGCATGTGTGTGTGTCTGTGTGTTTCCATGAGTGTGAATACATATGTGGAGCAGACTGACATGATGTGCACATAGGCATGGTGGCTTAAGGTTCATCTGGGGAATCTTCTTATGCACTCTTCTACCTTAGTCTTTTAAGTCAAAGTCTCTTATACAAACCCAAAGCTCACCACATGGTTAGTCTTGCTAAGCAGCTTCTCTAGGGCTCATATCTCTACCTTCTGAAGCTGGTTGGAATTAAGACAAGTCTCCACACCCACCCACCATTTACGTTGGTTCTGGAGATATGAATGCTAGTCCTCTTGCTTGTGTGACCATATGTTGGGAATAGTTTAAATGAAGTTAGGACTCCATGTCACAGTTCCCATGATGTCACCATTCTTGATGGAATGACATGGTAAGAACCCTCTGAGAACGAAAGGAAGGTAACATGCTCTGTGTGACTGGAACATAGAGCACACAACTAGGATACACATTGCCAGGTGGGGAAGACAAAGACACTGAAATGTAAAGGCAGCTAGAGGAGGGCAAGGCAACATTACAGCTCGGGGCTCAGTCTTTAGATGTGAGTCCACTTAGCCAGTGGCTCCACAGACTAACGCTGCTTCTCGGCCTAAAGCCTTGGTGTCCTCTCTCTGTGTCTGTGCATGTGCCAACAGTGGAAACTTGCAGTGATGCAGTTTTGCAGTCACCCATATACTGGTGAGACCATTAAACTCATTGGTCTCACCATGTTGAAATCTTCCTTTGGTCTCTCATTTTGGCGCTCCTCTGGGATGACTGATATCCCTTCACATCTCCTCAAGGAAATTTACCACCGCCATTTTGCAAGTATAGAAAAATGAATATTTTCACTCTAATTTTTGAATTGATATAATAAAACAGTGCAGTGCTTTGCAATGATGACTAGACCAGGGACTGTAAAGGGAAGGTGGTCCAGTGGTTAAGAGTGCCCACTGCTCTTGCAGAGGACCCTACTTAGATTTCCAGCATCCATGTCAGGTGGTTCAAAACTGCTTATAACTCCAGCTCTGGTAGATCCAAAGTCTGGGAGCAAGATACATGCATATGCATAATTTAAAAAGAAATAGAAATATTTTTAAATATGTTATCTCAGATTCCTGTCATAGGGCAAGGAGACTATATTGCTCAATCTTAGCCATAATTAGTTCATATCCATCTACCCTTCCCTTCCCCTGCTTTGTCCCTAATTCCCCTTCTTATTTAGTCCTGTGAACTGAATATTTTATATGGCTGTAAAGATAAGGAGTTTCATCATTTTTCTGTGACACAAAAATTAAGTAAATTATACAACATGATTTTAGTTTACTTACAGCATTGACTTAACTGACCTAACAAAACTTAATGATTTTCTGATTCAAATATGTAAGGGACTGGTTCTCAACTTTCCTAGTGTTGCAACCCTTTAGTACAGTTCTTTATGCTGTGGTGACCCCAACCATAAAATTATTTTTGTTTCTACTTCATAACTGTGATTTTGCTTCTGTATGGATCATAATGTGAATATCTGTGTTTCCCGATGGTCTTAGGCAACTGCTAGGAAAGGATCATTTGACCCCAACCCAGAGGGGTCAAAACCCACAGATTGAGAACCACTGATATAAGATATGATAAACTAAAATAAGGGAATCACCAAATGAATGTGTTTAAAATAGCCAATAGTTCTTACATACATATGTGTTCTTATACAGTGATAGTTATAGACCCATCAGTATCAAAGATGAGAGTGAGCAACAGTGAGCACAGGAAGCATTGACACTCTGATACCGGAAGAGAAGCCTAACACACACCCACACCCACACTGCCTTCTTCAACTCAGACACAGGCAGGCCATCACAGGAAATAGCACACAGTAAGGACTAGATGATGGAAATAAGATGAAGTATCTCCAGAGATCAAGAGCAAATTTGATCTGTATCAGCAGTGCATGTACCAGGACAGGACCACGCAAAGGTGCATAGGATTCAGGAGCGAGGCCTTGATCAAAGTATAATAATAATAATAATAATAATAATAATAATAATAATAATAATAACAACAACAGAAAATAACTTCTGCCATCTGGAAAACATGAAGAAGCATTCAACTGAATCATCTCTACACATTCTGTTTAGTCTTAACCCCAGTCAGCAGCTACATAAAAGCAAGGTTGCAGTGGTGTATTTTCTGTAGGAAAAAAAAAAACCTCTATATGATTGTGTAAAAATGAAGTGTATGTGAAGACCAAGCCATTTAATGGCAAATGTAAAAGTACACACACACACACACCACTTTTTTTAGACAGTTATATATTTATCATTGACTTTCACTGCCTTGAAGGAAATGGTGTAGAGACACATTTTGCCCAGGTAAAAGCAATTATTGCTAAATAGTTTATCTATGTGGGGAAAGCACCAAAGGAAGGAGTTTCTTTTGTTAAATAGTGAAGCCATGAGTCTGTAAACTACGGGCTTTTGAGGAAGACTCCTCCTAGATATTTACATTTGCTCAAGAAAAACGTGAGTTTCATATCTCCACTTTATAATTTTGTGATATCGAAACAAAAATGTTTACTACTTATCATTTCATTATGATCAAAATATATGTTTGACTCAATATTATTAAAAATTAAATAAAGTGTGTAGTTTTGCAATATAATACAAAAATATCTGCAGATATTCTTCAAAATAGTATATATCTAGTTTTTGCTTTATTCTATCATAGTACACTAGGCTACATTATGTCATTTATTAAAGCATGGTTTGTAGCCAGTTTGGATAGCATCGTTGAGACAGTCACATGTCCAGAAGGGAGTCACAATTCATTTAACTTGAGCAGGAATGAACGTAGTCATCACTGAATTACTCAACATCTCTCAGCTCCAACACTTAACTTCATATTTTTATATGTTTTTTGAAAATGTCTACACCTGAAACTTATTTTTGGTAAACATTTTCAAGCATACATTAAATAGAATTGCCTTTGTGTTTCCGTTATCAATATAAATCTGCTCAGATGAAAGAATGAAACAATATTTACTTATTTTCAATTTCATGCTTTCAGAATATGTGATCCTTACATCATGTTACTATTGGCTATAAATTTGGACTAAGATTTCTTGTCTTAAACAATGGAAGGGCAGTTATGATCCAGGATTGATCAATTGCATGGTAGTTAATTTCATTTATTATATGTCATCATGATAAGACAATTACTTGAATCTAGACTTTTACATGAGCATCAAGCCCATCTCCTTACACTGCAGCATTGTCAATAAACTATATAATGCTTTCTAAGAATAAGACAAAGAAGATCAATACAGTATATATCAAAACATAGATGAAATTTTCAAAAATGAGTAAAAAAGCCAAACTCTAACGTTCCTCTGGCTTACCGTTATTCACAACCTTTCTATGGCTTTCTCGACGCCAGTGATGGTCACTTTCTCCTCCCTTGTCCTGAGGTCAGGCCAGGTCACTTTTCTTATCTAAGGAAACAAAGCAAAATCTCAATTCATGATTCCACTTTCAGGCTTTGGAATCATTGCACATATTTTTGTCCTGCTGGACCTCAACTACTTCTTGGAACCTGGGAGCAACATGTCCTGCTCGGCCAACTGGTACAAGGAGGATCAGAATTAGAGGTTCCCAGCCTCCCAGACCAAATCATCGAAGCTATAGTCAACCTAGCTAGTGAGGACATGGTGGCTGTTTAAGATCACTGGATTTTATAGTGGTTTATTTATACAGACATGCTGCAGTAATAATTAATTGCTATATCTGAAAGTTTAGCCTTTAAATATGTATCAAATGTATGGTGATAAAATCACGTTAGTTCCCTTCTATTTTCACTTTCACTCAGTTATCACGGTGCCGTGTAGACAGAGGCACAGAGCCACATGGACTGCCAGCCTAAGAACCACAAGGTGACCATGCTTTTGGCAATTTTTGATAGTGTGCAAAAGTGAATCTTTTGTTTGGTTTTGGTTTGGTTTTAATTTTTTGAAACAAGAGTTTCAACCACTTTGGAAATCTATCTGGCACTGTCTCAGAAAACTGGGAATAGGGTTTCCTCAAGACCCAGCTATTCCACTCCTTGGAATATACCCAGAAGATGCACCAGCACACAACAAGCACATTTGCTCAACCATGTTCATAGCAGCCTTATTCATAATAGACAGAACCTGGAAACAGCCTAAGTGTCCCTCAGTAGAAGAATGGATAAAGAAACTGTGATACATTTACACTATAGAATACTACTCAGCTATTAAAAACAAAGAATTCCCAAAATTTGTGGACAAATAGATTGAACTAGTAATGATCATAATGAGTGAGTTAACCCAGAAGCAGAAAGACTCAAATGGTATATACTCACTTATATCTGGACACTAGCCCAAGGCGCATGTCCCATGAAAGTCTTTCCCTACCAGGAAAGTGGGATAGATGTGAAGACATCCTATTGGGACTCTAGGTGAAAGAAGTATGAGAGAATGGGGAAATAAATGAATCCAGAGGAGCCTAGAAACCTACAAGAAGAACATTATGATGGGCAGATCTGGGCCCATGGGTTCTGCTCAAAGTATGGCACCAACCAAGGACAATACATGCAGTAAACATCAAACCCCTAACCAGATCTAGCCAGTTGAGTGAAGAGTGGGGACTGACTTTCACACGAACTCTGGTGCCTCATATTTGACCATGTCTCCTTGATGGGGAGGTCTGGTGGCACTCAGAGGAAGGATAGCAGGCTACCAAGAAGAGACTTGATACCCTATGAGCATATACAGGTGGAGGAGGTCCCCTCAGGCATAGTCTAGGGGAAGGGAATAGGGAGGGAGGAATGGGAGGATACAAGGGATGGGATAACAATTGAGATGTAATATGAATGAATTAATAAATAAGAAATGGTTAAAAAAAAAAAAAAGAATTTCTCTGTGTAGCTTTGACTATCCTAATACTCTCTCTGTAAGCCAGGCTGGCCTTAAACACAGAGATCCATCTGCCTCTTCTTCCTGAGTGCTGGGATTAAAGGTGTGCGCCACCACGCCTGCCTAGATTCACTTTCAACACAGCATTTGATGCTCAAACGTTTTCTAGAGACTTCGCTCACAGTAAACTGAGTAGTGAAAGGCTCATTGATGGAAGTGAGAACTGACATAGTGAAAGCTAAATGAAGATGATTTTGTCCCACTGTTACGTTTTGAGCTAAACAGAGGGACAAAAGCTTCAATGTGAAGCTATCATGAAGTAGAACTGTTTAAAGAAATCCTAAGATTGTATGTTTGCAATTTGGGTCGGCTGGCTTGTTATAGTCCAGACATACTAGATAGAGTTCAGAGACATTGATGAGGATGATGCTACTTTCCAAAGTTCACTGATGCCCTTTTCTGTTGACCCTGAAGCTCCTCTCCCTTCCCCAAACAAGACCATAATGTCAGAAAACCAGAGTAGAGGCTCTTCATCCCCAAGCCTTGTTCCTGAAGGACTCAGAGCACAGAGTATTTACTGGGTGACCCAGGGCTAGGCTGTCTGCTCAGGAGAAATGAAGTTAGAGAAAGGAATGTTCATAAGCTGATAATGTAAGAGGTTCAAAGAGCAAATATAGTTATTCTTATTGTTGCGTAGGGCTCATGCAGGTAGCAACACTCAGGTGTTTCTCTGAGCGATGGCAAGGCTAGGGAGTGACTGGCATTGCTTGGGATGGACACTCCTGCATCACACCTGTCTTCCCAGTTCATTTTATCCCCATAGAGCCCTTGGGGCAGGACGGAAATAATAAGAAAGCATCACTGGTCTTATACTAGTCAGCTTCTCATCATTGGAACAAATCCTTGAGCTAGTAAGCTTGTAAGTAAGAAAGAATTGTTCTGACTCACGGGTTGACTATAGTTGATGGTTCCTATGGCTTTGGGACCAGTTTTAAAGGAACACATGGTAGGAGCACTGAGCAGAACAAAACTGTTCTGCTTCTTGGTAGATGCATAAGAGAGGAAGATGCATAAGAGTGTGACAGTGATCTTTGTGAGTTTGCCTAGAGTGACTCAACGATCTCACCTCATAATTTTTCCAACATCTCTCAATAGCACCACCCTGGGATATAGTGGGACAAGTCAGAGTAACTCCTAAGAGGCACATAAAAGGACCATGAAGAATGACATAGGACTATCCACTGCCTGAGGACAGTGGATAGTAGCAGGAGTTGCCCACAGTAAGGTGTCTGCCACCTAAAGGAATGGGAGTTTGTAAGAGAAATTAGGTTCAACTATAGAAAAGGGATTTTAACAGTGTCTATATTGTTTTTCACTTAACTTCTAAAGCAATTAAGAAATAAGACAAAATGATTATACCATCAAGCTTGATGGGGCTTGTTCATATTATTTGTTCATGTTGGATGGTTAGATAATTTTACAGTAAAAATGTTGTGTGGTAATTTAATTAAGAATGATCCCATAGGCTCATATATTTGGATGTTGGGTCATCAGGGAGTGGTGCTACTTGACAGGTATTAGGAAATGTGGCCTTGATGGAGTAGATGTGGTCTTATTGGAAGAAGTGTGTCAATGGGGGTGAACTTTGGGGTTTCAAATGTTCAAGTCCAGTGTTTCTCTCTCCCTGCTGCCTGCAGATCCAGATGTAGAATTCTCAGCTGCCTCTCCAGCATCTGTCAGCCTGCGTGCCTCCATTCTTCCCACCATGATGATAATGGATTAAACCTCTGGAACTTTAAGTAAGCCCCAATTAAATGATTTCTTTTATAAGACTTGCCCGGTTCATGGTGTCTCTTCACACTACTAGAACACAGACTAAGACGTATTATGAAATAAAACATGTCCATTCCATTATTGAATTTGTGGGCTACACACTGTCCTGGAGGGCTAATAGTGTTCATTGTGATTTGGGTAGCTGCACCAGTACTTTAACTGTGTCATTTTATGGAATGTTCACAGCACCCAGATGGATAAGCCTCAACAATGTTTTCCATTAAGAAAATAAGAAATGTAAAGTAAATTTTAAAACAAGATTAAAATAACACTCTCCAGACATATTGATCAGAAAAACATAGAACAGTTTGATTGGGTTTTCAAAATGAATTAAATAGAGAGAGATGAAAAACCCTTAAAATGCTAAAAAAAAAAAAAAAAAAAAAAAAAAAAAAGCTAGACATGATATGTCTGTAAGTTCTAGTATTTTATAGGTAGGAAGATTATATGTTCAAGGCCACCCTTTTCTAATACAAAGGGAGCTTGACATTGGATAATGATATTGATAATGATGGTGATGATGATGATGATGATGGGATGAAGGTTAAACCAAAGAAGATTGCAATTAGACTTCAAGTGGTACAGACATAGGAAAGGAATTAGCAAGGTAGCAAGTCTTCAGTCAGAATACTATTCCTTTCTAAGTGAAAACCATAAAATTCAGGAAGAAGGCCTCCATGGAATCTGATATACAAGGTAAGTACAGAAAAGCATATGAGGTGGTGATGATGATAAGCTAGTGACTATTGAGCAAAACACAGCAACTGCTAAACTGTTGGCATGTTTATACACCTACATGCAATTATTAAATCCCTTGACATGTACCTCTTTTCCAGAAGGCCCCCAGCTGACTAGTTATAGCTCTAGTCTGGAATGACTGGTGAATGATTTTTACACACACACACACACACACACACACACACACACACACACACACACACGGCCATTTACAACCCATGCCCAAATAACTTTTCCAAACTAATTGACACTTGGGTAATATGGGCATCTGAATGTTGGGGGAATTCTGGAAAGATTTTGGTTTCTTTTTGAATGCTTATTTATTAGATTTTATTTGTATGAGTGTCTGTCTGCATGAATTTATGAGCACTATGTGTGTGTGTCAGTGCCTGTAGAAGTCAGAAGAGGGCAGGGGAATCCCCTAGAACTGAAAGTACAGACAGTGTGGCCTACCATTTGGGAACCCAACCCAGATCATCTGCCAGAGCAGCAAGCTCTCCTCACCTTTACGCCATTGCTCCAGCCCCAGATTTGCTTCTTAACGTAGGGACGTTACCGTATGTTGTGGTATATGGTTAAACCTTAGGCTTCCCATCGCAGCGGAGAAATAAGACAAAGCTAGATGAGATGAGGGGAAAGACTCGAGTTCAACCACATGAGAAAGGGAACGCACGGTAGTAAGCTGAGACTGGAATAAAGGAGGAAGAAACACAAAAAGCAGCCGATCCATTATGTAGGCATGATTTGGACCCTGTGTCCCGGAACTTAACAGATGCAATTGTTTGTCAACTTACTATCCGACACAACTTCCTCAGAAAGGGGTTTTTGCGTGTGCAAACTTCAGTTTCTTTATCTCTAAGGGAGATTAGATTATCAATACCGTATTTAGTTGAGTATCGCCACTATCACATGATCCTCAATCTGGCATTTAATGTCGCGTCTGACATGAAAATGAAGCAAATAAATAAAGCACAATCTGCTCGTTTCTGGAAAATAATTTAGAGAAAGTTACTAAGCTCAAGCCGAAAGTATTCTGTGTGGCTATCAAAGGAAAGAATTGTTTACATCATCTACTCTCTTCAGTCTGGTACCTATGTTAACAGAGGCCTGCCTGCATCCTGACTCCTCCCAGGGGTGGAGCTGTTCCCCAGCTGCTGGCCTGTGCTGCTGGCTTCTTGTTGGGGCAAGTTACCTGAGCAGTTTGTGGTTTTTCCACTCATTAGGAATTCATCTTGGCATTGAGAACGCTTCGCTGATCGTTATGGTTCCATGTGCCACTGTTGATTTGACTTGGATGCAGGCTTTCCCAGGAGATGGGAGGTGGCCTTCCCTCTGCTGGGATCTGGGTAGGCACTCACTGCAGGACCTTTTCAGAACTCCTTCCCTGCCTGGAACCTAAGACAAGTTCTCCCCATTCCTGGTGCCTTCTTCACAGTCAGAGTTACCCATGGGCAGCTGAAAACTGAGTAACAACAGGTGTGAACCCCATCTCTACGTTTTCCCTAGGACGGGACTCTAATTGCCTTGCAGCAAATATCTAGGAAAGAAAATGTAAATAGTAGACAAATGGTTCTCTAAGAGGTCTCTGGAGGCAGCTGAGGCAGGATACTTGGGACCAGAAGGCCATCTTTTCTGGCCTAACATGTGTGTTGGCACACAAGTTGATCAAAGACTTTGGAAAAGTAATTTGGCAGAAATAAAACTAAGGAAACATGGTTTTTGGAAGGTCTTTAATCTTTTTGTGAATATCCAGCATAAGTCACCTAACAACTATCATACTTTCACCCTGACACTCCTAGTTAAAATTGATCCTTTTATTTTATTTTTTTACAATGCACTGCTAATCACCCTTATTTGACATAATATATGCAAGTGTTGAAATATCACGCTGTACCCCATTAGATTATAGTTATCACATGCTAATAAAAACAATTAATTCAAAGGATTGATTGCCTCTTTTTTCCCCTATCAGTAGGGGCCCAGAATGCCTAGGTTACTGGTCTTTTCCTGTCTTCTTTCCAGCTAGATAACTGGTTCTTTCAGGGTTATATTTTCTATTTTCAGGGCCCTAAATTCCTCTTCATCCTCCCCCTGACACAATGTTACCACTTCCAGGTGACCATTTCTAAAATTTGCCCTCTATCCCTTCCAGTGTGCTATGGAAGTATTTGCATATGGATGCTTAGGTAAAATGTCCCTTGTAGTTTGTGGAGGGTGAATTTTTTAGCTGCTCTCTCTAGTCTACTCCTTAGTAAAAACCATCTATAGTTTATCTTATTTTTCTTTACAATAAAATAAAGGGGGGTTGGTCTTTTGATTTTGAAACTGATGTTTTTGTTGTTAACTTAAAAATAAAAAGTCTAGTCAGTTTTTTTTAAAAAAATCTCTCACAGCTAAGCACATCTTTCTGGCTGGCGATCTTCTGGGGCTGAGGGTGTAGTTCAGTGGTAGAGTGTTTTCCTCCAGGTAGGATACACAAAGTCTTAAGTTTGATCTCAAGCCAGAAGAAAAACCCTCTCTGGTAACAAACTTAACCCTCTAAGTAAAATTTTCTACAATTGAAAATATTCAAAGTGCTTATGATTACGGCATAACCTGTTTGTTGGTAGGGTGTTTTGTTTTGTTTTTTCAGAGGTGCCTGCACAGATTCCTCCCTTAAGTTTATATGCAAAATGCTTCTTCAGGTTCCCAGCCATCTTGTATCTATTCCTTTCCCTGTGAAACAGGGGGACTGGTCAATCCTAAGAGGTGGGTGAAGCAGGAAGCGGCTTAGGACAGGGCAGAGTTTTCTGAAGCAGCGCCCGGATGCCCATACTGCGCATCTCTGCAGACTCTTATGCTCCCTCCCTCCTGCTGAGATGATGCACCGGGAAAACATGAGCTCTCCTCTGGATGCCTCCCTGTTGGTTTATAGCTGGGAAAACGTTGCCCCGAGACTAAAATATCTGTCCAAACAGCCTAGCTCTGATGAAGGCTTTCTCACAGGCTCTCGGCTCCCTGCGGGCGCTCCCCGCCCCCTGCTGCCAGAACCTTGGGGATGTGCCTAGACCCGGCGCAGAGCACGTCCCAGCCAACTGAGAGCAGAACAAACCGCTGGCGGACAGCCAAGAGGCTCTCCCTCCCAGCCACCGCCCCCCCCCCCCGTCAGTGCCTTTCCCCCCTATACAATACAAGACCTTCCTTCCTTAGTTCTCTTAAATCACAGCCCAGGGAAACCTCCTCAGAACCTGAAGCCAGCCACGCGCCAGCATGTCTGGGGGCAAATACGTAGACTCGGAGGTAGGCTTGGGAGAGGGCGCCGGCTCTGAAGTGCCTGCTTTTGCTATCTCCCACTCGAAATGCTCGGGCTGCTTTCCTAGCCCCAGCCCTCTCTCCACCTTCACAGCGCTCCCCTCGAGCTGGCACAGCCGCTGAGGAAAGGGCTGGGTGGAGAGCTGAAAAGCCAGGAATGTCTTAGGGCTTCCTTTTGAAGAGGGGACCAAAGGAGCCCATGGGGAAAAGGGGGACCCCCGAGTCCTGCGTTGCTAGTCGGATAGACTTAGAAAAGTTTTCCAGATGGCACTACTCGCAAGGACCCCTCTGTCCTGCCCTTAGTACTGGGAGGCTGAGAGCTGGAGTGGAGTGGGGTGTGTGTGTGTGTGTGTGTGTGTGTGTGTGTGTGTGTGTGTGTGTGTGTGTGTGTGTGTGTTTTCTGGGAAAGGGAATTCATTTGCCCTCATACCTGAGGACGGTCCCCACCAGGAGCCTAAAGTGGCTGGCCTGGGCAGCAGCGCGCATTTTTTACACTTAGTGAAGTTCTCAAAACTTCAGTAATTCTTTCGGCCCCTGGGCGGCCCGGAGAAGTTCTGAGGTAGGAGAGGGAGCCTCCTTCTTCACAAGTACCACCGCCATTGTCAACTAAGTCTTGCCACTCAGGTAGCCTAACCTTGGAGATGTCGGTTCCTAAATATGACCACTTTTCAGCAGACAGCCTGGGACTGATCTAAGCAAGGGTGGGTCAGGGACTCCTTCAGGTGAGATGTCCTTTTAGGGCATTTGTGGGGATCTTGGCGCATGCCTCTGCTCAGAGATGTTATATTATGACCCACCTAATTCACCTCCATGGCCCGTGGAGCAAAAGGGGGGTAAAAGAAAGGTAAGGGGTGCAGCAAGTGCGAGGGAGCCGCACCGAGGGACAGAGAAGATGGGACCACTAAATCTGTCAGTATGGTCCAGCTGGATCTTGATAATGCCGGAAGAGATCGTGGCACAGGGTTAACGGGTCAGGAAGGGATGGTGGAACAGATGAGGCTGTAGAGAATGCACGGGTGGCCTGGCGGAGAGAAGGAATACAGGGGAGGCAGAAAGCGGTCCCCTGGGCTAGGGAGTCAGAGCCAGGAGTGGCGGGGAGCAGGAGGGCGCGCACCGGGCTTCGCCCTGACCCCTGGTGGCGGGCGCGAGAGGCAGGCGCTCCCTGCCTGGTACCGAGGGGTGTGGTGTCCTCCACTCCGTCCTCTTAAAAAGCTTGCGGCGGGCTAGAGTTTTCTGTGTGCAAAGCTTTCCTTCCCTTCGAGGTTGAAGCTAGCAAGACTTGGAGCTTCAGGCTCCCGTCACAGCTAGGCTCACTCCTGACGCTTGTTTTTCTTTCTGAACTTTTCTTCCCATCGCCGCCGCCTCTGTCTCCGTTGCCGCCCTCCCCTGGCTTGTCCGGTTGCCCTTACAGGGACATCTCTATACCGTTCCCATCCGGGAACAGGGCAACATCTACAAGCCCAACAACAAGGCCATGGCAGACGAGGTGAATGAGAAGCAAGTGTACGACGCGCATACCAAGGAGATTGATCTGGTCAACCGGGACCCCAAGCATCTCAACGATGACGTGGTCAAGGTAAGCCTTAGTGGCTGTCTGGGTCACTCAGCCTACTCTGGCAAATAATGGTGCATCTTTGAATTGCTTTGGCAGACAGATAACTGTTTCCTGCGTTGTCAGAAATGTCATATCTGCCTTCCTCCTGTTGCTGGCTAGTTCAGCAGGGATTTAGCTAATTGTTGTGGGAGTTCCTAGAACCTTGGCCACAGGTGTCTCCCCAACACACACACACACACACACACACACACACACACACACACACTACTTGAGACAGGAAGATGATTTTGGTCCATTGCCAGGTCAAAAGTCCAGTCCTTTACATGTTGGTAAAATAATTGCGTGAGACTGTTCCACTGTTCTTCAGCTAAATAGTCTAAAACTGAGTAGCTTAAGATATTAAACTTGTGGAAATGCTTAAAAAACTGATAACATGCAGATATATGTACATATTTTGTATGCATATTACATATACATGAATGGTGTCTTAATTATAAAAACAGCACATGTGCACAAGAAAGCCAATTTACCAAACTGAGAATATTTTCTGTCTCTTGGCCTCTGGATCCCTCTACTCAAATGTGGAAAGATGCATCTGAGGTGACAGCCAAGGTCAACCTGGCCTGGGCTTACAGAAGCTTCAGGTTTGAAGTTCTATTTTACACTTTCAGGATGTACTTGCTGGGATTTAAAGCACATTACTGTCCTGGGTTGTTGGCCAAATGTAGACTTGACACGGTGGGATGACTTTCATTATCATTTTGTTATTCAATTTTGACCCTTTCGACAACTCCAGCTCAAGGAATTTATTGTCTGAATCCGTGTGGGTTGAGAAATCCTGGACTTGAGCTGTCCTTGGCACAGGGTTTCTTCTGAGTAGCCCAGAGGGCCAAGGAAAATGCTGGCTTGGGAGTTCCAGGGGAAAGATGCCATCCTGCCCAGCCCCTAACACACCACTGAGGAGGTGATGGCGTTTCCACCCACGGCCTCCTATCTATGGATGGGAGGAGCCCCAGTGCAGTTTCACCTTTATAAATAATATATTTCAGAAAGAGAAATGGCTTAATCTACAACCGGAGGGAAAAGTGTACCTGTCAAAATCGACTCTCTTGGTTTGCTGATAGAAGGAAAAGGAAAATTAGACCACTTTCTCCTGACCAGATTGTAGAATATTTAAAACCAGCAATGAAGGCACCTCATAAAGTGGACACTAAGACTGCTAAAATCTATTGATTAGCCACATTTCCTAAAAGGGGAAAAGGACATTTTGCTTTGCCCCTTCTTCTGCAGCTTTGGTCAAGGAGGGAGACTCCAAGAATAAAAGCAGATTTCTGGATTTCAGATTGGCTCCCTTCAATGGACCCTCCCTGCTCTTGTGCTGGGAGCGGGATTCCCTGGAGCCAATTAGCCTCCTGGGATGAGTCAGAAAAGCCAGTAGTGTGGATGTGGGTCTCCACACATAGCATGACTAAGTGGAGAAAGAAGGCCCCACTGGGAAAAGAGACTTCAACACAGATGGAAAAAAGGCATAACAGGCTTGGAGGAAATAGCAGTTTACAAAATATCATTTCAAGAGTGAATCTTCAAATTAGAAAAATTACCAGAGCCGCAGCAGTTCCTGCCTATTTGCTCACTAGGAGCAAATCCAGAAAATCTGACAGACAAGAAAACCTCACCGTAAGAAAAGAGTTTGGCAGGATTTAAGGAGATTCCCTGCCTAAGAGGATGTCTTCAGAGAACACTTGCTCTGCCAAGAGAGACCCGGCCTACTCCTGCATATTAGGCTACCCCCACCTTTCCCCACAGTGTTAGCTAGAAAGTTTCCATCATCATAGAAATCTCTGCTGAATAGTGTCTGGCTAGTGTCCCCTTCTTTTTGTATCAAGTTGAAAAACACAACTAAACAAACTTTCTATGTAGAGAAGAAATGAGGTCCAAATTTAAAGTATAAAGAACAGCCTAGTTCCTTGTACAAAGCCTTTCAGTGCTGTACATCAAGTGTGGAGGCGTGGAAAGGCTCCAGGGCCTTGTTTGCTCTAGGCTTGCATTCCACTAACATGGAGCTCCATCACCTACCCTACTGGTGACAAGAATATCAATTTAAATATAGAATTGATTGTCAGTGAAGTTGTTTTCCTAAAGATATCCGCCATTACAACCAATGAATTATCTACATATACACATTTACGCCCAAATATTGTGATTTTAATGTTTTCTTTAATTTCTTTTACTTAATTAAACATTAGACCCATCATTCTTCCTCTAACATTTCTAAGTTTTCTTATTATGTTCATTTATATACTTACTACATGTGATTAGAATTTGAAAGTAAATGAAATGCTTTAAAAATGTATGATTCTTATATCTTATTAGTTGCCGATCAACTCATTATATTATTGCAATGTGTTAGGCTTGCTATTTAATTCTAAAAATAAATAAAGAAGATTAAATTATTGCTGTTAATGAGACAAGTATGCACATATTACTAAAATATTAATCTTAAATGCACATACACATACACACAATGGATCCTTTAGTTTTGTCTTGACTGCTAGGACACATGTAGCTAGATTTTTTTGTGTTGTATTAGCACATTTTATTTATTCTCTCCTACATGTGCCTTTGTGTTTTCACTTCCTTTTTTTTTTATTGGCATGTAGTAATATGAGGCTCCATTGTAAATTTCATTGTTGTTTTAGAAACAGATTAAATATATGCTATAATAAGTCAAAGTAAATAGTATTACATATTGCAGAATAAAATGCTTTAAAGTAATGATTGTCATTGAAATTAACTGTCAAGAAGATGTTGCTCTGGAAAGAACAACAGGTGGATAGAAGAAGATTCATACTTCAATGGAGAGGCTCATGCAGGGCATGTGATCTGACTTGGGTGGGACAGCACAGTCTAGATGCAATAGCTTAGGGGGACAGGAGGGTGCAAGGAAGAAGACAGGACTACCTCTCACACACACACATGCACCTTTAAAAATATTTTCACACACATATATCTATATATTGTGTTTTGAACACATTCTCTTCCCTACTTTCCTACCCCCCATTTTTTTATCCCTCACCCTTCCCATTTGTCTTCTTTGTTCCCCTAGAAAGGTACATGTTTTTATTTTAATTTAAGTTTTATTATAATTTGTAGTTTTCAAGATTATAACTACATCATTTCCACTCCTCTCTTTTCCTCCTTCCTCCCATTGTAACCTCTGGCTCTTTCTCAGATTCATGGAGGCTTTTTAAAAAAAATGTAACTACATAAACATGTATATATATTTCTAAATATTCAAATATAACCTGCTCAGTCTATATAGTGTTACTGGTATGTGTATGTCCTCAGGGATGACCATTTGGTAGTAGGTGACTAATTGGTGTGTTCTTCCCTGAGAGAGAGACCGCTTCTCCCACTCTCAGCATCCGTAACTGCCTATTGATCTTTGTCTAGTATTGAGGCCTCATGAGCTTTCCCACTCCTTACCATATCACTGATGTCATCCTTGTTCAAGTCTTCATTAGGCAACCCTGTTGGTGAGGCTTCATGGGTATTGCTACCCTGACATTTCTAGGGGACACAGTGGTACAGCAAACTTCCTGTTCCTCTGACTCTTATAATTTTTCCACCCCTCTCTTCCACAACAACCCCTGAGTATTAGATGTAGTTGTATTGTACAAAGTCTTAACATCTCACTTTGATTGGAATCTGGGGGTTTATGTGGCACAGTGGAAGACAATAAAAATGAAATGAGACATTATAACCAAACAACAGAGTCCTTCCTGAATCTCATACTCATTTTAAGGTTGGAGGTTCCCAAGCCAGCACTGGGAAGCTGTGGAAGAATTCATGCATGGAATTATTGATGTGAGAAGCTGGGATTGTGGAAAAGATTAAGGTGACAGTCCAGGTGCTATGTAGCTATGCTCGATAAGCAGGAAATGGTTGAAATACAAAGGATCCAAACTCACAGAGGTTCAACATGATAACTCAATTGTACAAAGCAATGAAAACGAAACAAGTTTAATAGCAACTACTCTTTAAAAATGTGAATATTGACCTTTTCCTAGACTAGCTATATGTAGTACAATGGTCTCTTGTGATGCCTGGTAGTCTCAGTGATTCAGAGCTCCCAGCTGACCACACAATCACAGGAAGAAACATCCACCAATACTACAGTGTGCCATGTGGCTGAACTACAGTATACAGTAGGCTGAGTACATTAAATGGATCCTTGGCTTGATATATTTTCAACTTACAATGGGCTCAATCAAATGCAATCCCATAGTAATTTGAGGAGCATCTGTATTTACTCCACAGTCCAGATGTGAAATGAAAAGATTGGTATGTACAGCAGGGATAGAATCATCAACGGACAAAACAGCACACTTTGTAGGAATGTAATGGTTCCCAGTCTAGCTTCTAGATCCTCTTTTCAATATTAATAGACAATAAGGGTTAAAGGAAGTTTAAAATGTTTTCCGTAGTTACAAGGGATGCTCAACAAAGATATTTTGAAATGTCCCACTAAGGAAGAACAGACAAGATTACACGATTCGTCATGGAGTATTGTCATGGAGAAGAAATGGGTTTAGTGATCCCAAGATTAGCACTAAGACAAATCAGAACATCTGGGAAAGGTCTTCATTCAAAAACGAAAATATTTGGTTGTTATTTTCTCTCCTAAAATGTGAGCATAATGACTCTTAAGTACATGCAAATACAATGCTTATTAAATCATGGAGTGAAGGCATGTGTACAACGAGCAGAATAATATCAGTGGGGTTTCCTGGTGCGCCTTTGATCTTTTTATATGAGAAAATGGTCTTAAAATATGATTGGTGTCACATATGCATCACTTATAAAGTAAAACCACTTTAATATAGATATAATCAAAGCACACTTCCAATACAATGGCGGTACCCTTTTCTGTTGGGATTGATAGCAGTTTTACTTGTTTGTTTTGTTTGTTTGCTTAAGGTGCTTCATAGGATGGTTATTAATATTTTTGCCATACCTGAAATCACACCTAGAAATCAAGATGTTTAGTTTATAAAACATCATCATTGTTGTTGTTTGTAGTTATTCTTGATTGAAGGTTTTTACACATAAGTGAGCAAAAGAAGATACTAAAATGAGGGACATTATTTATTTCTAAGCATATGGAGTGATTTTAAGTTCAGCCAACAATTAAATGTATAAGTATATTGTACATATAAGTGTCTTTAACTTCAACTGAATACAATTGTCTATTTTTTATTATGACAAAGTATACTATATATCCTCGAATTATAAAGGGTTCTTGATATGGCGTATTTTTCCCTTAACAACAGTTCTGGCTACATTTTTAGAGGGTTGAGTTATAAACAGCTGCAGTAGGGAACAGGATTTAAAATGTCCAGAAATTTCAAAAGCCACTTGCTTATGCATCCTGTCCACCCAAGTGTTTACAACAGCAGGCACTTTCTGATTCTTCCTGGTTTGCCCTATTTGGAAAGAGCAGTTCTCTGTGACTAAATGCCCAGATAGGTCTGAGCGCTAAAGAGAAGAAACTGTGTTCAGTGGCCTGTGGGGCTCCTGCTCCTTCTGTGACACTATATGTGCACTAGGAAAAGGGTAGGGAGGAGGAATTCTTATAAATATGGTTTATACCAGCCTGCATACACCCCTTTTTCTGTTCTGGGAAGCTGTATGGATATGCATATATGTATACATATACATTATCTGAAAGTGTTCGTTATATAATATGCATTGTACATAAGATGATATATACACACACATATGCAGCTTTGATGATGCCATTGAAATATCTTTGCAAAGATATTTTGTCTTTGAAAGATATTTGTCTTTGAAAAGAATATAGTAAAAGAGCCGACTCTCTTACAAAGCTGTCTAATATAGAGGAATTCAGAGATATGTAGTTAAAAAAAAAAAATGCTATGGTAAGAAAATACTTTTAAACAAGGTTCTTTTTTAGTTCTGTAAATTTATGATTCAATTACAGGAAATATTGCAGTTAACATTTAATAGTCTCTCTTCCCACGTTGGCTTTCAACTTTTCCCATTGAAAATGTGAAATCTGAAGCCTTGAATAATGCACAGGTTTGGTTTTTGTTTTGTTTTGTTTTTACAAACCCAAGATGTTGTACAAATTTAGTTACAGCAACAGTCACTAGAGGAATTCTTAAACGTCCAGATGCCTGGTCCTACCGGGTCTGTTAAATTGGAATACACAGAAGGCAGGCCCGAGTATCTACACTTTCAGGACTTCAAATAATCATTATTATATTTGATTGATTCTAAACCTGAAGCCAGGTTAGAAATAATTGTTCCCACATTGGCTTAACAACATAGCCTCTAGTTTCTTCTACCCCAAGAGAACAGATGAGTCATGTGGTAGAGATTTTGTTTGTTTATTTGTTTGTTTGCTCTGTTTTTTGACATTTCGCTTGAGAGAACACTATTTGGGGGTCTAGACATTTTAAGCCTTGCCAGAGAATTTTGAAATGGCATGGACTACTCTCAAGTCACCCTTGCTCAATGATTTTCCATTACTTGAGGCCATTTGAGTTTAGAGCCAACTGGAATCCCAGAGCTCCAGGGTAACCTGAGTGGGGCAACCGTATGTTCCGTGTTGCCCCATCCTGAACAACACTGATCAGTTTTGAGCAACTAAGTTTATTTTTTAACCTTGAACAACTATTAATGGTGCTCCCCACTTTATACCCAGGAGTGCCTCAATATGGGAGGGGGGAAAAAGCATAGAAATGTGTTGACAATCAGGTCTCACTGCTTCTTATGCCTGGGCTACACTAGACACCGCTCTACTCACTTACCTAAAAGATGGTACTGATGCTCTGCAACCACCCCCACCCCTCACCCCACCCCCACCCCCCATTCTCCAGTGTCACACATTTCCTGCCTTCATAGCAGCCAGCAAGCTGTCATCTGGATGGGCAGTTTCTAAACTCAAACTATACTATGCTAAGCCACTGGATTCTTTCCACGAATGACAGGGTTAAACAAACTGACATCCCTCCATCACATATTTTGTCAGTGAGTCAGTCAAAGGATTAAAATGTTTAAAACCACTTAACTGTTGTTCAGTTAGTCCAGGAAACATAAAACAGCATGCTTTCACATAAACCATTGTTTAGAGAGGGGGAAGTATTTTTGAATTTTGTCTTAAAGGAAATCTGTGTGATCCATGCTCTGGGTGGCTACCAGGGGATTTCGTTGGTAGAACAGAGTTATACCTGCAGAGAATACATATTTTCTGCCTCTCATGGAGACCATGTTGATGGTTCAGATATAAAATGCATCTTGCTTTCTTAATTGAACCTTCCAAGGATGTCTCTTGTTGGTCATTACTTCATGGAAAGGGAAGTACAAGTTCTTAAAGATACAAGCATGTTTCCTCTCAGCCATTGTTGTTTGTTCCGGGAATTAGAAACCAGACATTGTTAACTTTTAGGAGACTTAAATATGTTTCAGTGGCATATATCTCACAGTAATTTAAAAATGTAAATTTGTAAGGCCGTGTTAAGCATACAAACTCTTCCCGAACCCAGTACAGCATTATAATATAGGTAGACATTGGTAGATTCAATGCTAAGTATTTCGGCCATATATGTTGCAGATCTCAAACACAAGTACATTTTCTCATTCACAGTGATGCTTAAAGACACTGAGGCCAAATAGTGAAACACCAGGAGACCAAAGGCAAACTAACAAAAATTTTAAATGTCTTATGAAAAAAACTTCTCCCTGGCCTGGTCGTCTGTTCTGTGCTAGGCTAAGCAGCACACACCCCAGCTCCAACTTCCCACACCCCAAGGCTAGGCTGCATACACACCAGCTCCAACTTCCCCCACCCCAAGGCTAGGCTGCACACACACCAGTTCCAACTTCTCCCACCCCAAGGCTAGGCTGCACACATCCCAGCTCCAGCTCCCCACCCCCACCCCCCAAGGCTAGGCCACACACATCCCAGCTCCAGCTTTCCGGCCCACTTCTACTTGCACAGCACTGCCATGTATGAATGACCAGCCAGGCTCAGCCATTACCTGGGTAGCTGAATCACAGCCCCCATCTCCAAAGCTATAGGATATAGGGCAGGGATACACACATAGATAATGCTGAGGAAATCCATATCCCTAAAGGGCAGACAACAGTCAGGCACAAAGAAGCGAGTTCTTGACAGTCTCCAAAGTCAAGTGCATGTTTGCACAGAAAGGGTTCCCACCAAGAGCAGCCAGGGGTGTGAAAGTGACTGGTATCAGCAACAGTTCAGTGTAACCAGAGCCATATGGAAAAGCAGAAGCCAGCTCAGCATGGCCTTCTTCACCCAATAGGTGTCAGGGACCCAGGGGGGGCGGGGGTTTGGAGCCACAGAGTCACTAGATGGTTCATGTTCCTTCACCCTAGTGTGAGTAATGTGTGAGCAGGAGGGAGAGAGGAATGGGAGATGCTCTCCAGCATCTCATACAGCGTGCTTCAATGGCACTCATTGCACGTAGCCTCCGGTGGTCCTATGGGACGCTTGCAGTTGTAATTATTACCAGCACACTCATTTTGCAAAAAGGAAACACAGGTTACTCAGAATTGCTCAGAAAGTAGGAAAGTCACAGTTAGAACACAAATAGGGGAACCCAAAAACCTGGGCTCCTACACACTGTTACCCTTCACCCCTCTCTATCAGGTCCCACTCAGGGAAAACACTGGTGTTAGGAAACAGCTGAAATACATGGTGGCAGCCTCACACAGAGCACACACGGATTTTTGATGTGGTCTTCTATGCTGGGAGTAACGGGCACATCACTTGTAGGACCTGACTCCAGATCCTGATGGGTTGCTGGGAAAGAAAAAAAATGGATGTACAAACCAATGTAAATTCCGAGCCTTGCAAGTTCCCAGGAAGGCGGAGGGCACTAAATTGCAAAGACCAGAGATGAGCACAGATTCCTGAGGCATCTCAGTGAATCAGTGGAAGAAGCAGCAAAGGCATTCACTGAAGACTCCTTGAAGTTCTGGGATCACCCAGGCTGGTGAGAGCCTCTGGGGTGGGGCTGGGTGCCAAGGGCGGGATAAACACAAGAGAGCAACAAAGCAGGTCCCAACAAGTACAAAACAATTTCCCTGAAGGCTCTCGGTGTGCCTGCTCAGTCTCTATAGACATACGTGCCAGGGAGCCATACATTATGGAAACAGGAAGTTATTAAGAATAACCTTAGTTAGATGCTGGTAGGAGAAAGGTCTATTGAGTTCTGTAGGGAGTTTCTCTGAGGTTTCCTCCCTAGGCAATACGTATTTGTTCTCAAAAACAAATGCCAGAAATAAAAACAGGCTTAACCAGTGCATTTTTTACAAGGCAGCATTAATCCCTTAGAACAACTGAAATGTCCCATCAGCCAGCCGTGCCTCACTGCTTGCCCTCCCTGGATTGTTAGCAGTAGTGACTGGAAGTGGGCATACCACGATATATGTCAAGGAAAGGAACTGCAGTGGTCAGAATCATCACTGATTATCTTGTCGATTCAACAGGTTCTCCTTTCTTGTTTGTTCCTCAAAAAGCTAGGTTTTGTCTGCTTGCTTGTTTGTTTGTTTGTTGTTTTGGGAGGTGGGGTAGGGCACCACTAAAAACATTACAACCCATTATTTTCAGATAATCCTCTCCCATACCACCACCACCATTTCTGTAGTTAAGTAGATCTGAGAATGAGTTGTTCCCACAAAACATGCCCAAGAAATATTAGGAAGACCAACTTCCCCCTGGACCCAGAGCACAGCACGGGGAATCCCAGAGCACTAGGGGCCTCTTCCAGAACTCCAAGACTCCTGCAGCAGCCTCCTCAGATGCTTGTGCCTCATGAGAACCAGCAAAGTCTACACTTTTCTCACTGCTGGAGCCACCAGTTCACCATTCGCTAAGATGAAAGTGGCCTCCTCTCTCTCTTTTTCAGAAGGCTGGTCCACTCTCTCTCTCCCTTTCCTACCTCCTCTGATGCCTGAGGCCTGCAGAACCAGGCAATGGCCCTTATTTCTATAGCTGTCCCAGCCCAGAGCCAGCCACGAGCTGAGTTAGTCCTTTTTTTAAAAAATGAAAACACAGTTGGATTACATTAACACCTGGCTTCCTTTACAACTATAATTTGAAACCTTGTAACAAACAACAATCTGAAACAGTAATAAAAATGTCTCAAAACTCAGTCTGTGAAGAGAAGAAACAATGTCTTCTAAATGTGCATATGCTTATATACACACATATTTGCAAGTACTTTCAATACTGTGTGTATTTTAATATGTATTTTAATATTATTTTAAACTCCAGTATTAGATGAACACACATACAATACATCTGCCTTGGGCTTTCTCGTGTTGCCCTCCTGGGGCTCCCCAGATCAGGACTAAGCTGCAGTATATCCCAGGCACATTCCCAGGATGCCACCGGGTGCTGTTTGGCTTCCCCACTCCTTCCTTCACTTTCGCTTTGTCGCTTGAAGATAAGAGTGCAGGACTTAAGGCTTTACTTGCTTAGAAGATGGGGATAGCCACCCCTGTTCCAAAAGAGAGGTTTCCTTTTGCAGCAGGGCTAGTCCCTTACAGTTCACAAACATCTTCTCGCAGAAAAGATTTTTTTAAAAATGCAGAACACACAGAATGTAGAACCCTGGGGTTAGGGGTTACTATTTCATTACTGGTGTCTACACCACATGCAATGAAAGGTCAGCTTTATTTCAGACATCCGACCTATCCTTGTCTCCTGTAATAGCACATAGATCTACTACAACGTATCTAAGAATCATTGCCAACAGGATGAGGGTAAAAAAAAAATCTATCTGCATTATGATTGAGTTAAAAATATACAGGAAAAAGAAGTGCCATTGAGAAAGAATGTTGACGTGTAATGAGAATATTAGATGTGTGACTTGGTGTCAAACGTGCAGGGCAGGACCACAATCTTAGCACACAGAATGTTTGTCAGAGACTGGAGTGTACAAAGTCAAAAGGATTTTCACCTCACAAGTGACACGTTATGAGGACCTTATTAACATCTGTGATAAAATAAAATCAAAGTGACTTAGACAAATTACAGATAGCCTATACAATTAACGACCACTACAAAGCAATTGTGTTAAAGAACCACAGATAAAATATATAATGAGAAGCAGATAATTAAACACACACACACACACACACACACACACACAAAATAAGGGGGAAAGATTGTCATTTTCGAGGAAACATGTGAGCATAGAGGAATAGAGCTGGCCACCAGAAATGATTCCCCAGTCCTTGGTAGCACAACCATTAATTTTATTTATTTATTTATTTATTTATTTATTTATTTATTTATTTATTTTGAGAATCACGAGTGTAAACACACCCATAGTGGATCAACACAAAATCCCTTGGGCAACGAGAGACACAAACTTAGTCTGTCCATTGCTACAAAACATTAAACATCTCCAAATGATAACTTAAAGCCAGCAGGATTTGATGGCTCCAAAGGAAAGTCACTTTCAGGGTTCCTCACTGTCCTGTGCTGCAGGCTGCGTGGCCATGGACCCCTGTTTTGATCTTGAAAGGCTGTGGGGGTTCTGGAGAAGCCCTAGGGAAGATCAGAAGGCAGGTGCTCAGGAGTAAAGAGAAAGCCCCAAGGTGGAGGAGGCTGTTCAGTCGGAATCAAATTTTGGGAAAGACCATGGAAAGACAGCTACATTTGCTTATTGACAGGCTACTGGGAGATTTTTGTGAGGAATATTATCCCGACAGAGATGTCATTCAAGAAAAGAGGAGGCTAGCATGCATGGGTCACTTAGGAAAAAAGTAGAAAATACTTCCAAGTAATAATAGTGGTCAATCTCAGGAACATGTCACAAGAAGTGGCTTCCTGATAGTCGCGTGTTTATTTCTTTACTTGTCCGTACAACTCCAATCTTTCTCCCTCCATCTGCAATTACAACACACACTAACACACAGCCAAACACAGACATATCCAAACACCCTTCTCTGTTTCAGCACAGTGCCTGGCTTGCTTGGGTAAAGAATTGATGTAGCTTTGCTTTAAATGGTGGTGAAAAATGAACATGATAAACAGGCAAAAGCAGAACACTGGAAAATGCATGCATTGTAGTGACCGAAAGGTCAGCACGAAGCATTGTCTGTACGGCAAACCCTCCCTCCACGCCCTCATACACAGCACGTGTTCACAGAGCTTGCTGCTTGTATAAACCCCATTGTGATGGAACCCGGATGTGTACGCTCATGAGAGGGTGTAGCTTGCACAGAGAGGCTCTTTAACCATCTGGAGAGCATTTAAAAATGTTGCATATTAATTTGTAGAAAATCTGATGTGATTATTCTATGGTAGGCCCCAGGCTCCATGGAGGCTTCCTTTAAAGCTCCTAGATGTTGCTAATACACAGACAGAATTAACTTCCGACTGGTTTAGACCCTCAAAACTTATTAGTAAATAGCAGTGTATCACAGTAAGATTTTCAGAACCATGAAGGACATAAGATGAACATTACTTCGCTAGTTCCTTATAGGTGGGGGGCGTGGCTTAGCTATTTTACTGCAATATATTATTTTCTATTGTAGCAGCTACATGAGATCTGCTTTCCATGCAAACGGAAGTTTATGTCATTTATAAAATCCAGCTATGGGCTACCTTTCCTTTCGTGTATTTTACTTGTCTATTCTCCCCCAAGCGGACAACCTGTTGTTTAGAGCACCAAAATGTCACTTCCAGCCCCTTTTTCTTACTGGCGTGGGAGCTTGCAACTCACGTCGGCTTTTCCTCTAAAAGTGCTATGAGACTCCTGTGGTGCCAGTGTAACTTTGTGCTTTGGCAAAGCCCTACCTACTTCCTGTGTCTGTACAATCCAAACATAGAACTAGACGATCCCTAAGTCACTTCCATTTTTAAACATTTACAGCTCAAGCAGACTAACATTCTTACAACAGTTAGAAACACAGAAACGCACCTGACAGAGAGAGTTGGAAGCCTCTCATCAATAAAGTGTATGTGTGTGTGTGTGTGTGGGTGTGTGTGTGCATGTGTGTGTGTTGTACTGAGACAAGGTCTTACGCTGCCTGTCCTGGCACCCCCTGTGTAGGCAAGGCTTTGCTTGAATTCGTAGACATCCACCTGCCTCCGCCTGCCTTTCACGCACTAGGATTAAAAGCATGTGCCACTATGCCCAGCCAATCACCAGCAGTATTTCTATTACACATTTCCTACAGTTGCCCAGTTTCCACCTTTGCTCTTAAGTCTGCAAAAGAAAAAAAAAATGGCACTTAATTAAATCATTGTTGAAAGGCTGGACTCACAGGTGGCCTGCTGGACCCAAATGTTCCTCAGGACACATTCGGGTCTGAAGGCAGCCTAGCTCTGGAGGTCATTTCACCCTCTGACCTGGACTCTGAGCTCTGCACTCTTCTCTTTTATTGTGCTCACCTCCCAATTGGCTGATTGTGTTCCAAGATGAACGAGAACTCAGTTCCAAAGTTGGCAATAAAACTTCAAGATTTCTCTTTCCGATTTTGTAGCTAGCCAGTTCATCTAAGTTCATAAAGGGCATAATCGCAGCTTCAGTTAGAGAAATGGTCTAATAAAGACCTGACTGAAGAGAAAATTCACAGACTTTATGAAGCCACCAGTTGTCAGATTCAACTAGTTCACGTGGCTCCTTTCTGGAGCTCTTTTAGGGCCCATCTGTGAGCAATAGGATGAGATGACTAAGAGGCAAAAGGAAAGGCAGCATTACTTTGAGTCACATTTTCCTGTCAGGGAGTTGTAAAGTTTGTTTCTCTCCAACTGACAGAAAGTTTAGCATTTAAAGGCTCACATGATTTTAATCCCAGCACTTAGCACTCCAGCTATGTGGCTCTGAAAGTCACTTGTGTTCTAGAACACCTGAGCAGTTCTAGGGGATGGACCAGCTCTCACAAGCAAAGGTTCCCCCTGCCCCCCCCCCCCCGACCCTGTGAGCTTGGGCTTGAATTGGAATTCTCATAATACACACAACGAAATCAAACCATGTTTCTTGGCATTACCCAGCCTTTGTGCATGCTTTTACCAAAATTATACCTGGATTAAACAAACAAACAAACAAAAAACCAAGACCTTTAAGACCTTTACCAGTGAATTCAGTTTCTAATTCTTGCGCCAGACAATAACACACTCAGAACTGTTCCCTGCAGAGCATGTTATCAAGACAGTGATTGTTTTGTAAAGAAGAGCTTAGGCATCCAGATGCCCAGTGTGGTGGCTGCAATGTGGATGGTGCCGAGAGGCTCATATACTTAAATGCTTGCTTCCAGGTTGGTGGAACTGCTCAGGAGGAATTGAGCAGTACATCCTTGTTGGAGGAGCATGTCACTCAGGGTGGGTTTGAGGTTTCAAAAGCTATGCTAGGCCCAGCCTATCTGTCTTTCTGTCTCTGTCTGTCTGTCTCTCTCTCTCTCTCTCTCTCTCTCTCTCTCTCTCTCTCTCTCTCTCTCTCTCTCTCTCTCTCTCTCTCTCTCCAGTGTGCCTACAGGCTGCCATACTCTCCCCATCCTATGATGGTTATTCACTCACCCCTGAAACCATAAGCAAGTCCCCATTTAAATGCTTTCTTTTACAAGCTGCCTTGGTCACGGTGTCTCTGCACAGTAATAGAAGAGCAGCTAAGAGAGCTAGTTTCACTAATTCATTCGTATACTTAACAAGTATTGACATCGTGATCCACTAAGTTTCAGAAATTTGGGAGTCTGGTAGCAGAAACAGTAACCAGCACACACACACACACACACACACACACACACACACACACACACACGCACTCACGCTAAGGGTGATAACCTATGTCATGGAAAATGAGAAACAGAGAAGCAGCCAGGTGGAAAGTGATGGGAGAAGCAGGCCAAGCACATCCGACAGCCAGTAAGAGGCTCTGTAGTGGGAATGGGCCTGGGCCTGGGCCTGGGCGATATTATCCTTGATTTCCCAAAGTTCTAGAAGCTAGTGATCCGGAACCAGGGGAGACAGTGACTTCATCGCTGACCCAGGAGTAAATGATTGCACCCCAGAAGGCTGCCCCCCCCTCAGTGATTTCTAAGTCTGCAAAGCCAAAGTTTGTGTCTGTTTCATTTCCACTGTTCCCTTTCGATGACCTAGATCCAGACCTTTGACTTTGACCTGGGCCTGTTTCCTCATATTATTTATCCCATCCTCAAAAAGTAAATGCCCCCCCAAACATTAGATGAAATAAACGGCCCCACAAGGCCAGAGCAGAGCAAAGCAAACATCTCTGCAGTAAACAGACAGGCACTCCAGGCTGCAGAGGTTTCTAAACACAAGTTCTGCCTCATCACAGCATACTATGACTTTCTAGGGCAGGAGAGTCTCAGCCAGGTGCAATTTTGCCTCCCTTCCAAGAGGACATCTGGCCATGCCTAGAGGCAGCATTATGTGTCACAGTTTGGATGATGTTACTGGTACCTAGTGATTAGCCCTTAAGGACATACCCATCTTGCCATGCACCCCCAACTACAAGGTCTCATGTAGACTCAAACACCAATCTACCAATCACATCCATGTAGAAGTCAGGGATCTGTCTGGAGAGTCATTCTACATAAAGTGTCCATTCTATGCAATGGGCTATGATTCTCCCTTCAAGAATATTAGCTTGTGTCCTTTTCTCCTGTTTGCCAAGTGGTGCTCAGGCTTGCGGAGATTTATTTCATTCATTTTCTATTTGTTTAATAAATAGACTAAAAGCACCAGAAGGAAAATATTTCACTAGTGAGGTAAAATGAATGCTGTTTGTAACACTTCTTTGACTGAGATGAATGGTAGGTAGCAACATCTGCCGTCTGGTAGGACACTGTAGCAAGTTAAAAAGGAGTTCCTGCTCTTTAAAAAGCTGTCATTCAACCAAGCATGTTTAGGAACTACGGAGTAGCCTGCAAATGGCAAAGACATTTATTTCTGTCTGCTGCATATTGAATAAAATATAAAGAACTTTTTTTTTAGTATGGTAATCATTCATATCTGTCCCATGACATGCCTAGAAGCTTAAAAAAATAACAAACACTGAAGCATAAACAAAGAATCCTCTGAGTAGGTGAGACCTCCGAGTGAGCCCTCTAATTGGGTGTTTGCACGAAATAAGATTTCCATGCATTTAATGAGGCAGGCCTTTTTCTATTTGGGACAGCGTTTGCCATGCTCTCAATGGCTACAGTCATTTCTCCTCTTTCACAGCAAACACAAAGGCGCCCAAGTAACCATTTCTCTCTGTCCAAGTTCACTAACACGCAGGCTCCAGCTTCCTATCTCTGGCCCTTTCTTGGTCTATTTTTATACTGTTGTCTGTTCTCTGTCACCTATTTGATGACACTCAGCATCAACAAGTGGCACCAAATGGACACCAGGAGTCTGTGGGGAATAAAAGGAATCAAGGGGTGCTCAGCCTGCCTTGTGCAGCGATATCTGCAACTAGATGCTTTGTGATAAGGAAAATGTGAAGGATGCGGGTGACCTAAGAAGACTCCTGGCCAGCTAGCCTCAGTGGCAAAGCATAGTTTTAGCTTGCCGCCTGGGATCACCCTAAGAAAGAGTAGGCAACCTATATGTAGAGGTATGGAAACGTTCAGAAATCCCCAAACCTCACATTGAAAACAGGTTTTAAGCACTTTGAGAGGGAGCTATATGCCTTACCTAGGAGTTGCCCCCACCAAACCGGTACAAGCTGAGTGACTTTAAAGTAATGGGTGTCCATTGCCTCCTGGACTGAAGGTCCAGGTCCCAAATCAAGCCCATGGCAAGGCCGCGCTCCCTGTGAGGCCTCGGGAGACCCTTGTCTTTTCCTTGTTTCATGTGCTTTGCTGAACACTCTTGGCAGTCCTTAAACGGCAGCAGCTTAACACCATTCCCTGCTGCCTCCGCCATCACTGGCCTTGTTGCTACATTTACTGGGAATCAGGATTTACCTTAGCTTATAATGGGGACGCAGTTCAATGCATGGCAAGATATAAACGCCCGTGTTATCAGGCCAGAGATATTCAGCCTACTATGATGAAATGTGAGGTAAACCTCAGAGTACATCTTACTCCTTCCTGACCAAGACACCTGGACCAGTGCTCCTGGTACAGCCAGCACTATCCTAGACATTTGCCATAAGTTAACTATTAAGTACTCTGAGCATCCCTATGGAGCTGTCACCACCATACCTGCTAGCTCTAAGTAGGAAACCAAGGAAGGGGCAGGTTAACAGTGCATGTGATGTGACACTGCCCCGAAAGATGGCAAATCCACCCTCTGTGATGCCAACCCAGACAATGAGTTGCATTTAAAAAACAATATTACATTCATTCAGACCTGCATACTGAGGGTATGAGGTCCTCTGTACTAGCGGCTTTGGTTTTTTGTTTTTTGTTTTTGTTTGTTTGTTTGTTTTTTCCCTAGACCTCCTGCATCAAATGAGAAATTGTCCCTCTGGAATAAGTGGGTAATAAAATGCTGAGGCGGGGAGAGACACAGAGAGAGAGAGAGAGAGAGAGAGAGAGAGAGAGAGAGAGAGAGAGAGAGAGAGAGAGAGAGAGAGAAGAATGAGAAAGCAAGCCTCCCTCTCCTCCCCTCCCCTCCCTTCCCCTCCTCTCCCTTCCTCTCCCCTCCCCTCCCCTCTCTGAGGTTCTGGCCAGGGAAGAATGAGATTTTTGAGGACTGAACACAAGTGAGACAGATGGATGCCAAGGTGAAAGTCCAGGCTTCTCACTACAGACATTTTTCTGCTTTGTAGTCTACACCTCAGAACCCCTGACTTGCTCACACCCATCAGCTCACGCTGAAGCTCTGGTTATGGATGCACCCTTCTCCCCTGCTCCCAAGAGACAGTCCTGCCTGCGAGCCTGTGCAAGACAAAGCTACTTCCACTTCGAGGTACCAGGCCTTTAAGCCAAGAACATGAATCAATGTTCCGACCCCAGATTTACATTCCTCTAAAGTTCGAGTGGGTCAGCGAAGAGTTCGTGTGGTCGCTGGCATTTATAACATACTCCAGACCCTGCCTCCGGCACTGGCTGCAGAAGCCCTGCGGCCTCCTGCCCAGCGGTGCCAGTTTTGCCCAGTAAAGTCTGCCTCTGGGAAAACACATGGCAATTGGGGCAAAGTTCCTGTGTTCTGGTAACATTTAACTGTGTTCTTTCTCATCCTCCTCCGTACACACATGCTCATACATAATATTATTCCATTGGCTTCAAAGGCCTCTCAACATGTTGGAAATTTGTGTGGGAGCTGGGAAGGGAGTTGGAAGTTGGTGTGCACTCTTTCTGTGTGTGGCTTGACTTGGTACACAGATTAGAATTTTGAAAATACGCATGCAATTTTTTAAGGCATACCTTTGGTTTTTATTGGGCATAGAGTGATGGAGACACACCATGATTTCTACTGAGTGGTTTTTCATAATGACCACAGTCAATTTTTTTTTTTTTTTTTTTTTTTTTTGACCAATGATCCGTATTTGTAGGTTGAAATTAGGGAAAGCTTTTCTGAGGGTGTTTCCATTGATTTATTCATTAGCGTCCAGACGTCATCCGGCATAAAAGGAGCTCACAAAAGGAAAAAGGAAGAAAGCCAAGGACGCAAGCCTCAGAGAACAGAACATAGATACAGCAGGACTGTCATTAATTGCAAGGAGCCATCACACGCCCCAGCACAGTTTATCCCTGAAGAGAGAGAAGTCTTGTTTAAAGTGAAAGCCCTAGGGGGCTGGAGAAGTGGCTCTGTGGTTAAGACAGCATAAAGCTCTTTCAGAGGATACAAGTTCAGTTCCCAGCATCCCTGTCAGATGGCTCACAACCACTTGTAACTAACTCCAGGCCGTACTATGCCATTTTCTAGAGTGCAGGTGCCTGCACTCATATCCATATATTGACATACTGACAGACCGACAGACAAATGGTTTTTAAGTAAATTCAAAATAAAATGGAGGCCCCAAATCAGGCTTGTAGTCTTAGCACTCAGAAGGCTAGTACAGAAGGATTTTCAGTTCTAGACTAGCCTGAGAAAAGTGCAGACCCCAGACCCCACCCAAGAGAGTCTAGCGAGAACACTGAGAATATACATTTTAACATGTCTTTTCCTTAGAAGATCCTCCTGGCATGTTACTCACGCTGAGAAATTCTGAGCATCAAGAACCATAAACTAGTGCATTTTGGAGTATTAGATTTAAAAGTCTAGATTTGATTGTCCAGGTGTGTTTTCTAGATCAAAGTGGCTCTTAATATTTCAATGTTTAGGCAGGGTTCTCCAGAAAAACAGAGCCAATGGGATGTATGTCTTATAAAAGAGGATTTATTAGACCATCTTACAACACAGGAACTGTGTAATCTAACAACAAGCATCTGCACACTGGAAAGGCTGAGAATCCAGTAGCTTCTCAACCCAGAGAACGGGATGTCTCAGCAGTCCCAAACAGGTGCTAGGAACCAGGAAGAATCCCAGAGAGCCGCTAGTGTCCAACCCACGTTAGAAGGCCAAAGAAAGTGGAGTTGGATGCAACCAGGAAGAAGCAAACACAAGCAGACAATATTGCTTTTTCTTCTGACCTATTCATGTCTCGAGTACAGTTGGAAGGTACCACCTGCCTTGAGTCAGAACATCCCCTATGGCCAAGATGTGGGTTAGAGTCTAAGTCCTAGGTTACTTGTAAACAGCATTAAGGTAACAAGACACGCTATCACATTTGGTTATAAGCTCAAGCCATTTGAGGCTCATAGGTGGATAGTATTGCACACAGTAACTAGTCTAATGCTTTTTCTTTTCTTTTTTTGTTTTGTTTTGTTTTTTATTATTTTATTTATTTTTTTAATGCTTTATCTAAGATTGTGTAAATTATAGAAAGTTTAAGATGTTGTCTTTCCTTCTCACACACTTACGTATTTTAGCCTGAGCACCAAGCCCTAAGAAATTCCCACAGAATGCAGTCAAACCTAATCCAGGAAATGTTTACATTAATATCAGAATGATAAATTAACTATGAATGAAGTGGCTCAACGTGTTTTTTAATTATTTTTTGTGTTTTGTGTTTTGTGCACTGGTGTTTTGTCTGCATGTATATCTAACTGAAGGCATCAGATACCCTGGAATAGGAGTTACAGACAGTTGTAAACTGCCATGTGGGTGCTGGAAATTGAACCTGGGTCGTCTGTGAGAGCAGCCGGTGTTCTTAACCACTAAGCCATCTCTCCAGGCTCCTCAATGTGTTTTTCATCTATAGAAATGAAATTAAAATAGAATTAACATTCTATTATTTAGAAGAGAACAGAATAGAACGGTAGAATAGAATAGAATTAGGTATATACTTACTTTACATGTTTTACATAGGTATGAAATTTGAATTGCCTAATATAAAAGACAAAATAAAGATGATAACATTGTTTTAGGGTTGGAGTCGTTCCTTACACCTTTGTACCCAATTATCTTCAAATGTAATAATGTAGCGCAACAACCGTTATTAAACTTTCTGTTTGCTGGGAACCACAGTGTGACTTAGCTGAGTGGTTGTTCAAGGTCTCTCGACTAAATCGTTTCCTCTCAAGCTGTTGGGCTGAGATTTTCAGTATCTCTACAGTTGAAAGCCAGAGCCCACCTTTAGTTCTTGCCTGTGCCATCCTCTTCAAGGTAACCCCCATGGCAGATAACTTCCCACAGCACAAGTCAGAGAGCAAGAAAGGCACACAAGGTGAGGTGCTACAGTGTTTTGTAAACTCATTAGTGACACCCATCACTTTTGAAGGACCATCACTAATTCTAGCCACTCGAGCAGAGGCCATTGCACAAACATAAGCATCTGGAAAGGGATCCTTGTGACCTATTTTGGATGCTATGATATTTTAATTTCACTTCTGTAGACGAAAAACACATTGTGCTGTTTCATTCGTAGTTAATTTATCATTCTGATATTAATGTAAAGTAAACACTTCCTGAATTAGGTTTGGCTGCATTCTGTGGGAAGGAAACATTGAGGCCAGACATGGAACATGATTCTGAATGTGCACGCACTGTGCCTATCAACAGAGAGGCGTGTCCTAGGAATGAAACCTAGAGCTGTGCTTTAAAACAATCATCTGTAGGAAAAGCTACATGGTCCATATATCTGGTATTGCCTCCATAGTTGATCAATAGCAAAAGGAGCATTTTTTTCTATCCCCCTGTCCTTTTCATTCATGTCACCTCATGGTGATGAGATGACATCACTTTATGTCATCAGCAGTGCTATTCTAAGCAGGGTGAACGAGGTCTCCCTATAAGCCTCTGTCTCTTTTCTTAAGGAACAGAAAGCTTTCCTGGTAGCTGGGGTGGTGGCTTAGAAGTTAAGAGTTGTTACTGCTTTCACAGAGGACCGGAGTCAGACTCCTGACACCCACAGTTGGGGGCTCGAAACTGCCTCTAACTTCAGCTTCAGGGAATCTGATGTCCTATCCTGGATTCTGCCAGAATGTGCATTCTGGATAGTCTGGATTATGTAAACATGTGCACATACTAACATACGCACACACAAATACATACATACACACACACACACACACACACACACACACACACACACACACACACACACACAATCTTTCAAAGAAAAGCTTTGTTGAAATTTCAGCCCAACACTAATTTAAATCTTATTGGTCAGAACTTAGTCACATGTGTATTCTCAACAAACAACTCACGAATAAGACAAATATAATAATACCAGTTATAAAGTAACCGTGAGCTAACTCTGAAATCAGGAGACAGTTCCAGTTACCTCAGTGGTGTCCCAATACAATCAGAGTTTTCATTAACAGCATAAAAATATTTTCCCCACTAAAACTAAATATGAAAACATTGTTACACATAAAACTGCAAAGATACTTGAATATTTTTGACTGCCTCTTATTCAGAAAAACAATTGTCCACATTTGGAGAAAAAAATTATCATTTCTTCTATTCCTGTGTACATGTAAACTGCCTATAAAATATTACCTTAAGGTACATTTAACAGGATGGGATCGTGTGAGATTTATTGCGTTTACCAAGCATTATCAAAACATAACAAGACAGACTGCCTTTCTTGACATCTGTTGCTAGATTTTGTTATGTTTCAGAAACAGCCAGTGTTGTGCAAAGGTCTTCCAGCGTCATTTATAAAAATCTAGTACTATAAACTGTTGACTCTGAGAAAACATCCATTGAGACACAGGAACATTATTGAAGTACATCCATGCCTTTGAGCTGTAGGTCTGCATACGGGTTATTACCAAAATGGCAACATGTTCCTTTAACAACAGAACAGAAAGACAATTCTTTGGTAGAATATCTAGGCTTCATCTGAGGTATTCATTCTGAAAACCACAGGGTACCTGTGCCACTTGGATATGTTGTCCTGTCCCATCTTTTAAGAAAAGCAAATTTCTAGTTCCTATGCCATTCAAAATCTGAGTAAGCAGATAAGGTATTACTCTGGGTGAGGCCAGCAACGCCAAACTGAACGTAGTTCTGCTATGTGAGTGGTCCTCTAGACAGTGGCAGGGTAAAGTTACACATCAACCAAGGTAAGTTACAACACAGAGGGGTAAATGGGAGAAGCCCCCCGGGAAATGACTCAAGGGTGGCTGTTTTGATGGAAAGTTAATCAGTCTGATGCTGTACGTAATCAGTGAGCATCCAGGGGATTGGCAGAAAAGGCACCGTCACTTGTTCACAAATGGACCCTGCAGGGGCTCTGGAGATGAAGAAGTTGTTTAAACTCGGGAAAAAGACAAGAAGCCGTTCTTGTAGGTCACAGATCCCAGCTGCCACACTGACTGGGAATGGATGGTGATGGCAGGCAGTGGTGGCAGAGGCCGGGAGGGCTCCTGAGCCTGAGTCCCAGTCCTGTGCCTGTCATTTGATGGGAAAGTAGCCTTGCTCTAGCCATGGCAGTGGTGGCCATTGATTCCTGTATCTTAAACTAAACTCCAGTTTTTAAGGATCCTTTGCTTCAAATTTCTATGAATCTACTAAATAACAATACCTTGGTTGATGTGGAATTTTGTCCCACCATGGACTAAATGACTGTTCACTTAGCAGAACAATGTTTAGTGCAGTGCACTTTGAATGCAAGTCAAACCTTACACTAAAATATTTTTGAAGTATTCCTCAGGGTTGAAGAGACACAGGTTACAAGTGTCTGTGTGCAATCATGAGCATCAGAGTTTAGACCCCCAGCACTCCACCCACAGGTATGCACACCCAGTTGAGCATACGTGCACACACACATGTACACACACACGTACACACATACACATACTTGCACACCCATGCGTGCGTGCACACACACATACGCACGCACACACGCATGCATGCACGCACAAGCACACACACACACACATCAACCATTTAAAGTATCCGTTCCAATTTTCTTCACTCTGGCTGAAGTATAAAAATGTCATGATCACAGTATAAAGAGGGCATCTCTCTAAAACATGTGCAGACATACTGCCAAGCCAAAGTCTTAGAGGGCAGGGGAGATGTGTGGGTACTTAGAGATACAACAGGTATGCAAACAAAACAGAAACAGAAACAGAAACAGTGTGACGTCTTGGGCTACTCAATCCCTTGGGAACAGTAAAAACAGCATTCTAATTTCTACTTCTCTACTAATTCCTTTGGGACCATGAGGTTGTCTGCTCCGCTCTGCTCATTCGAATTATCCAGTGCCTCAGTTTCCTTATCTACCATTTAGCTTGCCAGTCCCTGGCTGCATTCCCAGGACTGTGAGAACATAGTATTCACAGCAGTATAAATATAATCAGTACACGAGACTCAAAATATCCTTGTTCCCAGTTGTCCTGACTTAAAGCGGTAACGTCAGCAAGAGCCATTCCTTTAACAACCACAGTGGGAGTGCCCCTCCGCCTCAGCGAAGATAGAGCACCAAGACTATTGTAAGACTTTGGATTCCCAGCAGTGCAGACGCAGAAGGGGTGTAGACCTGAAACCTGACACATTCTGGCTTCACTCTCTAACATCTGGGTGAGCAGGAGCAATTTAACCCCCCTCAATACCTTTACCTGCAAAAACAAGTAAGAATGGACATCTCAGAGGCTTGTGAGGAAGCGGATCACAAACACAGGTTGGTCCTCTTGAGCTAGGGCAGGTGCTGAATTCACAGCCTTTACGGGCTGTGTCAATCACACTTGCTTATCTATTGAAAACCCTAGGCAGCAGATCAAGAAGTTCGTGGCTGTTGCTTACCAAGCACGTGGTGCATTTCAGGCGGTGTAGTCTGTTCAGTGGCAGATACCGCTGAAGAAACTAAGCAGGCTTGTTTCTGCCCTCAACTACACCTAACTTGCCTATACTGTTTCATTCTTTTAAACCACTGTAAATTCTTTTTCTGTTGTTTGTTTTTTGGTTTTTGGTTTTTTTTGGTTTTTTTGTTTTTTTTTCAAGACAGGGTTTCTCTGTGTAGCCTTGGCTGTCCTGGACTCCCTTCATAGACCAGGCTGGCCTCGAACTCACAGCAATCCACTTGCCTTTGCCTCCCGAGTGCTAGGATTAAAGGCTTGCGCCACCACACCCGGCACAACCACTGTAAATTCTTAAGACTAAATTAGCCACTAGCTGAATATATTTACGCATTTCTCTTCATCATTTTTGTGCCAGAAAACATGCACAGAGTTCACTGGAGTATTTGAATATTGCACTCACTACCTCTTTTTCATTTTGTTTTTTGTTTTGTTTTGTTGTTGTTGTTGTTGTTTTGGAAGGCAATGAAAATGCATCTCCCTAGAAACTTTCAAAAGGACCTCAAAAGAGAAAAAAAGAAGTTCCAATATGCTTGCTGAAAAAGTACTTAGATGTTCAGCTAAAGAAATTGTTGTCCCAAAATGTTACATTTAAACACATGTTCCAAGAGCTGACTATACCTCATTAATATGAGCCAATTACATATGTGCAGACATTTGTATACACCCCCACACACATGTTGTAGCACTGCCTCTGAGGCCATGCAAAGAGATTATTAGTTACCAGAGGGCTAAAAGGGTGTCAAGCCTTTAAATCTATTACCATGCCTTTCAATTATTATCAATACTCTTCATTTTCAAAAATATTTTTTCATAAAGTGGTTCAGTATTAAAGAATGCATCAACCTTTTCTAGACAGATTTGAGCCTCAAACCGACCTCCTGTTCAGCTGACAACCCACTGCCACTTCTGGGATGATAGGTAATAGATCTTCCCTTAAAAAAAAAAAAAAAAAAAGCAATAGACCTTTGTACTTTGCACACTCAAAGAGTTGTGTGCTCCTGAGATATTTGTAAACCACTACCTATTGATTATAGTTTGATTCCAGACTTAAATTTTACTGATAATTTTGAAATTTTGATTCCTTCAGTTTCACATATAAAATAATGACATTTTTCAAAGTAAAAATAAAGGAAGACATTTTGCTTGAATTGAAGGAAAAATCATAATTTCTCATTTTTCATCACTTTGGAAAGAATTTATACCGTGTGTGTGTGTGTGTGTGTGTGTGTGTGTGTGTGTGTGTGTGTGTGTGTGTGTGTGCAGGAGCACACACATGTACATGTGTGTATAGATGTTAGAGGACATAGCAGAGGTTGTTTCTCCAAAGCCACCCACCTTTTTAAATTAAGGACAAAGTCTCTCACTGGTCTGAAACTCCAACTAGACCATGCTGGCTGGCCTGCTGCGCCCTATGTCTGGGTTTTGGTTTTTCTTTCAAGTGTGTTCTGAAGACCAAACTCATGTCCTGTGCCTGCACCTGAGCTATCTTTCTGGCTTCTACACGCTGTTAAAAAACACACACACAAGTGAATGCTTTCCTCCATCTACTTCTAAATGTGCTGAGGAAAAAGTACAATGACAATAAATCTTTTTGCCTTCATTTACAAAATTATAACCAAACTCTCTTTGCATATTGTACTTACTATTAGGACATTGGGCAATAGAACAAGAGACAAAATGTTCTAGAAAATAAACTTTAAACCTGGGAAACGTCATGTACTTTTTCCAAAAGACATTTTGGTGTGCTAAATCGAAGGTGGCTCCTTGGCAGCCTGAAGTAACCCACGTTCTAGCCTTGACTCAGCTCTACTGGGCTGTAGCTGGTAGCCATCCGCATCAGTGGATTTCAGACTATGCTAGAGCCCTTTGCATAGCAGCCACCAGGAAGAAGTTGCCCCATATCTACCCTGCCTTGTTGGTGATAATTGCTCTTAATCCTGTGCTTCGTTTGGTTTAATTGAAGCCTACCAAGTAACTATCTCGGTGAGCTGAAGTCCAGAGATGAATGTTATTGCATAAGAGCTGAGTTTGTACTAGGGTTCCCCTATTGCTGTACGCCTGTGTTTAGAAAGTCATTGCATGTCTCTGCTTCTATAAAGCGACAGAAGCCTACTGTTTAAGTAGATCCGAAATGCCAGATCACCTATTCACAGAAGCATTTGTGACTGGAAAGTGCTCTGTGACTGCAAAGCTGGCTGATTGCTTCCCGGTGGCTTCCCAAAGGGGATTTCTGAAGTATTCGTGATTCTTGGACCATTGGTATTTGTCTTGGTAAATACCAAAAACCATAATCTCAGTTTCTCTAATTCTAAAAGTAAGATTCTCTCCTGCTAACTTAATTTTTTTTTCTTTCTACTTTTCTCCTTGCTCTAATGTCACTGGTGTTCTCCCCAAAAGTCAGATCAGAAAGTCGAAGGTCACCCTTTGCTCCTCTCTTCGAAGTAATCAAGCCCTAAAGCTTCTTCCCATGAGATCCAGGAATTATTTTCTCTTTCCTCTCTTGTTTATTTCCTTCCACTGTTTTCTTTCTTCTTTCTCCCTTCTTTCTTTGTTTTTTTTAAATGACCACTTTCTCATCTTGACTTTACCATCTTCAATTGGACTGTGTCACCATCTCCCTGCTGGTCTCTTTTCCCTTTTGTCCAGTACACACACCACAAACACACACACACACACACACACACACACACACACCTCAAACACACACTTACAAACTATCAAATTCCTCTCAAGAAATCCTGTGTTGAGGCAGAGAGGAGAGGAGAAGGCTGCAGTCTCAGACCACAAGGGTGCGGATCACTTTTATAGGGAGAGGACCAGCGAGCAAGCCCAGAGACACCTAGGGATCCGTCCTGTGGAGCTGATACCCAGAAGGTTTATTCTTGTTTGTTTTTAATTCTTTTTCCCTCCTGTATAGGATAGCTGGGTTGTATAATAAAGTCTAATTGTTAAAAAAAAAAAAAAAAGAAAGAAAGAAAGAAAGAAAGAAAGAAAGAAAGAAAGAAAGAAACTCTGTGTTGCTGTGGCTGCCCTTCCCTTCTCTAGCATCCTCGTAGATTGTCACCGTATGGAAAATACTATACGTTCTGGCCCCACCTATCTTACTGATGTGGTAACTTGGGTCTACTCCGCCTGTGGCACTCCTGGTCCTCATTCTTGCTTGCTCCTGAGGCTTGCCTCCCAGCATCTCCATGCTCCTTCTTTCCTTTCCTCATCACACACATTTCCAAAGCTCTGCTCTAGTCTTTCCAGCCCACAGTCATCTCAGTGCCTCACAGATCACTGTGACCCACTTCCTGAAAGGATTCTGCTAATCCTGTTTGGAAAGGCGTAGTGGGGTTTAAGCTAACTAGTTCTTATTACTGTGTGTATGATTGTCTTGGAAGGCTGTAAAAATTATGTCAGATTCTTTACATTTTACTCTATGTCCTCACTCATGTTTCTGAGTTTTGCTTTAAAGCAAGAAGTTTAAATGTATCTATGTGCCCTGAAAGCCGTAGTTCTCAACTGTCGACAGAGTAAAGAAACACCTGGGGAGTATGTTAAACTTTCTTACAGCTCCACCCTGGAATCATCAGATTTGAGAAGAACCCACATAATTCATGTTCTCAGTAAGTTCCAAGGACCCAGATGCTGTTGATGACTGCTGGTTGTCTCACACAGGGCTGGCCCACTGTCTTAGACATCTGCATCTATCTTAAGTGCGCCCCCCCCCCCCGCCTTCCTCTGTTCACACTCACATTCTGCCACTTCTTTCTTTCAGATCGACTTCGAGGATGTGATCGCAGAGCCAGAAGGGACACACAGCTTTGACGGCATCTGGAAGGCCAGCTTCACCACCTTCACAGTGACGAAGTATTGGTTTTATCGCTTGCTGTCCACCATCTTTGGCATCCCCATGGCGCTCATCTGGGGCATTTACTTCGCCATTCTCTCCTTCCTGCACATCTGGGCGGTGGTACCATGCATCAAGAGCTTCCTGATTGAGATTCAGTGCATCAGCCGTGTCTACTCCATCTACGTCCACACCTTCTGTGACCCACTCTTTGAAGCTATTGGCAAGATATTCAGCAATATCCGTATCAACATGCAGAAAGAAATATGAGTGACATTTCAAGGATGGAAGGGGTTTTCCCCTTTATTATTTCCTTGGTGCCAATTTCAAGGTCCAAATTGCTATTACAGCAGCAATTTATGAATGGTTTGTCTTGGTCCAGAACAAAGAAGTCATTCCCTCCATTTTCATATGTACTACTTGTCTCTTTTTGAGCTACTGCATCTGGTTTTTAACAGTATGGAGTGTTTAAACCCATTCCTACTATCTCTTTTTTATGTGGATCATTGTTTTATTGGCTAAAATATAAACATATTGTTGAAAGATACTTTGAGATAAACAGGAAGAATTGGGAGGAGGGGAAGAGGACCAACAACCTCAACTGCTTACTCTAACAGGATGATGTCATAGGAAGGGAAGAATTCCAGGATGGATACGGCCATGTGTTAAGGGGCAAGTAGGCAGGTTTCAAACAGATATTTCCCAGCCATCTGAGGAGGCAGTTGTTGTCCATCACTCTTAACAATCTAGTGGGATCTCTTGATTACCACCAAATTGAAGACCATAATTTTCCTGTTTATGATACCATAATGTCATATCTGCCATGACATTTTAACCTATTACTTTGTGTGGCTGAATATTTCTTATACTGATAAGACCTACGTGCCTTCTAATTTTTCATGTTATCTTTTCAAATACAGCCTAACTCATCCACTTTCATTACGCCAGCAGCTTTCCTAAAAACAGAACATAAAATCAAATTGCTAGAGCTTTATACTTGTTTCAGACTCTGAGATACAGAACCTGTTGAAGTTGACATCTGTGCTTGGTCAGGTAGCATCTTTATGTTAAGCCTGGTCAACGTTAACCCCATGAAATGATTTGAGCCAAACAAATGGGGCTGAGCTCTCTCTGGGCTGGCAGGGTAGACGTCTGCTTCCCCTGCCTCTCGGCAACTGAATGAGGGCAACACGTCTACTCAGCTTCACTTATGTTCAAGATAATCACAGGTTCCTCAAAATCGAAGCTAATCCATCATCCGGATGGTTTAGTGGCTCAACACTGTGCTCCCTCTTCAGGTGATCGGTGAGCCTCAAGGGAGGGCTGTCAAAAAGGAGCCACCAAAATGAGACTGCCAAAGCTGTTGCAAGCATGACCCCTTCTATGCATAGCACTTGCAATAGTCTGTAATGCTGTGACAGTTTGACCACTCCCCCTGCCAGATGCCTTTGGCCTAATGCAAGCATCATTTTGTTCAGAGAGAAGATGGGGGAGGGGTGGCAATAAAACCTTGCGGTAATGTTCTTGCTGGAATAAGTTCAAGTTCTTCCGAACCCAAACTGAGGAATTTCACCTGTATACCTGAGTCCTCCATAAAGCTGCCTGCCTGGAACACCCAAAGCTTTCCATTTCCCCCAGCTCACATTACAGCTCTGCCCTTGGGGGTATTTTTAAATTCCAGATAGGCTTTCGTTTTCATTGTAATACATTTATTGGAATTCTGCTTGACTTTTGTTTTCCCCTTCAGTTTTGTCAGCACTTTATCAACCTGCTACCTACTCTGAGTGTTTGCATTTAAAACAGACACTGGCATGGACACAGTTTGACTTTTAAACTGTGTACATAACTGAAAAATGTACCATTATGCATACTTTTTTAAAATGTAAAGATATTCTTTATCTTTCTATAAGGAGAATCACTTGGGAAATGGCTCTGTGATTCAGTCTATAAACTGTGTGTCCTGAGACATGTCTGTTCTTCCTAGATGCTCTGTCTCATGCAAGTCAAGTGCTGATCCTAAAGGTTACTGAAATTTTGTACGCTTACTGGTATATTTTACACTTTTTTAATGCTGCATGTCCTATAAAGATTTCAAATCTGCACAATAAAATTGTTTAACAGCTAAACAGGTTTTTGTGTGTATGTATGTGTGTGTCTATCTATGTAGTAAACATGTCTAATGTATATTTGTATGTTTGTATTGTGTTTGGGGGTAGCAAAGTTCTCAAATATTTAAACTTATCTGAGGGAGATATTTCTGCAAAAAGCCACTGCTGTTTATGGAGTATTTCAAATACTTTAGCTTTAATTCATAATGAAAAAAATACAGTGATTTTAGCAATGTGTAAAATGACTTATTATCTATTAACCTAAGTCCCAATAACCTTATGTATTGAAAATTAATATTGTCATCACGTTCTACCTAAATTTACATTTGGACATCTATATTAAAGTTTTCCAAAGATATAAACCCACAAGACAGAGACAGAAATGGTAAAGATGGGGATTGAGACAGAACCCAAGATTAAAATAGAGAACAAACTATTTATTAAAAGGATTCACCTTCATGATTTTGGATACTAACAAGCTCTAGATGGGGAGAAGGATGCTGGGAATCCAGCTCAGAAGCCTGTGCACTCAAGGCTCCAGAGAAACTAATACCCAGTTTTCCAGTGAAAACAGTGGGAGGAACTGATGCAGCAGGAAGAAGGATTCAGGCAGAAGGACCTCTCTCTGGCTTGAGGGAAGGTCAGTCTCTTGTCCTATTTAGACCTTCATCTGATTGGATGAGGTCTGCCCTTGTGAAGGAAGGCAGCTTGCTTTATTCAGTCTAGCAATTGAAATATTAATATCACTCATACCACTCCATTATTATTATAGTTTATTCCGATTACATCCTGATTGTTAACCCCTCGCTTGTATCTTCCCATTCCCCCGCTCCTATTCCCCTCCCCTAGACCTCTGTGTGTGGGGGGGTTGATCCTCCCCCCCTCCTCACCACCCCCACCACCCTACCTCCCTCTACCGTCTGACCACAGCCTATCAGGTCTCATCCAGATATCCTGCGTCCCCTTCCTCTGTGTGCCTTGCAGGACCACCCTGCCAAAAGGAAGTGATCAAATCTAGGGCACCAGAGCTCATGTCACAAACAGTCCCCCTCTCTCCCTCCTCCACGCCAACTGTGGAGAATGAACTTTCAATTGGCTGTATCTGAACGGGTGGTTGGAGCATCAGTTTGTGCAGGTCCCCAAGGGTCCAGATCCATCTGCCTTGATGGTCTCTCTGTGTGGCTCCTGAACCCTCTGGGCCCTTCCATCCGCTCCCCCCTCCCCTTACCACTCTCAGCGCTCCTCTCAGAGTCTGAAGGAGCCACAGCATGATGTTTGATCAGATATCTGGATATCCCAAGTACCGGTCAATTTGACAAATAAAATGAAATAGCACAGTTTCCAAATTTAATTTGGTTTTTAAAAATCTCTAATTTCTTTCAGCCAAAATACAGGGTTCCATTCTTTGCAGAGAAAGCACAGCACAGTAGCTGCTTACCTGGAGATGCTACATGGAGTGTGAATTCGTCCATCTATTTGTTTCCATGGCACATGCTCTGATCATCACTGACCACACCCTGACCATCACTGCTCAATTTAGGCAGAAGTGAGACTACCACTTAAAAGAGATTGAGTGAAGGGTCCTTAGACAGAAGTGAGTTATCCTTCTGTTTTGTGGTGTGACTGTCTGATTGTCTACATATGAGCAAAATCACATTGTAGCTTGGTTGAGCCACATACATGTGACAGGTCCATCACTGAGCATACAAATGACTACACGGTTTTGGAAGGCTTTGGCTCCATATTGATAGTAAACACCTTCATATATCACGCGTTTATATATTCCCAGGTACCTAAGAATATATGTCGACCCAGGGAACTAGGACTCAGTCTGATTAGTTCACTTATATCTTCCCCAACATGAGTACTGATTTTCAAACAGTTTGTCCTTCAATTTGTTCAAATTTTGAAGGGATAAGAAGTGAAGAAAGACACCCTTAATATTTTAGAAAAAGATAAAGCCACAAAAGGTAATATTTGCCTTATCAATTCAAGAGGTATTAAATACATAATGTATTAAATTTCTACATATCAGAAGTATACAAAATAAATAGCAAAGATATTGAAAAGCTATTTGCTGTATATGTAAAATATGTGGTACATAGTTTTATAATATATCTGTATACAGTTTCTTTAATTAAGATAGTGAACACAATAATTTAAAAGGGCACAAAGAATTTACACACACAATAATAATGAAATTAAAAATTTTACAAGGTAAATTTAATTATTTTATGGAGTTCGTTGCTAATTTTGCTTTGAAAAACAGAAAGAGAACACTGATTAAAACACTGTATTACTTCTATCAAATACTTATTTTTATTGTATACATAAAATATTTAAAACTAGAACAGTCTATAAAACTCTCCCCATTTTACAATGAGATCTACTAAGTACACTGAGTCTCAAGTCCCCATAGCTAATGTCCTGGGATACTGCTGCACCACTGCGTGTCACTCACCTAGCCTCTGCTCCCCCCACTTCTCCATCCAGCTCTGCGTAATTTCAGAGCCCTAAGACTTCCTGCTCCAGGAGTTGCAGAATCCTTCCAGCTACTTTGAACACAGCGTTAAAATGTTTATGAGGTGAGCAAGGTACAATTAACGGTAGTAATGGTTAAGTCACAGTAGTGAAACTTGGGATAATCCCTATGTATCAAGTCTGTGTATTTCAATGGTACTCATTTGCACAGTTCTAACAGCCCTCCACAGTGTGCTTTATCATAGCATTCCTCTTATAGAGAACAGGAAACTGTAGCCCCGAAGAGTCAAACTGTTCATCTATTCTCACACAGCTAGAAACTTACAAAGTCCAGATTATGAACATGTGGATCTTCTGGATCTACTCACTAAACAATGACATGAACTCATACAGTTAGCAACGGATAATGACGGAAAGTAGGAAGCAAGGTGGGCTTATGCTATGAACAGGGAGTGGTCACCATTACATACTGCAATTAAAATATTTTGCACTTAAGTATAAAAGTAAAACTACTCTCATAAACTTAACAAAATCATTTTCCAGGGCTTAAAAATAAGGAAGTTCGGGGCTAGAGAGATGGCTCAGGGGTTGTGTGCTTCCTGCTCTTCAAGAGGACCTGAGTTCAATTCCCAGCACTCATGTTAGGCAGCTCACAACTGCCTTTAACTCTAGTTCCAGGGGACCTGATGACTTTTTCTGGGCACAAGCATGCCTATAAACACACTCTCCCCCCCCTCTCTCTCTCTCAAAATAAAATAAAATAAAGAACTCAGCATGTGGAGCCTATGTCTCATTATAAGGGCTTTAAAAATATAAGGTTTTACCAGTAACCTTGTTCATTTGTTTTTTCTTTTTTTTTTTTTTTTTTTTATCCAGAGCTGAGGACTGAACCCAGGGCCTTGCTAGGCAAGTGCTCTATCACTGAGCTAAATCAGACTTTTATTCCCAGCAGTGGGGAGACAGAGGCAGGTGGATCTCTGAGTTCAAAGCCAGCTTAGTCTACAAAGCAAGAGTTCCAAGACAGCCATGACTACACAGAACGATTTTTACAATATAAAAAGAATTCATGATGCTATCTATCTACTTTGCCATACAGTTTAGTTTAGATTCTCAGGATCTTTGTTCCTTATCTGACTCTCGTAATTCCACTATCTTCTACTATTCTTATCATGTATTCTTCTCACTTAAAACCTCTCGAGCTCAACACTTACTCTGACTCAGTGGGTCCCAACCTATGGGACACGATCCCTTTGGCAAACCTCTATCTTGAAAAAAATTTGCAATATGATTCATAACAGTAGAAAATTACAGTTATGAGGTAGAAATGAAAATAATTTGATGGTTGGGGGTCACCATAACATGAGGAACTTATTAAAGGGTTGCAGTATTAGGAAGGCTAAGAGCCACTGTAACCATTAATTCTTTTATCTACTTTCTTTTACAGCCAAATTTCTCAAAGAAATGTCTTTGGATATTATACAAACACCAGTACCCCCAGTTACCCCCAGCAACACTATATTTAAGCTGAGGAGACTTTTAAAGTTCTTTTGACATCAGATGCTTTTGTTGCTTAGTTATCAGCCACCTATGCAGTCATCACCAAACCAAACACTAGAACAGTGACTGTACTCTATGTGTACTTCATGTCAACTATTAAACACTGACTATGTTCTAGTCAGAACAAAGTTACTTATAAATATGGTATTTTGCTCTGCACAGGCTGCACAGGCCCTAGCACTCTGGGGGCTGAGACAGGAAGATGTAGAATACAGGACCAGCCCAGGGTGTGAGGTGAGATTCTATCTCAAGCCACCAAGGTGTGGGAATTGCAAGTGCCAGGGACAGCACATAGGAGGCCCAGGGTTCTATTGTCTGCACCACATATCCTGCTTACACCCATATTTTGTTGTTTTTATTCCTTTTGAGATTATAACTACATTTTCCTCTTCACTTTCCTCTATCCAAACCGTCCCATAAACAACCCCTCTTTGCTTTCTCTCAAAATGATAGCTTTTTTTGTCGTTCATTGTTATTTATATGTATACATATGCATTTAGAAACATATGTTCATATATACTCATTGTGAATAATATATAGGGATGATAGATTAGTAATTATATATATACATATATATTCCTAAATGTAAGCTGCTTTTTTTAATGTTACTTATATATTATGTTTTCAGGGCTGGCCATTTGGTATTAGCTAACCAATTGATGTTCTTTCTTCTCCAGGAAAAATTATTTCTCCCACTCACAGCATTCCTTAACTGCCTGTAGTTGTTTCTATGGCATTAAGCTCTGTAGGTTTTTTGTATAGGGCTCTGGGAAACCAAACCTTAAGACAAAACAAATCAATATAGAAAGACTCACTACATAACTATAGAAGATTTTATAGATAGTTAATAGATAGATAGATAGACAGACAGATGGATAGATAGACAGATAGACAGACAGATGGATAGATAGACAGACAGATGGGTAGATGGATAGATAGATATAAAGATTTTACTTGGTGACTTAACTGTGTGTGTTAAAGTTTATTTTGCTGCCATTATTGTCTGATGTATTCATTTTCAATCTTTCTGTCCTGGGCTGCTGTGCATGACCGAACTCGTAGTACAGTATACAATGCTACACTATATGCATTGGAGTGTCCTTCAGAGAGGCTGCCATGTGAATAGTACCTCCTGGGTTGTATATAGGAAAGCTTTTCATGATCTCATGTCTTAAGTCTTTTAGGAAAAGCAGAGTTAGAGTTGACAGTCTGTTGTTTGACTATCAAGTTCACACACACACACACACACCACAACTTACACCTCTCCTATGGTTTCTCATTACATTCCATATAAAATGGAATCCCTTTACCTAGAGCTGCCTAGTCACATATGGGCCAGGCCCTGCCCATTTCTCTGGTTGTATTTGTACCACACCCTGACTGCCTGTGCTCCAGACACATCTATGTCCCTTCAATGCCAAGAGTAGGCTATGTCCTACCTAACCACAAGACCAGGCGCAGTTGTTTTCTCTGCCTCTGTTTCCCCTTTGCATCCTTCTGCTCCCAGCCTCCATGTCATCAGAGAGGCCATCCGTGTCTTCCTTAACGGAAGTAAGTCTTTCTCTGTAATTCCTACCTTGACTTCTTCCCTTTCTTTTTCACTGCATATTTCAAGTATTTTATCTGACTGTTTACAAGACAAGCATTTTACCATAATGGTTAATTTGTTGGGTATATTCTTTCTCAATCTACCCAGAGGCCTATGAAGACATGAGCTGTCAACTTTACTCCCTTACCGCTAGTAAGGTCATGACATCTCCTAATGAATTTGAAGAACTGTAGCATTTTCTACAAAACCTTTGCCATTTTTTGTCTTCTTTTATTTGATTTCTTTCTCCATAATGCTGTTCTCCATCAGAACTCCTTCTGGTGGCCTCATTTAAACATTCTGGGTCAAAGCGTGAATTTCAAGGCTGGAGATATGGCTTAGTAGTTAAGAGCACTCTCTGCTCTTCCACAAGACCCAAGTTTTATTAGCAGCATAAGCATGGTGACTCAGAAACATCTGTAACTCAGTTCCAGGAGATCCAACATCCTTTGCTAGCCTCTGTGGGCACCAGACATGCAAATGGTGCACAGATGTACATACAGGCAAAACAACCTTATGCATAAAAATGAAAATTAAAACTGAAATTATTTTGGAAGCATGAATTTTTCCAGAAAAAAAAATGTTATCAAAGGCTGGCATGGATGTTTGTTCTATGTATCTATTTTTCTTACTGGAATAATAGCAAACACATGTTGATAGAGCTATTAGGAAGAAATATTTTCCAGCAGATGTTGACTTCATCAATCCCACTATGCAATGAGTCATTCTAACTTCCAGAGCTGCATAGTTACAACTAAGGAAGTGTGGGGTTTTTTTTTTAAATCATGATGAGAAAAGTGGGAAGAGTTAGACATGGAGAAAGTAAAAAATAATATCAAACTGAAGGGGGAATTGCACACTATAGAGGCTGAGTAATCTACAAATTAAAATGGGAGTGGGGTACATCTACCAAGTGCTTTAATGGAACAACATGGGTCGGGGCTGGAAACTACAGTAAAGGGTAGGATTTTTGCAACAGGAAAAAAAAATCTTTTTTTCCCCTCAAAGGATGGCAATGGCTGCCGGCCAATAAAGAAGCCTATTCCTTGCCTTTGGCTGTACTCATTATGCCAACTATTTATGAGCTAATAGCTATTCCAGGCATTAGTCAACACTCCTTTCAGGGATATATTTCCTAAGTCCCATATCATAATTGCCCGGTCTCTTGGAAAGGGTGACACTCAATTACCTGCCATTTCTACGCCAGGAAGCTGGGCTGACAGTAAATCACAAGTAAGCATTCTGTGGCATACACAACCAGCATAGACACTGATGGATGCCATCTTTATCTCGGAAAAGACTTTTTCCTTTGCCTTGATGCCTTTTCAATTGCTCTCAATAACTGTTTCTATTTATTGAGCACTAGGCAATATCCTAAACATTTTATAAATATTTGTAGGTTATCTTACCCGACGAAATGAGCCAATTCAAGCCAAATTAGAGTTTATAAATTCAAGTTTACTGGGGACAGCTGGTCCCAAGGAAAGGATCGAGGGAAGTCACATGGAGAAGGAGCCAGAAAAGCAGGGGCAGATTGGGTGGGGATTATATAGATAAGAGCTTCTGGGGGAAGGGAATTCTAGTCCCTGGGCTGGAAAGTTCAGGGATGCTGGGAGGACCTGGTGGTCAGGTCCACCTTGGTTAAATGTGCACCTCAGCCATTTGTCTGGGTTTGAATCCCAACAAAAACCATGACTGAACAGTGGTAGTTCACACCTTTAATCCCAGCACTTGGGAGACAGAGGCAAGCTAATCTCTGAGTTAGAGGCCAGCCTGGTCTACAAAGTGAGTTCCAGGATGGCTGGGCCTACACAGAGAAATACTGTCTCAATAATAATAATAATAATAATAATAATAATAATAATAATAATAATAACAACAACAACAACAACAACAACTTTTTTAAATCACCAACTATATTTTATACTATTTAGGTCAAGTGAATAGATGTGTTTTACAGATTAGAAAATCAAGGCTCAGAGAAGGTCAATAAATTAATGTGGGTCAGCTAATGAATTTAAGAACCATGACTGTTAGCTTTAAAGCTTTTCTTTATATAAATGTTTGTATTGTGTTTGGGGGAGTGTGCAAAAGTGTAGTTCCATTTCAAAGCCCTACAACTGCATTGTGTGTCATCAGCCAGAAAAATAAAGCAGTAGTAAATGATTAAAAGCCACGTAAACAGTTCGTGATTAAGTATATGATTCTGTTAGCAAATTTGTTGACTTTATCCTCTCAACAGGCATTAGTGCAACCATAAGTCAGTTTTATGGGGGAAAGGAAGGTAATAAAGTGAATGTCCTTGTCAAACACCAAAGGCATCAATGGCAAAAAATGCTATGGATTCATAGTTTGCTGTCTTCTGCGGAAGAAAAATAGCTTTTTGTAAAACAAAAATTATTTTTATAAGTTTTATAGATTAATACAGTGACCTTAAAACTATGTTCTGAAGGACCCCTGCGAAACACAGGGTAGATAGAGTAGGGGTCACATGGAAGAGTGGTCTCCAGCATGACTCTACCAACAGCTGCTGGTTGACTTTCTTATTGTGTAGATTTCCAGCTTTACATTTTTTTTTTAACTAAGTCACTTCATCACAGAGAAAAATCTTAAAGCTACTGTATGAGTTGGGAAATAAATGCATATTTTATACTGACTTAGATCTTAAGGGAAATATTGCTGTTTGCTTTGGTACTTAATACTCAAATATGGGTGGTAATATTTTAATTTTTATTTTATTTTAATTGTGCCTTTGAGTATGTACATAGGAGTGCAGGAACCCACAGAGCATAGAAAAGCATTTTGGATCCCTTGGAGTGAGAGTGGACAGGTGAGTGATGTGGGTTCTGAGGACCAAACTGGACCATCTCTTTGCTCATGAGCCATTTCTACTGATGGATTGTGACTCCATCCCTGAGTTTTAATATTTGTAAAAAGCAACCTTAAGAGAGTAGATGACCAAACACAGGAGACATGTATCAAAGCCAAGAATAAACACCAATTAAAATGTATGATGGCCTTGCAAACTCTCACACCCTTGTCCTAACAGAAATGAGTAATAACTTGTGTGGGACAAATAGGAAAAATGTGGTAGTGTCCTTCATATTCCTGGAGAGGAAATAAACTTAACAGTGATTGTCCACATTCAGAAAAATGTCTGAGATACTATAAAATATTGCCAAGCAAATTACAAATAAACTATAAGCCTTCCTCTGGTTTGCACATTGGACTAGAGTAATTTCTTTAGATCTTATTTGACCTTCAACTTCAGCCTTAAACAGTCATGGAGGAAAACAAGCTGCTGGTATATCAAGAAAAGCTTTCTTTGTTTTTTAAGCAATTTATTCAGATTACATCTCTAATGTTTTCCCCTCACTTGAGTCTTCCTATTCCCCCTTCCTCCTCCTTTCACCCTAATACTCCTCCCTTAGGTCTGGGACAGAAGGGGTCCTCCTTCCTCACGTCATCACAACCTATCAGGCCTCATCCTGGTAGCCTGCTATCCTTCCTCTGAGTGCCACCAGGCCTCCTCACCAAGGGGAAGTGGTCAAATAGGAGGTACTAGAGCTCATGTCAGAGTCAGCCCCTGCTTTCCACACAACTGTGGAGAATGCTCTGTCCACTGTCTAGATCGGAATAGGGGGTCTAGGTTTACTGCATGCATTGTCGTTGGTTGGTACAGTAGTTTGAGCAGACCCCACCCCCCACTCCCAGGTCCAGATGCACGGTCTTCTTGTATGTTTCTAGGACCTTCTGGATCCTTCTATTTTCCCATTCTCCCATACTTCTCTCACCTGGAGTGGGGTAGATGCTGGGTCTTCCTATTAGGAAAAGCTTTTAAATTAGAGGCAGAAACCTATAATCAAATCCTCAACTAATTTCAGAACCAAGTATGACTTTGAATAAGTCATGCAACTGGATGCCTTCTCTCCTTTAGAAACCTCAGCACTTCATTAGATTGTGATGTGTGTAAAAAGCTGAAGATTCCTCAGACACATACTTCATGGGAATAAGGAAGATTCTGGCAGCCCTTGCACTACTTGAATCTAACTTACTCTTTCTAGAATCCCAGAGTCACCTGTGTGATTTTCTTAGCATAGCCAAGCCTTTCTCTATAGAATACTTCTTTTTGTATGTCCTTCAATATGATCCACATCAACAATTCCTCAAAAATATACATGATCCTTTAATCTTAAGGTCTCACCAATTTTGTTACTATTTCTGTTCCTGCATTCAGAGGGTGACAATTTATCAGTTCAAACTGGCTTATAGGGTCAACTTATCTTAGATTTGTTATCCATCCTGGATCTAGCCAGTTATGGGAGCACAGGTTTGGGAGGATAAGGCAGCTGATTAGAAACTGGGATGTAACAGAAAATTGGCAGGAGAGAAATAGCCTCTTCCACAGGCGATATTACCAAAAGACACTAATCTTCCAAACACTCCACCCATGTGCATCCTCATAGTCCCCGGACATAGGAAGGAAGGCACACAAACCCATTTTACAGAGAGGAAGGCAAAACCACCAAGCTTAAAGGACCTTCCAGGAGGACATTTCCAGTTAAAGTGATGACTGAAAGTTAAGAGCTTTGACTGGCTGTTCTCACCTCATGAACTGACGCTATAAAATTTCAAAACATTCGCAAGTACAATAATGTAGCTTGGATATCAACAACAGAAGCAGTCTCAGGCCCACAGAAATGGAAGAGCTATGAAAGGTCACGAAAGTGAGAAAAACATCTTAAAATAGGCATGTATCTCAATAACCATGTATTCACTCCTGAAGAGCTTCCTTCCTGTCAATGGCATCAATGTCAGCCAGAGTGAACCTAAGCATTAAATCCTTGGCCAGGCCCAAGTGGCAGTGGAGATCTCTCCTTGCCCTAACAACTCAACAGGTAGGTAGATTTTTATGCCAGTCTCAAAAACATATCCCCATAAGCCACTGCCTACAAATTGAGGTATCTCACTGTAAAAGACACAACCATTTCATTATCTCTGCAGTTGAAATATTAAAGGGAAAAATAATAAAAAAAAAATATATAAATACTAAAGGGAGAAGAGATCCAACAGAAATTTCAAGAAAAGATCACTGATCCGTATCCTTAAAACCGTGGGACCATTAGGAAGTCTACATGTCCCCTCTACCTGACCTCTGATGAGGGTGGGAGCGGAAAGAAAGATTCTCTCAGCTTTACTCAGCAGAGTGCAGAGAGAGATATCCTTGGCCAAGGAACTAATTGCCTGCCCTATGATTAATGTTGCTAAATAAATTTGTGTGTTGTCACCGTTCCTGCCCTGTGGCCCACGCTCATTTAGAGAATGGAGTGAAGAACCCAATGATTTGAGAATGGCAATGCAAAATTATAATAATTGCTCATTACGTAATTCAGTTATTAAAGCATTCTCTGTTGTTCAAGAAACAGGCATGCACATTGATTGAGAAGACAAAAGAAGATGGCATAATTATGGTTTTCTCTGATAACTTTCCCAGGTAGAGAAAGTTACTCTAGCCCCAAAGACCATGAGCCATTTATTATTATCTCTATTGAACTGTAAACTACTGGGGAAGGTAGGGTGGTACAATCCAAATTTTAGGCTTCTTTGTATCTACAGAATTTAGTAGAATGACTGGTACACTGAATACCTGCCAAAATTATGGCTTAAACTGATGCCCTCTTAAAGAATACATGGCACGGAGTGTACTTTGCAGCATGACAAAGGTTTGCTGTGGGTGTACCACAACCACAAGTTCTTCTACATGGCACTACACCTAGTCTCTATAGCTCTGTGACTCTGAAGTCCTGTTGTCCACTAAACATATTATGATGGTGGAAATGGTCTACATCCTCTATTTTTCTTTTTATTTTCTTTCTTTCTTTTTCTTTTTCTTTTTAGAATGGAGGCTTCTGAAGTTTCTTCCTGGGAGTCACAAGTCACTGTGGTTAGTGATCACTTGAAATACAACCAGTATGAGAAAGAAAAGTAACTTCATTTATCTTCATTAATTATATTTGATCCAACCATGTGCCTTACTGTTACCATTCTAGACGAAGAAGAAATAGATTGTAGGATGATGATTCGTATAGTAGTTACTACTTGAACGCTTCTGAATGAGTTAGTGAGTGAGTGAGTGAGTGAGTGAATGAATGAATGAATGAATGAATGAAAATGCTCACAACCAACCCCTCTGTTACCTGCACCCTGCACACAGTTCTCACCTGTAGAGCCACACACATTTCCTAGGCATTGATTTTCTGGGTCATGTCAACCAAGTTGATCACATTGTAGGGATGATAGCTCTAGGTCGTGTAGACTTGTCTTTTCCCAGCTACTCTTCCAACTGAGTGGAAATAGAGGATAATGTTGTGAGGCACAGAAGGAATGGAAAAGCAAGACAAGGGAGCAATGTTGGGAGTGTCTCCCAAGGCGGGGAAGACAACAGGAGTGTGTGGGTGCCACAGGCACAGGCAGCTTGTACCCTGTTCTCTTATAGCACACTGCTGTGTGATCTGACTGTAATGCAGACTATGCAGCTTCAGCTCCTCAGGAGCCTTTACAATGACTTCAACACTGCAGGAAAGCAGGCCGGCCAACATCCTTAGGAAAGACACAGCTCTGGGGGCCAAGCGCATCAGCTGAAGTTTGTGGGGAACCAAATAGGACCTAGGACCTTCACATGTTCCACGGAAGGACACTGTCATGATAAAGTTTGACCTTCCCACCAGATGGGCAGAATAATGGCTTGGACCATGTTCAGCTTATGCAGAGAAAGGAAGGGAATGTAACATTACTCACATCCTGTGTTTTAAAATAAAATCATATTGCTAACCACTTTATGACTGTGATTCAAAGCAGGGCTACCTGCCACTGCACACTTGTAGAGACCATGGGAAGGTGGATTTTTATCTCATCCTTCATCACACCCCAAACACTAAGAGAGCTGAGGACAGGGTTAACTCCAATTACACTGTGCTCCAGGACTGTGCTCGCTGCTGCCTCTTCTGATCTGTGAATAATTTCTTAGGTCAAGTGAGTGAATTGGGGGACAGAGGTAAGAAAATGTGGCCATTCCTAGGTCCTTTGTTCCTCTGGTAAGCAGTGACCGTCTCCTGGGAATTGTAATCCTTCTTCCTCTCAAGCTCTTTACTTGGTGACAAACCATGTTGGTGGCACATTTGAGATCAAAATGTGTCACATTTAAATGCTAAACACGGGCTTTGAAACAATAATGTAACTTAGTGGTTATATGCAATGGCATGCCAGGGAATACCACGTGAAACTCTCAGTGTATCAATACCCCAGTGAAGAATTCAGCTAAGCTAGTTAAAGCTTGCTGGGTCACAGGCTCTCTGGTGTGTGTGGACTTGGGTTAAGCCATGGTTAAAGCATGGCACCGAGAGGGAGGCAGTCAGTGATGAGTTTTTCCAGATTTGTCTTTTCCTTCCTGTTATTTTTACAAGAGCCAAAGTGCCTACACAGTATTTCCTGCTACTGCATGTGTCTTGATCACCACTCATTCCATGGACTGCTGTTAATTTCTAATACTCCTTATGTTGCTGAGCAAACTTCCCTGTGCTCATTGTATGTAACAATATGATGGGACAGCGGGTTAGGGTCTTTCCAATGTTGGTTGAACATCCTTGGATCATAGAGTTCTTTTTTCACAATTTTGAAAATTAACTGTTTACCACTATGCTGTTCTGTAACATACATATCACACACACACACACACACACACACACACACACACACACATCACACACACACACACACATACATACACACAGACATCTGTTAGCTCTATAGGGTCAGAACATAGTTTTCAGAGAACATAATGATCTGCTTTCCCTCAAGAAGAGCTCTCCTTCTGACATGGTTTAAACTCTTCTTACCAGGCAGTGTCTGTCCCATTAAAGCTGTAAGTGAAAACAAACCCTTTCTTCAATAAGTTATTTGGGGGCTGTGGAATTTCATCACAGCCACAGAAAAGTGACCCCTAATACACCATCAGTGAAAGTTCTGTTGGCACAACCTGGCGAACCCCAAGGTCCCCATCTCCTAATACCATTGCCTTGAGGGTCAAAATTTATAACATATGAGTTTGGAATGGAGCCCACCCTTGGACCAAAGCACCCATGATAAAGCTGTAGAGTTGGTCCATCAGGTAATTAGTTTCATTTATTAACTTAAAAAAGGGAAGTGGAAAAGATGAAAAAGACGAAGGGAAAAAGAATAAGTGATGAGGTTTCTTAAAAGTAAGAAAGAATGGGGGAAAGAGGGAAGGAGAAAAGAGAAGAGACACTTAAGTTGACCATGAAAAACGAGAGTAATATGATGAACTTAATAAGACATGTTTCACTTTTATAAGTGTACTGTGAGTTGCAATAAAAAGATTTTTGCACTAAAAATAAGGCACAAACAAAACTGAACTATTGCCATGATTCACTTGAAGTAAGTTTTTCTTTGGGCCCAAACAAAGTAAAAGACAATATAATATGAAATAACATGTGTCAAGATTAGTTAGAAAGAAAGGTTGAGGCTATATTTTATCATGATCCCAAGATGGCTATGTAGGGAAGCGCATTTTTTATTACTTTTTTAAGTATCAGAATGACCTATTCTAGTCCATACTCTGGATAAGTGCAGTTCCTGTTTGCATGCTACATGAGGCCCGCTCTGGGATACAAATTCAGAGTCAAATAGATCCACTGAGAAGAGAATAGGACATCAATCGGGAAATGCAGACGTAAGGAAAAGAAGGAGGTAGCTATGGGGTAGCCACCAAATAGCGGCCACAGTCAGCTTAGCCCATGCAGAAACCCAGGGCAACAGGGCATGCTGCTTACTTATTCCCCTCAAAGGACAAGAGAACATGTATGTATAAGAACTAAGGGGGATGGGCTGGAGAGATGGCTCAGAGGTTAAGAGCACTGGCTGCTCTTCCAGAGGTCCCGAGTTCAATTCCCAGCAACCACATGGTGGCTCACACCCATCTAAAATGAGATCTGCTGCCCTCTTCTGGCCTGCAGGTGTACATGTAGGGAGAATACTGTATATATAATAAATAAATATCTAAACAAACAAACAAAACAAAAAAAAGAATTAAGGGGGATAGAGGATTCGAAGGGGGACAAAAGCAGGAAGGTGGTAGGTGTTGATTGTCTGGCACTTCTGACCTGCCTCTCTTAGGCAATAAACATTCTGCAGCTGTGGGAAGTTAAAAATAATAATAATAATAATGGCCTTGGGCCCTGAAATAAAGATATTATAAGGTCCAACCATCTGCTTAAGTGGCTAAATCCTGTTAGGCAAGAATGACTCTTGATCTGTATCTGTGTATGCTCACCTTGGAGTTGATCCACCCCTGGAACTAGGCAAAACCAACAATGAAAAGCAGCTTCCTTAGTGTTAAGAATGTTTTGTTGCTAAAGTTTATAGCAAGCGAAGAATGGATGAAACATTGCTGTTCATCCTACGCTAAAATTTCTAACATTTGTTTGATGAGAAAAGTTGGCATAGGCCCACAGGTGGAATCTCGCTTGAATCTCTGCTAAGTGACTCATGCTAATTTTCCTGACTCTGTATGTTCAGCCACGTGTTCCAACTTAGACCCTGGCCCCTACAGTCGCAGCCTAATTCCATAATAATGACAAAGCTAGTTCCATTGCCTTGGAATCAGCCCAGTCTTCTAGCCTCAGCTTTGAAAAAGGGGCAGCCGGCTGTAGTCCCCTTGGCTTGGCATGCCCCCCCACACACCCTGTATCCCCCTCACACTTTTACCCACAGTGAGAAGGGGGAGATTTTGCTAAGGCTCCTGATGATTTTCATTCTCTGAATTGACATGGTCGAGCCAAACACATGTACATTCTCAGCTAGGAAATGCCCCCTTCAGGGAGGTATCCGAAGTGTCAGGTGACCCCTAAGGGGTACCAAGGGCGTTCTGCTGGTCTTATACTTTCTTATCATCTGCAGAATAGCAGATTCATGTGGCAGTCATGGCTCACAGGTTACCAGACTTCCCAATGAAAATTAAAGTGAGATGGACCCTCCTAGGCAGGTCTGTGCTTCCTGTGTTGCATGAAGGACAGATGCGGTGTATGTAATGCTTCTCCATCTTGGTCAGTTGAAGGAGCTAGAGACTCCTCCTTGCCTCCTAAGATCCCCGGCTAAGTCTGTGGACTCTAGTAGAGTATAGAAACCCCTTGTTATCAAGTGATATGGTCTAGAGTTGTACTTCACACATCATGTCCAGCACACCTTTTCCAGTTCCTGCATCCCTGCCTAGGACCCAGCCTACAGCACCTTCCGACTGGTTGGACTGGACAAGGAATGTAAACTTATCTGAGCTCCCACCACACTGTTCCTGAGACCATCAAGTCTTTTCCCTATTTAGACCCACTCAGGTCCTTTGGCTCTGACCTTCCTACTTTGCATCACTGTACGGTACCCCAAGTTATTTCAAGATTTCAAGACTTCCAAGGACTGCTCAAGGACAAGCACCTATGATGGGCCTATTATTTACACTTGCCAATCTGGGAGATAGACTTTGGCCACTAGGCCAGAAGATGACAGACTAGCTCCTGTGTGAGGATGTTCTGCTTCCCCACCTGGGCAAACACTAGCCTCCCTAAGCTAGCATTTCCTATATTGGTCATATACTTCAGATCTGGTACTAGAACCATGCATTGTCTTTCTAGACTTGGACCATAGCACCTTCACCTATGACCTAGTACTTGTCTCCTGCCTATTGGCTAGAGATATAAATCAAGAGAATCTGTGAAACTTCAGTGCAAAAATAGCGAAGCTTGTCTTACTTAGCACAGGCCCTCAAAAGAATGTGCAGCAGCCTATGCCATGCCCATCTGTCCCCACCAAGCATGAATGTCTCCTTCGTGAGTAAGAATTTCCACTGAGCCGGTCTACCACAATTTCTGAGTTTATCTATTACAGCAGCTGGCCTTACATTATTGAACAGTCACCCATGTCAAAGGCAGGGCTGGCAATGCCTAAGTGGATTATCTCAGCTGCTTGCAGCTTGCCTCTCCCCCACCACAGGCGTGGGTGTCCCTGCTTGCCGTCCAGCCTGCAGAGGTAGTTCTGGACATACAGGGTGAGCAGATGGATGGAGGCACTGTCAGCGGATGCTTCTCCAGGGAAAATCCAACTTTTCCATGCTTTATAACTAGAATTTTCCATGGTCACACAATGAGTCACTGCTAAGGCAGCAATTTTTTTTCTCCCTCTGTTGGGGCATCTGTGCTCCTACAGGATAGAATCTGTCCACCACTGGAGTTATGGTGGGAAGATGAGTAATGACAGCAGTCCTTAGCTCAGGATCCTACTTTCTGATGGAGACCCCTGGGAAAGCAAATCACACCAGCTTTGGGCAAGTGAGAAACTTAAAGGCATCTGGACCTTCTCCTCTTGGTTTAAATACATTATTATTTCCAACCATTGTCCAAATGACTTTATGCCATTATTATTTTTGTGTCATTGAAAAGGCACATTGTCATTCTTTAGTCTCTAAGCCACATTGGCCAACATAGGCCTACACAGAATCCAATTGACAAGTCCTTTCCTATGAAACCAGAACTTACCCGACCAGCTGCTGCCACCCTGATCCAAAGCAGATTAGTTTAAGAACTGGGAAGACTCTCTAACAAGGTGTCTCAAGAGGCCCTGGTTTTCTCCAGAAAAGTGATTAGTTTGCCATTCTTACCCTCAGGGAATTCAGGAATGCTTAATCAGCCCAACCCAGAGAAGGATTGCTCAGAACAGAACAGCACAAAGGGCACAGGGCAGAGGCAGCAGGCGGCTCATGGGGCATAAAAAAGCAAAACAAAACAAACAAATAAACTGTTCCTTAACCAGGCGTGGTGGTGCATGCCTTTAATCCCAGCACCCGGGAGGCAGAGGCAGGTGGATCACTGTGAATCTGAGGCCAGCCTGGTCTACAAAGCAAGTCCAGGACAGCCAGGGCTACACAGAGAAACCCTGTCTCGAAAAACCAAAAACAAACAAACAAACAAACAAACAAACAAACGCCTCTCTACAGAGAGATGCCCGAGACTGATGCAAGTGCATGAGGCCTGCAGTTGGTATAGCATGGCCAGAGCCAATGCTGCCCCTTGGCACAGTCACCAGCCTTGGCAAGGCCCTGTGAGGCCAAACGCTTTTCTCATTGTAGCAGAGCTCTGACTCACTAGCTTAAAAAAATACATGGGAACAATAAGACTCAAGGGGATAGCAGAGTTCCCAAAAAAATATTAAAAGAAAGAGGTGGGGGTGGGGCAGTGAGCATTCCTGCAGGCTGAATAAAGAGACTAAAGTCCTGGAAAAGTTTCCTAGGAGGCCTCCAGCAAGCTCCCTTTCCCTAGTGCACAAGCCCAAATGGCACCCAATCCTACTTTGTAATTTCCATTGCGTTCTAAAAATCATAAGCCTGTTTTTTGGTTGTTTGCTTGCTTTTGTTTAGGTTTGTTTTTAATGAGTGTTTGAAAAATGAGAAACTCTTTAGTGCCAACCAGAGACAGGCGTAGTGGGCCATTGGCAACAACCTTTGCAAAGTTGGTCTGAAATTACAATATACCCCAAGCAAGCCAAGTGGCGGCCAATTTGACTTTAGTCTTCACCCTACAAAGAGGTTAAAGAGATATTGAGGAATTTTCAACCAATACTCTCCCAATTCCACATGCAACTTTCTTCAGGTTTAGGAAGGCTTCTCAGCCAGATAGTCTGGGAGTTAGACAGGACATAGGCCCTTCGGTGACAGTTTATAAATGTTGTCATTTGAGCCCTGAAGTAGCCAGAGACAACAGGTAAATAAATGGGAATGTCTGTGTGTCAATAAGACTAGGTGATAATCAGCATAGCCTGTGCTCATGACTTGCTGATCCCTGACTTAGTGATAAGAGGGAGAGACGCATGGGAGAATAGCAAAATAAAAGGATACAGAGGGTCCTAGAAACCTATAAGTAGAACAATATGATAGGCAGATTTGGGCCCAGGGGTCCCACTCAAACTAAGGCACCAGCCAAGGACAATACAGGAGGTAAACTTTAAACCCCTTCCCAGATCTAGCCAATGGTCAGAATATTCTCCACAGTTGAGTGGAGAGTGTGATATGACTTTCTCACGTACTATGGTGCCTCACATTTGACCATGTCCCCTGGACGGGGAGACCTGGTGGCACTCAGAGGAAGGACAGCAGGTAGCCAAGAAGAGACTTGATACCCTATGAGAATATATAGGGGGAGGTGATCCCCCTCAGGAACAGTCATAGGGGAGGGGAATAATGGGAAAATGGGGGGGGGAGGAATGGGAGGATACAAGGGATGGGATAAACATTGAGATGTAACAAGAATAAATTAATAAAAAAAAAAAAGAGGGAGGCAGCACCAGCAATGCTGGCCCTCACCAATCCTGTGGCTGAGCTGCACCCACAGCACTCAAATAATGCCTCTCCTAGCCAACAGAGCAAATAAGAGAAGATCAGTCAATTTCCCTTATGTCCTTCAGCACCAAGAAACTACCACGGCAAGTTCCAACATCACAGCAAAGAGCTACCTATAAAAACAGTAAACCCTTCAGTTGAGCACAAAGTGTGGGAGAAGCTTCTGCATTTGTGTGAGTTGGAGTCTTCATCAAGTTATGTAAAGGTAGGCTATTGTAAAACCTAGTTTCCGACAATATGTTGGGCTGGTTCCAGGGACATTATGGAAGATCCGTGTTCCAGGAAGCACTGAAGCCCAGATCTCTGAAAAAAAAAATTGTCCACAGAAGTCTGTTTGTTTTCCCAGTAACTCTCACCTAAATACTTAGTGGATCATTGACTGACCCACCTGAATGTGGACATCTTGCTTTGATGGTATATGGTTGATGCTATTTGAGAAAATAACGAAGGGGATATCCTACTTACTTATGGTATACAGGTTTACAAATAACCCACCTAGCTTTATATATGAAAAAATTATATTTACCCGAGGAGATTATACACCCTCACCACACCAAGAAAAATCTAAACACCAAGATCTTCACCATGGCTTTTTCCAACAGGCAAAAAATACAAAGTTAGATGAGAAAGAACAAGGGGGGGGGTTCTGTTTTTTGTTTTGTTTTGGGTGTTTTCCTTTGTTCTGCTCTAAGACAAAATGGCTTTTGTAAGATAGGAATTCTGAAAGTGGCCAGCACTTGATTTTTTGATCTAGCCCAGTTGAAAAGGACAACTACAGAGGCACACACACCCAGTTCCATATGGACGTGTAAGTCTTGACATCTAGGGAAATTGTCAAAAAGCAATGAATAGACCAATGACCAGGTCCTGACCCACTTTACCTGCACCTGTCTTATTCACTGATGGAGAGTACTTGGTAGGAAGACAGCGTGTTGAGCAATGAGCATCTGAGAAGCTGTTCTCATTATTTCCATCCTTGCTTTTAGATCCTACCAGCCCTCTCTCTGCTTGCTTTCGCCTCCATAGCAGATCGAATCAAGTACCTATTGAAAGCCCAATCTTCAAGATGGTGGTCCTAAAATCCTGGGTTAGGCACTGATCAGAGTCAAAATCTCAGAGGCTATTAAGAGATACACACCATATACCTGCCCTCTGCATTACCAGAGTGAGGATGGAAGGTGACAATGTTGTCAGTTCAAGACACAACTAGCTTTGGTAGGATGACTAACATTAAATTTACCCCTTCAGATCTAAATAAAGCTGAACTATAAGTGGCACTCTCAGATCCAAGGGAAAGAAAGATCTAGATGCCAGAGGGAACATACTCAGCATGACCTACTCTGCTCCCTGCCTTTTAAATTCTTTCTAATTGGGCTAAAATACACATGACATAAATTTGCCCTCTAAGTCATTTTACTTACACAGTTAGTAGTGGTAAATATATCCCCTTTACTGTATTGGCAAATACATTCACACTGTTTAATAATCAATCCTCAGAATCTTCTTACCTTGCAAAAACTGAAGCTCTGTCTTCATTAAATAGTTCCACGTTGTTCCCCAACCCAACCCTGACAGCTCCTATTCAGCTTTCCACTTCCATATGTTTGTCTATTTTGGTACTCCATGGAAGTGGAATACTATGGTATTTGTTCTTTTGAGTCTGGCTTATTCACTAAGCATTGTGTATTGAAGGTTAGCCATGTTATAATGCCAGAATGCCTTCTATAGGCTGAACATTCCTTCATATGTACACCTTGTTTACTATTGATCTTTTCATCTCTCTATCTGTCTATCATTGATCTTTTTACCTATCTACCTACCTATCTGTCCATCCATCGATCCATCCATCCATCCATCCATCCATTCATCTATTCAGGGACATTTGGGTGTCTTTTGGCTATTGTCAATAATACTGTTACGATGCACACAAGAACTACACAGGTTCAAGCTAGATAGGATCCCAGCACTGAGAGGGGGAGTGAAGTTGGAGTCCCATCCCCAACCAAGAAGCTATCTGCAACTGATACCCATCTGGCAAAGGGGAGATCAGTTTTCTTCAATGGAGTCTAATTGCATACACCAATCACACTTAAGGAGAGGTCCTATGCCCAGGTATTTTTTGTGGACCACTTTTTTGGGCCCCTTCTGTTTTATTGGTCTTTTTCTTATTGTGTGTGTGTTTCTTGAGGTTTTGGGCTTGTTTCTCATTTTTATTTATTTTTTAAAGAGATTTTAAAAAGTAAACTATGGTGGGTAAAGTAAGAAATTCTGGAAGGAATTAGAAGAGAGGAGAAAACATGATCAAAATATAGCTATGGAAATTTTTTCTATAAAAATAATGATGCTATGTACATGAAAACGCAAATGTGCTGACGCCAGTTCTTTGGAACACATACCAAGTCCATTGTACCAATTTCCTCATAAGTTTCCCTCCAGACCACTGTGGCTTCTTGTAATTGGCCTTGCCTCTGTGGCATTTTTCAACATGGTTAAGTGTTTACTGACCTTCCCATGGAACAGTTGTTTCCGCTCTATTATCTCTACCACTGTATGTGCCATCTGCTTTGTATATGAAAATTCTTAAACCTAAAATATTTTGCCTTTTTTTGCATTATCAGATACTCATTTATTTTTTTATTAAAGAAATATTTGCTATGGGCTTGAGACCTAAAGACTGAAAATATAATGATCTTGTGAAAAGTGGAATGGCAAAGAGTTGAGTGGCAGGACGTATGAAGAAATGCCTGGCTAACCTCTCTTCACCTCCCCTGGTTGTTGTTGTTTGGTTCAGTTGGGGGTTTTGTTTTGTTTTTCGTTTGTTTAGTTGGGTGGTTTTTAGAGACAAGGTTTCTCCATGTAGCCCTGGTCAACCTGGAACTCACTCTGTAGATCAGGCTGGCCTCAAACTCAGAGGAGATCCACCTGCCTTGAGTGATGGGATTAAAGGTAAACACCACTACCGTCTGGCCCACTCTAGGGTTTTCTACCCCAAGGGACTTGCTTCAACAGTCAGAGATGTTTCCTGTCAACCCCTCAGTCCTTCACCAAAAAAGGTTCTTCCTTTATACATCCATATAAATTATTTTGAGAAACACAAGCACCAGCATGAAGGTGAAAATCTTAAAACCTCTCCTCCTTAGAAAAACCTTTCTCCCCAACACCTCCTTCTGCCCTTCCCTGCATCTCCCTGTCTTATTTCCTTTCCCCAACGTTTCATTTGACAGCTCACTCTAGACACCTTTTGAGGAGCCATCTCTTAGTATTTCATAATGACAACCGGTTGGCTCACAGTTTTAGAGATTTCAGTGCATGATCAGATGACTCATTGCTTTGCACTAGTGACCCCATGCTGTGACTGAGATGCAAGATAAAGCAGCAGACCCACTCACACAGCAGCCAGAGTGAGAAAGCAATGAAGGAGCTGAGACCCAACAATCCTCTGCTACACCCTCCCTTGCAAAGGCTCCACTACCTCCCAACGATGTCAAGCTGGAGACCAAGTCCGAAATGTGGACCTTTGGAGGCATACTTCGTATGCCTGTGCTGTGCTTTCAATGTAAAAGAAATCTTCCAGGAGAGCAAAGCACCAACTAACCCACCCTATCACATTTAAAGGGCAACATCTTGGCTGCCAACCATACCTTCCAGTTTTGCTGGCCCCTAACAAATCCATAAAATTTACAGGACCAAAAAAAAAAAAAAGTGTTTGTTGCTTTTATTATTACAATATCTGTATGTCTTTCTAAGTAAATTATTTCATGTGCTTTATTGCATTAAAATATCTTTTTTTCAGAAACAATGGCACAAAAGAAGTGCATGTTTCTTTTTATGATTAAGGCAGAATCATGCATGGAAGTTGGACAATGAAAACCAGTGCATAGACTGCCATCTACTGGCCAACCAGAAAACTCACTGCTGAGCAGCCCTAGGATCTTGAGCACATCTTCCACAAAGAGGAAGCGTCCTGCAAAAGTCCCTACTTTAAACTATTTATGATATTATATATTATACACTATATACTACATATGCTTCCCTCATATACACACATACACATTTCTATCATATATTTTCTTCCTGACCTCAGTTTCCCCTCCCTCCACTCCTCCCAGTTCGGCTTCCCAACCTCCCTCTCCCCAGATTCACTCCTCCATTTCCCTTCAGAAAAGAGCAGGCTGCCCAGGGATCTCAACCAAACATGGCATAACACGTTTAAAACAAGACTAGGCACATAGCCTGATATGAAGGATGGACAAGTCAACCCAGTGGGAAGAGAGGGGTCCCAAAAGCCGACAAAAAGAGGAGTTGTAAATTGAATAAATTAATAAAATTAAAATTAAAAAAAAAACAGTCAGAGACTGCCCCCACTCCCATCGTTAGGAGTCCCACAAGAAGACAAGCCACACAACCATCACATGCATGCAGAAGACCTAGCTCAGACCTATGCAGGCTCTGTGGTTGTTGGATCAGCCTCTGTGAGGCCCTAGGAGAGCAGGTCACTTGATTCTGTGGCTTTTCTTGTGATGTCATTGACCCCTCCATCTCCTACAACCCTTCCTCTTCATAATCCTTGGGATTCCCCAAGCTCTACCTAATGGCTGAATGTGGGTCTCTGCATGTGTTTCCATCCATTTCTGGATGAAGCCTCTCTGGTGGCAATTATGCCAGGCTCCTGTCTCCCAGTATAACAGAATATGATTAGGAATCATTTTACTGACTTTCCCCACCTGGCCCCCCAACCCCACCCCAGGTTGTGTTTGGTTCTATCCTAGGTCTCTGAGATACCCAGCCTCTGGGTCCAGGCCCTCTAGGCAGTGTCAGTGGTGGGCTCCCTCTTGTGGCATGTGTCTCAAGCTGGACCAGTCATTGTTTGGACATTTCCACAACTTTCCTGACACCTTTACCCCAGAACATCTTGCAGGCAGAATAAATTATAGGATGAAGGTTTTGTGGCTAGGTTGGTGTCCCAGTCCCCCCACTGTAAGTCTTGCCTGGTTACATGAGATGGCCAGTTCAAGCTCTGTATCCCTCATTGGCAGGAGTCTTAGCTAGAGTCACCCTCATAGATTCCTGGGAGTTTCCATTGCGCTATGTTTCTAGTTCATCCCTGGGATGTGCCCAATTCCAGTTGTCTCTCCCAGGACTTTCTCCCTCCCAGCACTCTCCCAACCTGATTCCTCATAATCCAGTCCCCGCCAGCCCCCAGCCCATAAGAACAACAACAATCTGAATAGATCAGTGAAACAGATAGGAACGTGTAAACACAATGATGTTGCACCTTTGAAATGGTTATTTCTAAAGGAGTGTACATTTGCACTTGCAATGTTCATACTCTGGTGAGTACAGAGCCATTGGAGCTAACACACACACACACACACACACACACACACACACACACACACACACACTGCCGTGCATGAAAAAAATGTTATTCAAACTGTGGTTCCTGGATGCACCTAGGGAGCAGAGACAATTCTTAGCATCATGTGGTAGAGCAAAAACAGATATGAGAAATGTTCCCTTTTCCCAAAATAGTAACAGATTATTGTAGTCTCTGTAATCACATATTATGAATGTAGAAATTATAAGCTTTGGTACAATTGGACACAGAGGGAAAAACAAAAGCTCCCTACCTTCTAAGGACTTTGGCTCAGTCCCACATGAATTTCCAATAAAAACCTGTCTTCGCTGCAGAAAGTACTGCAAGATTTGTGATACCTGTGATCACTATTAACATTATTATCTAGAATAATGCTCTCAAAACTGTGACAAGCTGAGCAGTCCACCCACTGGTACTCAAGATGCAGAGGGCTATCCTTTGATTGGAAAGAAGGTCACACAGGTTTCACAACTGCGAGGGATACTTGGCATACACATATAAGCCTTGCTTTCCTTGAGAGGCTTATAATAATTATAAGGTAGACATTTGGAGTTGAGTAGACTTAGCTGTAGAAAAATAATATTAATTACATGTATTATAGCCAGCCTTGATAAATCACATTTCCTTTGCTTATTTTGATATAAACATTAGCTTGCATAAGCACCTTGCTAAAATATATGCTTTCAACGCCCATGAAAAATAGCAGTCTTGGTAACCTCAAATCTTAGAGAACTGTGTGTGTGTGTTTGTGTGTGTGTGTGCACACGTGTGTTTGTGTTTGGTTGTGTGTGTATGAATTTACATGTATATATGTTTGTTATTGTTAGAAAAAGTGTCAAGGGTTGAACTCTCTTTGATGAAGCCAACAAAATAAAGCATGACAGATTACATACTAAAGAAATGTTTAGATGATTAGGTTTAATTTCAGCCACAATGATATACACAAAATTAAATACACTTAATGATAAATAATAAGGAATGAATAAAAATAGACGAAGTTTCTATTCAGAATTCTTCAGTGTTGTCTCTGTAGACTTTTTCAGGCTTTATACATGTGTAGTCATTGTGTGCGGTGTTGGCTTTCATAAGGTAATTCCTCTCAAGTACATCTTGTACTCTGACCAGATAGAAAATGGGTTGTAAGACTGCTTGATAGAATGTAATGGAACAACCTCGGTATTTTTATCCTCTACAGACTGCTTAGTAAATAAAAACCAGTGTAAGCCTACACTGTGTATCATAACAAGTAGAAAGTAATGTAGCTTGATATCTTTGCATGGATGGTAACCTTTTAAAAACCCGATCTCTTCAGTGCAGAATATTCACAGCCCTGGAGAATAATTAGGATGGGCCTTGAAATTTATCTCCATCAAGAATGACCGCAGTTCTGGATGCTTTGCACACTTCAATTCCTTCTTGTGAGCAGGAAAAAGAAAATATCTTTATCTCAATTTAATTGAATCAGATCTCACAGCTGAATCATGAGAGATGCCACAATTACAGAATGACTCCTAAAGAAGTTGTAGGTTAAGTTCACACCAAAATGTGATGAATCTGAAAGGAGACACTCAAAGGATAGTCGGTATGGAGCGTAAATCAAGTACATTGGCAAATAAACGTGAAATTTATGAACAACACCTTATCATCCCATGTTCAAACAAATAAACAAAAACTATACTTTCCAGGGTGGAAGCCACTTGGCATGTGTGGGTATTTATATTTAAGTTCAAAAATAAAGTTAAAATTCAGTTCTTCAGTACCGTCAGCTGCATACCAATGTCCATGTGAAATACTGTCATCCCAGCACAGGCTCTATGCCATGACCTTCCTACAGACCACCCAGGCCCCATTTTCACTCTGTACTATAGCATGTAGCAACATGAGCAGGTAGTCAGTAGTGACGCAGCAGCCACCCATCCTCAGTCAATGAACATGCACTTTGTTTTACCACTGTGGCATCAGACTCAAAGAAGAAAATGATTTGCAGAAGGTCATGGGAGCCAGTTCAACCAGGTTACAGGCCAGTTTCCTGACTAAGTCCCATAGTTTCAGCTATATCTACAGTGAGAACATACAGTAAGCCACGTCTGTACTGAGAGCATGCTGTAAGCCGCATCTGTACTGAGAACATGCAGTAAGCCACATCTGTACTGAGAATACACTGTAAGCCACATCTGTACTGAGAACACACTGTAAGCCACATCTGTACTGAGAATACACTGTAAGCTGCATCTGTACTGAGAACATGCTGTAAGCCACATCTGTACTGAGAGCATGCTGTAAACCACATCTAGTAAGCTGCATCTGTACTGAGAACATGCAGTAAGCCACATCTGTACTGAGAACACACTGTAAGCCACATCTGTACTGAGAACACACTGTAAGCCACATCTGTACTGAGAACACACTGTAAGCTGCATCTGTACTGAGAACACACTGTAAGCCACATCTGTACTGAGAACATGCTGTAAGCTGCATCTGTACTGAGAACATGCTGTAAGCCACATCTGTACTGAGAACACACTGTAAGCTGCATTTGTACTGAGAACATACTGTAAGCCACATCTGTACTGAGAACACACTGTAAGCTGCATCTGTACTGAGAACATGCTGTAAGCCACATCTGTACTGAGAGCATGCTGTAAGCCGCATCTGTACTGAGAACATATTGTAAACCAGAACAAATCCCTTAAGTTCAGAAACTCAACAGAATGAAAAAAAAATTGGTGGTTTCAACAGAGAAATTTTATATGTGAACATTCAGCAGTACTCAAAATTAACACTAGGTGTCAGGTCATCAGATTTGAAAAGTTAAACTTGAATCCAAAGACTGTATGTATTTGATAAGACATAGTCCAATTCTTCAGTGTATTGCTAAAGGACACAGCATGGTAAGTACAGAACACTGAGCCTGCCTAACTTGTCCCTGTGGGTTAGAGCGATTTAATCTCTCAAGTCTCTACTTCTGATCTCCTCTGTTTAAGAAGAGAATAATATTTGCTTTTCATAAACCTTAATTGAGTTTTGTTAATTATTTGGGGGAAATTTTAAATTATTTTTATTTGTATTTCAGAAGCAGCTAAGTTTATTACTTCTTAACTGTAAAGAGGTCAAAGTAGAATTACACTTTATCATGTGATGTTTGTCTAATATCTATCTGTAAGCTATCTGTAAGCGCTGGTACAGATAGAGAATGTCTTTGCTTTAGATAATTTAAAAGAAAATATACAAACATAGGGCAAGAAACAAATGTTTACCCCAGCAGGACTATGACAGCACAGCAGGTTGGGTAGTGGGGAGACAGAGAAGGAATCTCGGAGAGGAGAGAGCATTCCCAGGCACGGTTGCTTGGGAGATGGGTTCTGACACATGGGGCACATGGTGGAAGGCTCTGCGTTCAAAGCCAGCTCAGAGGCCGAAGGACAGAGTGAAGCATGAAGCTTGGCAAGGGAAGGGAACGGGAAGGGATGTGGGTACAGATAAGGGCTGCAATCTAGCCAGCCATGGCTCTGTCCCTCCCCCTGAAGATGAGAACTCAATAGAAGGGAAACCAGGGGACAAAGTCAAGGAAAGAGCACATAGAATTTGAAGACCTTGAAATGCAAAGGACCCGCCGTAGTCCTTGAGGAAGTGCAAGAGTGAGACCAAAGCACAGAGTGCAAGAAGGCCTCTGATGAAAATGTTCAAAATAAAGAATATGCATTAGAAATCCCACTAGCTTCTGGAAAAGTCAGGGCCCAACGAATGATAAGCCATTTTGACTTGTTTTTGCAGTAGTCACATTGCTCATGTTTCTTACTCTTTGTCTTGTGTACTCCCCCACCCCCACCCCCGCCCCAAGACACCCTGGAAATATCAGAACCTATTCAAGGACTTTATGCCAGATGTCTGCACTTCTGCTCCAGCTGCAAGTCAGCCTCTGTGATCCTTCTGCCCCTAATGTCAGGGACTTTGCTAACTCATCATTGGAACACACATGTGCGCGTGCGCACGTGTACACACACACACACACACACACACACACACATTCACAAAGTGTCTCTATGTGGGCTTCTCTCAAGGTGCCCCACCTATAAGCTATCCACAGGTCTAGCAGTCAGTCAAGCCTTTCTTTCTTAAGGTTCCTACCCTCCACACATAGCATTCCATCAAGTCTTATTTTCCCAGGAATCAAGATTTTAGCCTGAAAAAAAAAAAAAAAAAAGACAAGGGAATACGGTAGTGGAAGGATTTGGGCTATCCTTATAACATGTGAGCTTAATGGCTATGCATAAGGCTGATTCTGCGTCTCAAGAAGAAAAAGATCACAGTTCTGTTAAGGACATTGAGCAGTGAGGACACTCACGTTTCCTAAGCACATTTCTTGTCTTTAGCAGAATCAGATTTCCAGTGCTCGCAGACTGGGATTCCACTTGAAAACAGTCTCATAAAGCTGAGGGAAACCCTGCTGCTTTACGCCCATACTCCTAGGGTCTCAAAAAGAGGAAGCAGTGGTTGAAAGAATTTGGTCATACTGTGAGATGAAAGGATTATTTTTCCAAAGGCTTTTAATTCCCGTGGCGTTGTAGGGTGCCACAGTGGTTCCCTAGACCACTTTATGGGTGTGGGGGGGGGACAACAATAACAAGGGGAAATGTGAGAATGTCATGGGGGCCCTTCCTCCACCCTCACTCTTCCTTTATCTGAAATACACATTGGAGATCAGGTAAGAGTATTCCTTTTTAAGTCTTTGCCTTAAACAACAACTTTTCCTCATAGTTTGTGTGCTGGGAAGTCCAAGGTCACTGTGGCAGCTGTTTTGACCCCTGGTGAGGGCTTTCATCTTGCATTTTAAATTATCACCTTTTCACCACGCAGTTCTCACTCAGTGTACAGAGAGAGGGGGCTCCTTCTCTCAGAATGCCCCTCCCCTTCCTCGCCTCCTCCTCCTCCTCCCCTTCTCTCTCCTCCTCCTCTTCCTCTGCTAATCTTTCTCCTCTTTTTCTTTTCCACTCATTTATTTATGATTCTCTCCTTAACTTTTCTGAAGTCGTCAAAAAGGACACAACTTAGATTAAGGTCCAGAATTCTCCACCAACAACATATAATGTTACAGATTTCTGGGGAAACTTATACGGCAAGAACAATTACTGTGTGTTGAATATTTGTGTGCCACCAGAATTCATACACCGAAAAACTATTTTTTTTAACATAGTATCGTGTTAATTCTTAGAACATTTCCCACAATGCATTTTGATCATATTCCCGCCCCCCCCCCCTTCCCTCTAACTCCTCTCAGGTTCACCCTCCTGTTCCCAGTTCTCTCCCCCTATCTTATGTCCTTTTTTTTTTTTTTTTTTTTTTTTTTTTATTAACTAACTCACTAAGTCCAGTTTGTGTGGCCTTACAGACTGAGGAAATGGTCAGCACTAGTGGCTACACGCCTAAAGAAAACAGACTCTTCCTCTCCCAGAAACTATCAATTCTCAATAATATCTCAGCCAAGGGTGAGAGCCTATGTGCCTCTCCCCATCCAGCCTAAAATAGCAATTTGATCTTACACAGATGCTGTACAGGCTCAGTTGCTGGGAGGTCTCCAATACAGGAGCCTGTCATGTCCAGAAGACACAGTTTTGCTCTGGTCCTCATGGCCTTTGGTTCTTTAAAATCTTTCTGCTCCCTCATCAAATACGACCTCTCAGCAGGGAACTGTGTAGGGGGGTGCAGTACAGGTGTCCTGTTTGTGACTGAGCACTCCATACATTTTCTGCACGTTGTGAGTTTCTATGTTGACCACCATCTACTGCACAAATTTCTCTGAGTTCTGAGAACTGCACTAATCTATGGATAAAGAAAGACAAATTTAGAGGGCAGTTTGATATATGTCCATTTAATTTCTATACTGCAAAGGAAACTGTCAATCAACTGAAGACTGAAAGATAAAATGGGAAAAAATTATTTGCCAGCTATATATCTTTCCAAAGAAAAGCATATGTTTCTTGAAATGGTTTTACAAGCAAATATTAACAACTGACTCTCCAAAGAACATGCAAAAACATAATTTGGCATGTTATAACATCTGCCGGTCCTCACAGTGTTAATACTTCCACGCACTGTGACCAATTCCAGGTCGCTTGCAAGAAGTCTCTGAATGCAAAGTTACTGTGAGCCACTGACCTAACAAGTGCCTCTTTGCAATTGTTCTAGTTTGTTTCTCAGTTGCTGTGATAAACACTGAGCAAAACCAAACTTGTGGAGAAAAGGCCTTGCCTCCTCTTATGCTTGCAAATGACAGCGGTCGTCAATGGATGCCAAGGCAGAAACCTAAGAGCAAGGACTAAAATAAGGACCACTGAGAACTGATGCTGAGTGGCTTTCTCTCAAAGCCTTGCTCAGATGCCTTCCTTACGCAGCCATGGCCACCTGCCCTTGGGTTCACTGCCCACAGAGGCCTGGGTCCTCCCACACCAATCATGAAAACGCCCCATAGATGTGTGCCCAGGCCAATCTGATGGAGACAGTTCCATCAGTTGAGGTTCCGTCTACCCAGGTGACTCTAATTTGTGTCAAGTTGACAAACACTAACCATCATGACACTCTAGCAAGCCTACTTTCTCTGACTGTCGCATATGATACCAAGCCCTGTAAAGTTCAGTCACCCTCTTCTCAGCTTGTTTTGGCTTGCTTGTCTTTATGCTTTCCAGGATCAATAGTAAACATTGTTCATAATCACCTGTTTATTTCCCTTCTAGATGGCTATCGCAATGTAATGCATTTCATGCACGCCACTGCTGATGGGTATCTGCCCAATCCAACTACCAAACCAAATGAGAGCATTTATACTCTGCACCATCATGTCTAATCTGGTGATGCTTTCTGCATATTGCTACCAATCCATTCCCTCTTAGTTACTCAGCATCTTACACACAGGTCCTTATTTGTGTTCTTGACATCCGGGCAAAAGACAGCATTTCCTGAAATGTCTCTTCTGGGGAATAGCTATTAACCAACAGCATTTGGGTCTCATGCTTCTCAGTCTCGTGGCCCTCATTATTATTTTAATTATTTAATATTGCTATAGTTATTATGGTCATTATTACTAGCATGCGAGAGCTCCAGAGCAACCTATAAAGGGAATTTTCCTTATAGCATGCGCCTTTATTTCAAAATAAGAAAGACTGGGGAAGGAGGTTGGTTTCCTCCTGACTGAGTGGGGATACAAGGGGATGTAGAGGGTATGGATGTCAGTGTGTATACTGTTCTCCTTTCAAATACTTGAGCTCTGTAGTTATGAGAGAAATTCAGATAATAGTCCCAGATAATGAAATTGTCTATTTACCATCTAAGGCAGTGTCTGATGTGCCACTGTCATCTCAATACTTTGTAAGTACCACAGCTTATCTGATCTCTTGGAAAACTCTAAAACCTTGCCCTAAAATATGATTTGCTACACCTCAGGGAAGTGCATTTGGATAGGGGTTAGGAATAAGGGGAGAAGTTAGGATTCTTGTCACCATTGGCATAGAGCACAATAGATTATGACCGAATTTTAGGTAGCTCTGGGAACTCCTAAAATGACCCTAGAAGAGCTTAGAGGTCTGGAGAGGTTTTGTACACTGTGTAGTGTTCCTAGAATGGGGTAGCTCTCAGTTCAAGGAATTCCATCAGTAGCTCTCAGTTCAAGCAATCTCTTCAGTGTAGATATTGATGCCAGCTAACCAGAAAGTAGTCCAAGCCCTTCAGCCTAACCTCTTTCACTTACTGGTCAACCATGTGGCTGTGGCACATGATGAGGATGTAGATGTCCTCTAGAAAACGACTTGCCTTAGTGTTCTGAAGGTAATGCGCCTTTGCCATGAGGATGGAGGATCTCAAATTTCACCTTCCAGCCTCAGGGAGCAGTTGACCAACAGAAATAGAAGCAGTGTGATCTCTGGTGGACACATTCCAGGCTAGACAGTAGGACACCTTGTCCCTGGATAAAGGAAGGAAGTAAGCATGGCAGCTGGGATAGCTAATCAAGGATATTTGGGGACTTTCAGCTTCGGAAACTTGGGTGGTCCCACAGAAGGTCTTGTTAAGGCTGCAGCTAATCAGGGAAAGTAGAGAGGAATGCCTTTGAAATTCCCCTGGAAGTTGGAGCTTTAAAATGGACATGGATTTACTGTTAAGTACAAACTGAAGAAACAATATTTGGAGAAGATATGGAAATATTTTGTTCAGTTTCCATACTTTAATTTACTGAACTGATAAAATGATTCTTCTCAACCTGGTTCACCAATGAAAGAGCTGAGTCTCAGAAAGCTGAGGAGATTGTCTAGTCACAGGTAACAGCAAATTAAAGTAGCCAGGTTGAAAAAAAAATCTAATCTGGCTGCCCCTCCCCCCAACATAATTAGCCCAACGAGGTAGAAGACCCCTGAAATGTCGGTGAGTGTCGCGTAGAATCTGAAATGTGAGCTAAGCTCTGTGCTCGACACTTTTCTTCTTGCAACACATAAAGTTAGACTTTTTATGAAAAGCCCAAGGGTCCCAAAACACACTTAACCTTCACCTGTCACTTTCTACCATGACTCCTCCCTTTCCTTAAAGTGCTCGAGGTTTTTTATACTGGTAATTAAAATAGTCAAACACCTAGGCTTACTGATTTCTTAGTAGCTACAACTCAGAAATATATCTCAAGATAGAAGCATCCGTCTCATAGGTGACAACAGAGTCACCTCAGTCTAGAGCAGCGGTTCTCAACCACTGGGTTGTGTGACCTCTTTGGAGGTTGTCCCCTTTTGTCCGGGTTTGTGGGTTGCCTGAGACCATTAAAAAAAAACAAAACCAAAAACCAACATGTATTTACGTTGGAAATCGGAACAGTAACAACATTACTGTTATGAAGTACCAATTAAATAATTTTATGGTCGGGGGTCACCACAACATGAGGAGGTACATTAAAGGGTTGCAGCATTAGGAAAGTTGAGAACCACTGATGTAGATCCATCCAGTCTGCTTCCTGATACTGCACAAGTAGAAGCCACTCATTACCACAGGAAAGAGCCCAAAGTGTTTCTCCTCCAGAGCTGCAGGGTTTTCGTTCTAATCAGCCCATGTTTGCCTTTTTCAAATCACCCTTCTCCCCAGCCCCACGCTCCATCAAAAGCAGATGGTATCTGTCTCTTCTACAAAGTTTAGCAGAAGGGACAAGACTGGGTATCCCAAGCTCCATCTTGCTTGTCTTTTCCTTTGGTGAAAGAGTGAGGTGACAAAAATATCTCATTTGTTTCTCCAGGCAATGCTTGTGATGCACTGGTCTCCACACGTAGCACTGTTTTACTTTTTCTGTCATAGCATGTATACAGCTTCAGGATCTGGCTCAAACTTAACAGGCTTACCTTACTAAGTTTACTTACCCCATACTGCCAGAAAGACTGGAACTTTGGGAGGTGATGGATAATTTTAATCCCGTCCCTCCCCCAAAGTCTTCTGGACCCTTTTTGCAAGATTATAAAATTACTTTACATATTCCCAAATAGCCAACACAGACCATCCCTTTGTCTATGGGTTCTCATTTTCAGATTCAACTATGGACAGAAATCAAAATTCTTTTCATTGTGTCTCTCCTGAATGTGCACAGACGTATTTCCTTGTCGTTATTTTCTAAACAAGACGACATAACAAGCATTTATACAGCATTTTAATTACATTGGGTATTTTAAGTAATTTAGGATTGAAAGTATAGAGAAGGGTGTGCACTAGTGTATGAAAATGTAGCATTTTACTTAAGAAGCTTGTACATGGACAGACTTAGTGCCCTCGGGGGTCCTGGCATCAATCCCCAAAACAGATACTGAAGGATGATTCCAGATCATCTCACAGCAGCAAATAATGTTTACCTTCTCTTTTGCCAGAATCTCTTTACACAGATGCAAAGATAAAATTCAGATAAATTACTGACCAAATAATAAAAAGGAAGAAAAGGAGAAAAAAGATAGCTGAGTCCTGTATGCTAGTCAACGGAAGAGCCTCAAGCCAACCTGAATGACCTATGATGTGTCTCGAAGATTCTCTGAGATTCAAAATATGAACCATCATTCTTGGGATGTTTGCCCTACGAAACCATACGATGAGAAGGCCACGCGACACAGAGAAGTCACTTGTAAGTGCTGTAGACAATGGCTCCGGCTAAGGCCAGCCCCGCACCCACCCCCTCAGCTACATAGAGGTCGAAGACATGACTCCAGACCTCCCACATGGACTGGTCAGGTGATTTCAGCCACTATTCATCCTGCCTACTCTCAGTTAATCGTGTTTTTCCCAGCTGAAGGCACAGGAAAGCCATATATGCTTGTGGCTGGCTGAGCACTGATCCATAGAATCAGAGAACACAGTAAATGGCTGCTGTCTTATCACCCATGAGTTTGTTGGGATTTGCCATACATCAACAACAGCCTGAGGAGGTTCATCCAGACAGCCAGAAAACTAAAGACTGTAAAAGACAAGGTTTGGGATCGTCCTAGACACACTGCATCAAAATGCTAGGAAGCGCATTCCATCACATAAGGCATCTATGTGCAAGAGTCTCCAGTATCCACACGGAAAGATCATCATTAGCTGAGTGAGGATTGCTCCTGTGGGGCTCAGGAAGTCTTTACCGGCCATGGTGGGACATCGAATGTGGAATTCTCTGCTGTGGAAAATGCTTTGTTTTGTTTTTTTAAACTTCTTCAGTGAAAGACACTTGATAACCTGGAAAAAGCATGACTACTGTCTTTCTGGGCCCGTTTCTTTTCTTAGGAGGCAAAAAGCGGTTTTCTCTTACATCTGACTTGCTCTCAGAACCATTAATAAATAGTTCCCCAAAATGCAAATAACAGTGCACAAAAGATGAAAAACTGTTCAGACAGCGCAAAGCTTCAGATAAGCCCACGATAAGACAGTGGCCCACAGGTACAGGATCAACATTCATTTAAAGAATTTTACTTTAAAAACAAACTCAGAAATTGTTTCTTTTAAACATCTGTCTGTGTTTGTGTGCACCCACAACCACAAAATTATTTTTGTTGCTACTTCATAACTATAATTTTGCTACTCTTATGAACTGCAATATAAATATCTCTCTCTGTCTCTCTGTCTCTCTCTGCTTCTTGGTCTTTCTCTCTGTGTCTCTGTCTCTGTCTGTGTGTCTGTGTGTGTCTGTGTGTGTGTGTGTGTGTGTGTGCGTGTGTCTCTGTCTGTCTGTCTGTCTGTCTGTCTGTCTGTCTGTCTATGGATGAACTCCTACTGTTAAAGTTTTTGGTTCTATGGAGCTAAAATGTAAGAATGAAATTTTCAGCCCTATTTTCAAAACTATTTTTCTATCGTAACAAGCAATGAAAGTCAGTTATATAAACCATTATTTGCTTTCAAAATGTGTTCTGTCGTGGTCAAAGAGGCATCTATATGTGTATTCACTATGAAATGTACAACATGTACTATGGCTCCAAAATAGTTCTGAGCACTGCACAGAACAGTTGTGCTCAAAAAAAAAAAAAAAAAAAAAAAAAAAGTGCAACCTGAATCCTATTAATCTCTGTTTAAAAAGGATGGTTAAAAAAAAAAAAAATAATAAGATCAATGTCCTCTGAAGATTCAGTGCAGAAACATGATAAGCACAAGGCATTATGGAAGCGTGCATCACACAGAGGGCAAGGAAAGCTGCTACTTGTTCTACTGGTATCCAGAATCCTGCTTTTCTTCCACTGAGCATCTCATTTTATCATCAAAGGAAAGTCCTTAAGGAAAGCACTACCTGTCTCCCACCACACAAATTCAGGACAGAGCCTCCCTCCCCTCACTCTGCAGCAGAGCAGAAGTGAGCCTGTTTAAAAGGCACCTGTGAGAACTTTGATTTCTGATGCGCAGATTCCTCACCGGTCTCACCGATGGCGAGTGGTGAAAGCTACACCAACAAGGAGCTGTTTCTAGGGGCTGTGATTAGTTCTAGCAACTTGACGCATCAAGATGCCCAGGTATTTGTTTAGGTACTCCTCTAGATGTTTTGGGAAGATATTTTTAAGTAAGATCGGTGTTTAAGCCAGTAGGTTCTAAGAAAGCGGACCATGCCCTATAAGCAGATGGGCTTTGCCACTCAATTGAGGGCCTTAGTGCAAAGAGCTGAGCTAAGAAAGAATTCTTCCAGCAGGCAGACCAGACTCGAGATGTAGCAGACTTTCTTCCTTGGATCTAAGTCCTCCCCACTCTACAGATTTCAGAGTTGCTGGCCTCTGAAAGCATGGGTCAATTCTCTGTGACAGATGCATGGATATATGGATAGAGCGGGTATAGACAGTTAATATTATATTAGTATAATATATTAATATATATTAATAATATAAATGATAGTATGACAGGTACTCTCTATAAGCCTCCAAATTCCCATATTTCTCCTGTTTTCAGGCCTGTTCCTCTAGTTAGCTAACACCTCCACTCCTCAAATACTGACAGAACAGTACCTCCAATGATGAGGCGTACAGGCCGTCCACACAGACAAGCATCACAGAAACACAACTGAAGTGTCAAAGCGTCCACCCCTCCTAATCCAAGCATCAGGCCAGTGCTTGCTTTTGTTCGTGGGAACTGGGGCTGCTTGTGGCTGTGTGCCTTGACTTCCGCGGCAGGCTGGACCTTTGAAGATTAGTGCTCGCTCAGCTGTCTTTTACTTATGATGTTTCCAAGCCCCTGTCTACCCCTGGTAAATCATGTATTGACCCAGAACAATCTGGCCATCCACCTGCTCATTTTGACTGATTTACACATTATAACCAAAGCTAACCTGTGTAAGCAGACCATGGGTCTCTCCACTAAAGCTAGAATTGTGCTTTACCCTTCCTTATGGCACTCATAGCAGTATTTTGAGGCCTAAAAATCATACCTATGGATGGTGCCTTGATGTAGTGGAGGTTGCATGTTGCCTCCAGGGGCCTGGCCATCCTTCAGATACAGAATTATACTAGCTGTTATGGCAGTGACCAGTTTGACTTATAACATATCTTCATACCAACAAACTCAACATTTTGATCATGGCATTTTATGCTTGGAAGATAATAATTTGGGGGGGGGGTTGGAATCCAGAAATCCTATAAAGATAAAACATTGCAGTGATTGTTCCATGGATAGGGTCAATTAATGATAAGCCAAGAAAATGGTGCTAAAGTCACCCTTGTTTTTAGCAAATTGCACAATGTTTTTCTTCAATTGGGACTACCAGTTTATCAACAGTGGAGGTAAAGATAAACAGAAACTGTCCTATATAAACACCTATGTCACTGACTGACTGAGAGAAGATGAAGAGAATGCAGAAAAGTGAAGAAAATAACAGGAACATTTTAAGCTATTAATATCTGGTTAGAAGGTCAAAAGAGGCAGGATCAAAGCAGCCAGAAGGCGACTCTGTGCTTCATTTTTTTTCTTTCCAACTCCTGGGCATGAAGGATTGATGCAGTGCTAAAGATTTCCAGGCTGAACCCAGCTGGGACCTGGGTATTTATCACACTAGTAATACAGATTTTTTTTTCTCTCATTCTTCTTGAGCACAATGGTAGTCTTAAAACATTCCAAATCATGCACAAAACACATCCAGGATACCTCTTTACCTCCCACGAGCTTGCAACCAAACTCAATAATAAAATAAGAGGTTGTAGATATGGTTGTTAACTTACTTGCATATATATTGTTAAACGTTTCCACAGTTTACAAGAGGTTAGCAAAAAAAAAAAAGAAAAGAAAGCAGGATGCAGCTAAGAGACTTCAAGTTCTTGAGTGTAGATTGCTTCCTGCTGTAGCACTCAACCGAAATTCCAATTAGTAAATTATTAGTTACACGGCCCAATAGATAAAACAATCAACTTGGTAAAAGTTACCAGGAAGGAACCTAAGTGGCATGAGGGTCTTGCATAGACACATAGAATCGAGAATTCCACACTAGCTCAACTTGACTTCGAATTTATTAGAGACCACTAACTGCCAAGTTCAGATGCAAAAAGCATTGCCACAATAAAAGTAAAATTTAAGGCAGCTGAAAGGGAACTTGGCTTCCACACTAACTTTCTTGTTAAATTGCTATCACCACAGACTCTTTTCCATCACAGTCCAAGTTACTGGCTTTCACTATGAGAGTCTAATAGGCAACACAGGAAAATCCGTGTTCCGTTACAGATTACACTGCTTCAACGCACCGTGTAGGCTAAGAGCAGCCATAAAACTCCATCACAATCATCAGCAACGGGTATCTATTAAACAGCTCTCTGCATGTGGCACCTAATAAGAGTTCTGCGATGTAGGCTTCCATGGCTGCCGAGAACATGACCAAGGCAAGGCCTCCAAATCAGACTCAGCTCTTAAACCTGCCATAGCCAGCTCCTGCCTAGAGAGTAAAGCTAACGCTTCTACCATTGCTTCTTGCTTGGAAACACTCATGTCTAAGTCACTTCCCCTCTTTGAGATTTTTGCCTCGCACTCAATGAAAAGCAAAGTGGTAACGATGGCGGCAACAGAGGCAAGGATAAACACACATGGCCGTGTCCTGAGCAATTCACAGGCAACACACGAGGCCTCAACACAAGCATGCGACGCAGGAGCTGCCTCCACTCCTTGCCCCGCAAGAGCTTGGATGCTTACAGAGAGTTATCTACGTAGGCCTCAAATTCTTTACTCACACAGAGTTGATCTATAGAGGTGCCAGCTAAGGAAATACGCAGTTTAAGTCCAAAATTGGAAAGAGCAACAGGAGCCAGCAAGGTGGCTCAGAGGGTAAAGGAACAAACTACCAAGACCTAAGACGAGAAGTTCAGTGTCCAGGACCTACTTGGCAAAAGGAAGAGAACTGATTCCCGCAAGTTGTCCTTTGGACTCTACATACTTGGTACACACATACATGTACACATACATACACACATACACACACACATACATACATACACACACACATACATACATACACACACACATACATACATACATAGAAACAATAGATGATTGCTAGATAGGTACATAGATAGATATATACATAAATAGATAGATACATAGATGGATAGATTATAGACAGACAGACAGGTAGGTAGGTAGATAGATGGATATATATGAAAGAAAATAGCATCAGGGCCCTACTAACACATAGCTGTTGTCTGAAACATTTCCATCTGAAGGAAAAAGAGAGAATCAGAAGATTCTGGAAGTAAACAAATTTTCAAGGCATAGGAAACTTGTAAATCTTTCAAGATTCACCAGGCCCTCCAATAAGGGTATAAAAAACAAAAAGCAATTGCTGTGCTAAGGACGGGAGACTCAGGCCTCCAGCTGAGCAGCCTGCAATTGTGCACAGGGCTGTGGGAATACAACAAGCATCTGTGAGTCATCATCCACACTGTGGTGAACTCTGTTGATACAGCCTTAGAGTCACACATGAGCCTACGAATACCTGTCTCCTCACTTATGCTCCTCTAAGCACCTCTAATAAGCTCATTGGTTCACAAGCTAGACTCAGGACCAATAGCTTAGGTTCTTGCTCTGCAGTTGGTGATCTATCTGAGGTAAATGGTCAGTTGTTTACATCTGCCAGGAGTAGTATGCATGTGCTTACACAAGCGCGTGAGTGTGTGTGTGTGTGTGTGTGTGTGTGTGTGTGTGTGTGTGTGTGTGTGTGTGTGTGTGTGTGTGTTTTCTGTATTTTTGGTTCCTGGCACAGAATCCTAAATCTCTTTAAAATTTCCTAAGTGATACGAAAGTCTTTAGTTACACATAGCCAACTCCTTCCTACCACATTTGAGCTGATGTTAATGAACAATGGATAAGAAATTGTCACCGTGGCCTGGAGAGATGGCTCAGAGGTTAAGAGCACTGTCTGCTCTTCCAGAGGTCCTGAGTTCAACTCCCAGCAACCACATGGTGGCTCACAACCATCTATAATGAGATCTGGTGCCCTCTTCTGGTGATCAGGCACACACAAACATAATAAATAAATAAATACACAAATAAATAAATATTTTTTAAAAAAAGAAATTGTCACCAGAAATACAAACTACTGATGTATATGATTACAGGTTAGAATATTCAGTAACCTCCAGGAAGGGAGATGAATGGAGATCCAGATCAGTTACCAGTGACCAACAATATAATCAGCCATGCTTCATAAGAACATGTTAATTAAAATGTTAGCAAGATTCAGGGAGTTTTCAGACTGGATACCATAGTAACATATTAGAAAATGGCAAAACTGTAGGAAGGTGTGGAAACTCTACCACCACTAGCACCTATCCCTGGCATATGTCTGTCTCTCTCTCTCTCTCTCTCTCTCTCTCTCTCTCTCTCTCTCTCTCTCTCTCTCTCTCAGACTTACAGTTAAGAAATTACTCTGAGCCTCATAGTCAACTTTGAGCTTGAACTTTCCAACCGTGTTAGATTTTTTTTTTCTTTTTCTTTTTCTTTTTCTTTATTTATTTATTTTTGGATTTTTCGAGACAGGGTTTCTCCGTGTAGCCTTGACTATCCTGGACTTGCTTTGTAGACCAGGCTGGCCTCAAAATCACAGGTGTTCTACCTGCCTCTGCCTCCCAAGTGCTGGGATTAAAGGCGTGCACCACCAACACCCAGCTCCCATGTTAGAATTTTTAATATTTGGGAAAATTTAGAAGGTAGACTGGGAAGGCTTTAGGGATCACACTGGAATGTTTAGCAGTACGTTGACAAAGATAAACTCATGATGTCCAAATCTGACTGTCAACTTTGCTGAAATAATAAACACTTAGAGGCAAGGAAGATGGCTCAGGAGACAAGGTACTTGCCTAGAGAGCATGAGGACCTGAGCTCAACACCCCCCCCCCCAAAACCCATGCAAGGATGTCAAGCTTGGTGGTATGCACAATGGGGAAGTAGAGACCAGAAGATCCTTGAAGCTCAATGGCCAGCAAGTCTAGCCTCATTGGTGAATCCTGGGCCAATAAAAGACTGTCTCAAAGGAGGTAGGTGGTATTCCTGAGCATGATACCCCAAGTTGTTCTCTGGTCCTTACACACTTATACATATAGGCAATTGTACCCAGACACCCAGACACAGACGCATAGACACATTCAAAAAAGGGGAGGGGAAAGAGATGCCCAGAGCACTGGGTGAATATGCCTTTGAGTGTGTCTGTTAAGGTATTTCTAGAGGGTTAACTATGGTGGAGATCGTTCTGAAAGCAAGTGTAGCACCATACCAGAACAGAGGCACTACACAGAATAAAAAGGTGTAAAGGGGACGGCCGGTGAAGCTCTGGCATCTTTCTGTTCTCCTTTTCCTCGTCGGGGATGTGAGCAAGCATGGACCATATCCCCAGATCATGAGCCAAAGCAAACCTTCCTCCTTGAAGTTGTTTCCCTGTTAGGTTTTGGCCAGAGCAACAAGATGACTAACGCGACACCCATTCCATTTGCATGCTCCTGTGTTACAGCCTTTGTAATAAGAGTACCACCACTAACACAGAGTTTTCCTGAGCTCTGAGTTGCCCTAGCAAATTATTATAGCTGAGGGGGTAGGACTGTGAGAGCAGCCAAATGCGTGGTCAGCCAGGCAGAAGCGTGAGTCGTCTGGGGGCTCCATTGCAGCTACTGCCTGAAGTTAAGGTAGCTTTGTGCGCTTGAGTCCTTAATTTTTAACATTAGTGATAATCCTAAGAAGTTAAAACTTAACTGGTGAATGACCTGTTAATGTCAGATAATTAGAGAATTATGTGGATTATGTGATGGGAGAAGAAGTGAACTGTATTTAATTAAGTGATGGCTAATTAATTGTCTAAATCAAGCTCAGAGGCAAGATGTGTAATTAAATAGGCATGTTATAATTTTCCTATAGAGGAGGGAGAAGACACATGATTTATTGTATGAGTCATATTTAATTTTTTCACAAGGCTCATTTTAATGCAAAGCTTATTTGGAAATTCTTCAGTCAAAACTTCATATATACACAAATATTTAACATATGTATGTATGTATGTTAATGGTGGGATTTAGGTTTCTTTTTTAAATATCCTATTTAGTGGTGTCCTATAAACCCCTGAAATATTCAGCAACAAATGCCCAATGAATTATTTTTTTTAAATCAGCTTAAAATTACTGCTTCTCAGCTTAAACTATTTGGTAGAACTAAGAAATGGATGAAGGAGATAGGAAGAGGAAAGAAGAAAGAGGGAGATTCTTTTAAAAAAGGTATGAAGGAAAGCAGAGAGGAAAAATGGAAAAGCTCACCATCCCTACATGGCCCACATGTTACAGGGCTTCCCCATTGATTTGTAGTCACTCTTTGTCAGGTATTAATGTGATCTAATGAAACATCAGCCTCTATTTTGATCCGCTGTTGCTGCAGTACCCTCAATTTATTAGGCACTTGCCTGCATTTCAAAACGCAACAATGCTTTGAAGGATGATTGGCCTCCACTGATCAAAGTAAATTTCATTAGCTGAAATAGCTTGACTTATAGCTGGCCTATAAAATAGAACTGGTGGGGGTGATGTCGCTGTGGAAATACCTGCTGAAGGCTTCAATTCTTCTTCAAAGGACATAATGAAAGCTGGGTGGTTGTGGTTTCTTCTCTAAAGGAAACACCTGATGACCAGAACCCATTCAGAAAGTCTTCATATAAACCAAAACGAAGACCTTTTGAAACACAGTCAGATGCAGTGCAAAATCTAACACAGCTTGCACTGCTTTCTAAAAGCAAGTGGACAGTCTATGAGGCTTAGTTTTGCGCATACATTGGATAGAATTTAAGCAAGGCCAGTTCATGGGGTTTAAAATGAACATCAAAGTACCTGATGTTTTTTCGGGTTTTTTGTTTTTGTTTTTGTTTTTGTTTTTTTGTCTATAGCTGAGTCATTTTGCTACATTTGATCTCAACCGTGAGTTTGGGTGAGCAAGGGAAGAAAAGACTAAGCCCAAGTGATTATGTTCAATCTTCATTTGAAATTTTTAACCATTCGATTAAAAAAGGGCAAACCATGTGCTAACATGGGGTCCCAGAGTCTGAATTTATGAAGTTTCACTGTGATGTTGCCATTTGTTAAAAAGAAAAAAACCAAATGTTCAATCTACTTGTAATAACTTTATAATGGAAAAATGAAGGAGAATGATTTCCAAATATCAAACAGAAAATAAATTACTATGGTTAAAAATCAGGTTCATAAATACAAATGTTATTTCAGCTAAAAATAGCCTGATAATTACATTTTAAAAATTATGTCCTAGTTTTATACTCTATTTTACCAATATTAACATAACTTTCATTGTAAACATTTACAGTTGTACTTGTTAATAACTTTTATAATTTATGCTATAAATTATCAGTAACTGAGAAACGTGAAATTTCATTCAAGATACAATGTAAAGATCAAATTTAAGAATTCATAACCATACAAATTCATCTAAGGTTTTCCCACAGATCTCTCTAACTAGATAATGCAAATTTTGGATCATTAAGACAGGAGTAGGGATGGCAGCTGCACTGAGAAAGGGTTTGCCATGAAAACATGAGGGTCTGTGGGTAGATCTCCAGCCTACATGAACTGGAGCCAGCCACTGCATCAATAATGTGGCCTGGGTGACGCTGGCATGGGAGGATCTCTACTTACTAACCAAATCAGTGACAGCCCATCTCAAAAAGCAGGGTGCGTGGCAGTTAAGGTGGACACTTAACTTTAACCTCTGGCTCCCATACATATATGTATGAGCACATGTGCATATGACCACATTTGCATAAGCCACACTCCCACATACATACATACATACATACATACATACATACATACATAACACACACACACAGACACACACACACACACAATCTAAGACTGAAGAATTTCCACCTGGAGACTATAGTGACAGCTCCTGCCTGAGAGCCTGAGGCTTCCTTGAATACATACTCACATCCATTTCTCATTGCTCCTAACAGTGAGCCCTGTACACTTAGAAGAGGAACCAGTTAGCAACTTCTGTGACTGCTGTGAGCCTTAGTTGTGAGTTTTAAATAACCTCACTCAACCTCTAACACTGTCCTATTATGTAGAAGAAACTTGAGTCCATAAGAAGAGAAGGTTGGTTTTCAGAACATCCTGAGAGAGCCTGAGATGATGACTTGCTGGAGGAGAGCACTTGCTGTGCAAACATGAGAACCTGACTCCAATCCCCAGCATCCACATAAAAAACGAGCTGGGCCCATACGCACCTGTTACCCCAGCAGTCTGGAGTTTACAATGGAGAATCACAGGGGCTTAATGGCTGCCAGCTTAGCTCCAGGGCCAAGAAAGCAAGGCAGAGAGCAATAGAGCAAGAGCCTGGACATACGCCTCTCACCTCCACATGCTTGTGCACATAAGCGAGCACAGGAATGCACTCACACATCTACATGCAACACACGCACACATACATGTGCACACACACGCACAAAAAATACCACATGAAAATGTTGATTTTTTAAAATTGCTAGTAAGATATCAGCTATGGTTTCTAAGTAAGCGTGGTAACGATGAACAAAGAAGGCTTCATGTGAGACCTTAGCCATGTTGCCAATTCAGTTAGAAAATCTTATTATCTATTTTTTTTCATGAAACACCAAAAACATAGTGTGTGTGAATACTTTAGGTAAGACCTTATAGCTACAAGAGGCAGCAATCTCCCCTTAAAATGGTAGTGCTGAAGGTCCTTCAACCATAAAATAATGTCACGTGCAGGACAGCACAAAGAAAGAAAGGGATTGCCATATAGCAAGTATTATTTCCTTTGAAATCTCAAGCTTAAGAATGCAAAACAGACTTCCATAAATTAAACTAATTAACTTTCATGCAATCTGCTGCTCATAACTCAGGGGCTAGAAGGATTTCCATATCTGTTCAGATATAATTATTTCCTACAGAAAAACCATTCATAAGGAACAATGAGGGTGTGAGGACTTGAACAAGGTGTGAAGGGATCTAAGTGGTTGGTATGGTGGGAATCAGGGAATGGAAAGAGACAAAAGACTCAAATAGACAAATGGTGGCATGGTCAACCGAGCTCCCAGTGCAGCCCAGGAGGGAACGGAAAGAGGAAACTCACTCTCACCAAGCCGGAGAGTCACCCTCAGTCCCTGTAAAGACTAGTGCATAATCTCATTATTTTCCTTGTTTTCCTGCCTGGTGCTCACTATGCAATCTGCTACCACCACAGCTTGGCTTCCCTAAAATTTAATCTCAAAAAGGAAATGCATTGACCAGAGGAGAGGAACACCCAGCTCCCGTTGGCTCTTCCTAAACTCACAACAGTTTAATTCAATCTGGCATATAATCATCACTTTGTGATGTAGTTTACCATGGGGGTAAAGACTGCACAATCAATTTTGAAAGCTGATGGTATCCATTTCTTTTTCCTTTCTTTTCTTTTTCTTTCTTTCTTTCTTTTTTTTTTTTTTTTTTTTTTTTTTTTTTTTGTTTTGTTTTTGTTTTTGTTTTTTGGTTTTGTAATTTTTTTGTTTGGTTGGTTGGTTGGTTGGTTGGTTTTGGTTTGGCTTTGGTTTGGTTTGTTGTTAGTTTCTAATCTCACACATTCTAGACAGTGTCATCCCACCATGAAAAAGGCATCTCTGTGCCTAGTTGCTTCTTCAATTCTAATGCCTGCTCTGGATATGGGCAAAATGATTTCAAAATGAAGGAGCCAAAGAGAGTAGTTAACTGAGCAGGGAAGGAGTGTGTCCTTCCCAATGAGTGTTAACAGAGCAAAGAGAAAAACCCTTCCCTATGTGTACATCTGAGTACCTTGCATTGACCAAAAGACATATTACACATATAAAGCTAATGGACAGCAATGGGGGAACTATAATCAGATAAGGATATTAAATGTGGATTATTAAATGTAGTAGGTAATGAAAAATATTTATAATCTTTGAAGGAAAGTGAAAAGGTATAAAATTAACTGGGTTTTTTTTTTTTTTTTTTTTTTTTACTTCTTAAATTATGGGCTGTTAATTAATCCATTATATAAATTTAATGACAACTATGTAAAAATAATGCTACTAAATGAAAAGGAGCCTGGGAAAGCCACTCCTGCAAATGCATTTCTCTAGGGACAGTGTTATCCTGCTGAAAGAGCACACATTGATCACAGATATGACTCTGTGCAGCTAGAGGGAAGTAAGTCTCTTTTCAAATGTTTAATTTCAGAGTTACAAAACGTCTCTAACCATCTTTTTTAAAAGAAAAAAACAAAGCACTTCTACTTTGCAACTGTGACATTTTCAAACACCCCAAGTCAACTAAAAACATAGCTAGAAAGTTGCTAATAATTCTCCCGTGTCCAGTGAGATGCCATCTGTCCTTCCTGTGTCCGTGACTGAGTCACACCCAAAACACACATGAGCTTGGGCAGGGCAATGATATTTTCTGTTCTACTTTCCTTCTTACCACACTCCTGGTGTGTGTGTGTGTGTGTGTGTGTGTGTGTGTGTGTGTGTGTGTGTGTCTATGTGTAGGTGTGTGGGTGTGTGGGTGTGTGAGCGTGTCTGTGTCTATATGTGTGTATGTGTCTGTGTGTAGGTGTGTGGGTGTGTGGGTGTGTCTGTGTGTCTGTGTCTATGTGCAGGTGTGTGGGTGTGTTTGTGTGTCTGTGTGTGTATCTATTTGTGTGTCTGTGTCTATGTGTAGGTGTGTGTGTATCTGTGTGTGTGTATCGGCGTGTGTCTGTGTCTATATGTGGATGTGTGTGGGTGTATGGGTGTGTCTGTGTGTGACAGGAATGTAAAAAAAAAATCTCTACCTCAGTAACACTAATTAAAAGATAAAACCGGATAAGGCCATATTGCTTTTGTCTGACCACGTGACACAGGTGATCACATTATCTAGCTGTGATGGGCAAGTGCCAGTAGCTGAGTCCTTTACTGCTGGCTCTAACAAATGAGGGGCGTGGGGGGGATGATGCACTTCTAATTCTCTAGTGAGAAGCCTCTCACTGACAGCAACAGGGAGCAGAACATCCATATAGTATCCTACAACCCCAAGTATTTCTTTGTGCTCAGACTGCCTTCCTTTGTTAAGAGTTTCTCTGGGATCTCAGAGTTGACTAAAGAAAAAAGGAATCTAAACAGAGCAGGTAACGCCAGAGACTTGAGTTTATAAACAGCACAGCAGCATTTACTTTGGAACTGATTCATGTGAGGGAGAACACACGAATGCATGCAAAGGAAATCTCTTGATGCTGGAGAGACAGCCCAGTGTTCCAGACTACTTGCTGCTCTTCCAGAGGACCCAGAGGTTTCATTCCTAGCACTCAAGTAGCAGCTCGCGACCAGCTGTATCTCTACTTCCAGGGAATCCAACATCTTCTTCTGATCTCTGTGGGTCCCAGGCATGCACAGACATACAGGCAGACAAAGCGTCCATACACATAAAATAAAGTTTTCAAAAAGCAAGGAGACCTCTGTGATGTCATGTTCCCTTGTGTCTCTGTTCCATACAACACTCTGGTCAAACAGCTGACGACTGGACGTGCGAGCTTTGTCTTGACTTCCTTTTTATCCGCACAGGTCTCCTGAGAAGCTGATTGTCTGGGTAATGGAATGCTGCATATCATAATAAAATATAGACCGTTGGGAGTAATAGCACTGAGTGCACTGACTTTGCAGGCTCAGCCTTTGTCCTGGTGGAGGGATGGGGCAGAGGTGCTCCCCTCACCTTCATCCAGACCCGGCTTGGTGTCACTGCACCATCCCCAAGCTCTTCGTTCACGGGCTGCATTTAGGGCATGACATACGACCACCTTTCGTAAGCTGGAGTTAAAGGGAAGAGAGTACCACAGTGCCTCCTACAAATTAGTGCAGTGTCTGTGTGAACCATGTCCTTACAATTCCTCCCATGCCTCAGCTCACATTCCAGGAGTTTCCTGGAAATGCCCATGCATTAGGTAACAATACTGCCCTTTCAGTTTTGGCACAGCTTTCAGTCTTGCCCCAACCTGAGACCTGCCATGCCAGATCTGGATCACCATCAATCCCATCCAATTACCATAAAGGCTTCTCTTGGTTATAGCTCAGTGACTCAGAGATGGGGAGCAGGCTTGGGAGAGGTGGAAAGACAGAGCGGCGTGATGACTAATCCATTTATACTTTTTATGGGGAATCATGAAACTGAAGAGAAACAAAAGCTATCTATAAAATAATGAAATAGGACATAAGTGGCTCATTAGGCTTGCCCAGTCAGCTTCCCTGTTTGAGGAAATGGGACTCGAAGGCCTAGGAACAAATGAGAGGGAGCTGGGAATGCTCATGCGATTATTCATTTATAAGACTCTATTCATGCATCACACGTGTGGGTGCGCGTGCGCGTGCACACACACACACACACACACACACACACACACACACACCTACATACATGCTGAGAGCTCAGTAAATGGTGTGCTGTGTCCAAGAAAAGAAAGGATAGGAACAGCAGGAGCAGGTTGGTTCGTTGGCAGAACTGTACAGCAAGAGACAAATATACATCGCATGCAGAGTGTGCGCTTGGCTCCAGCCAGACAATTAGTACTTCTATTTACAGCAAACTCCCTATACCAGCAACTTAAAAGTAAGTGACGAGTTTGAAACTATTGGGTCAGAATGCAGAATTGAAAACCAAGGTACCTTCTAAAGCAGATTAACTAGCTCACTTCTTTATCCTTCCTACTAATTACTGAGTGTATTTGCTGGCTCTTGGCACTGATTTGCTAGCTTCTAATTCAGAGTATGAGTTTAAGATATTAATCCACAAACTTTTCATTTTCTTTATTGGCCAGTACAATTCATGACAAATTGTGCTATATAAATTCTTCATCTTAATGATTCACGCTGGCATTTTTTTCCCCTGATTCTTCCATCTATGTTAGGCATTTGCCCAGCACTCCCACACAAACTACATTTTCATTCTTTCTTCTACTAAATGTTCTTAGAGAAACATCAGTCAGAAAAATGAGAATGCTAGTAACAGAGATTAATAGGTACCACTCAGAGTCAAGGGGCTCAGTTTACAGTGGTGTCCATGAAGAAGAATGAAGGCATGATAGGGAAGAGAGAAACAAAGAGGAAGGGAGGGGGAGAGAGAGAGAGAGAGAGAGGAGAGGGGAGAAAGGCATATGGTAAACAGACAGCAACAGTGATAGGGAAGAGAGAAAGAAAGAGGAAGGGGGGGGAGAGAGAGAGAGAGAGGAGAGGGGAGAAAGGCATATGGTAAACAGACAGCAACAGTGATAGGGAAGAGAGAAAGAAAGAGGAAGGGGGGAGAGAGAGAGAGAGAGGAGAGGGGAGAAAGGCATATGGTAAACAGACAGCAACAGTGATAGGGAAGAGAGAAAGAAAGAGGAAGGGGGGGAGAGAGAGAGAGAGAGGAGAGGGGAGAAAGGCATATGGTAAACAGACAGCAACAGTGATAGGGAAGAGAGAAAGAAAGAGGAAGGGGGGAGAGAGAGAGAGAGAGAGAGAGAGAGAGAGAGAGAGAGAGAGAGAGGAGAGGGGAGAAAGGCATATGGTAAACAGACAGCAACAGTGATAGGGAAGAGAGAAAGAAAGAGGAAGGGGGGAGAGAGAGAGAGAGAGAGGAGAGGGGAGAAAGGCATATGGTAAACAGACAGCAACAGTGATAGGGAAGAGAGAAAGAAAGAGGAAGGGGGGAGAGAGAGAGAGAGAGAGGAGAGGGGAGAAAGAAGAAGAAGAAGAAAAGGAGGAGGAGGTGGAGAAAGGAGAGAGGGACTTGAAGGTGATGAGGCACGTGGCTGATTCCTTCTCCATGAAGCTTTCCAAATAGCTTATCAGGCAAGCATTGCACCGTATAATAGTCAATATTATTTTCTTTGGCATTTGCCAATATTCTAATTTTCCAGAATGCCAGCTTGTTCTTTGAGGAAGGAAATATTGGTGTTATGAAGAGGATGATGCCCCTCCCCATCCCCACCCCACCCCACCACCCCCCCGCAGATGTGTTCTTTAGATGTGGTGCATGCATCTTTCTGTTCAGCTTGCTTTCTCCCCTCTGAAACAGCTCAGGGTGTGCTTCCTCAGGGTGTGTGCCTGTATGTGTGCATGTGTGGGTATGTGCTCAAGTGATGGTCAGAGGACAACTTTTTGGAATCCCTGATTTTGTTTTCTTTCCTGAGATAAAACTCCTGTTGTCAGCCTTGGTGAGAAGCTGCAGGGTCTCCTCACCAGCCTCATTCTTCCTTCTTTCTAAAATAAATTTTGTTCATAAAAAGAACTCAAACTAGCTAAATTGAAAATTGTTTTGGAAAGATCAGTGAATGACTTAAAATCACATTAATATAAAAACACTGGTTAATGATAGGCATTTTACATTAATTTATCTACTCATGTCACAATTCAGAAGAATAAACTTGGAGATATTTTAATAATAAATAGGAAAGGTGCATATCTTCTTTTTTAAAAACCACCAGTAGATGAGGCCTCCACATGTACCATTTAATAAGATCCGCAAAACTTATCCAACCCAATATCTGGCCCAACTCAAGACCCACCCCATGGGAGAGAACCAACCCCTGACACTATTAAGGACACTCTGCTGTGCTTGCCGACAGGAACCTAGCAGATTGTCCTCTGAGAGGCTCCACCCAGCAGCAGTTTGAAATGGATGCTGAGACGCACAGCCAAACACAGGGTGAAGCATAGGGAGTCTTGTGGAAAAGTGGGAGGAAAGGATAGAAAGACCTAGAGGTGACAGGAGCTCCACAAGAAGACCAACAGAGCCAACTAACCAGGGCCCAGAGGGGATTATGGAGTCTGAAGCACCAAGGACTGTGGGAGGCAAGGGGTGTGAAGCTTCCAGGAGATGGGAAGAGCTTCAGACACAAGCTCAGTAACCCCGGAGGTGAAGGCTGGACCATCGTCTGTTTGGATGACCTGCGGGACACTGAATCAAGGAATTACGTGCTCAAGGAGAACCTGAGCCATCACATCTGGTGTTTCCCTGAAGGTGGGGAATGCCTCCTCAATACAACCATGGTAGACTGGAACAGGGAGAACCTTGAGAGCTTCCTGGGTGAGTTCCGCTACTGCTGCTGTGAGGACTCGAAAACATGGCTGCCATCCACATGGGCTCCAGGTGTTTTGACAAGAAAGCTACCGCCTGATAGGAGGGTCAAACCAGTTGAGCTGAAACACCTGTGTCCTCTCCTGTCCTCTCATCTGTAAAGAGGTGGTAGGGGTGGGTGAAATCTGGGAGTGCCAGGGCAGGGGCTGTTAAGAGGGCACCCCAGAGTAAAAACAAGTGTCCGCAGACAGGGGCTGCATGGGCAAGGGGACCCGTGGGGCTCTCTCTGGCTGTCTGATACAGTGGCTTAGCTGTGATGGCAAAATTGGGGATCCAGTGTCTGAAGAATCCCACCAGACCCCAAAATGAAAGAATCTGGCCCAACTGTAGGGAGGAGGGTCTTAGACCCTGGGTTGCATTGGACGCCTAAGTAAACAACAGCAGGACAGCACAGCTGAGCCTTAGAAGGAGAGACAAGGTAACCAGGGAACAGAGATAGTTTAGGAGTAAAGCAGTGTTTTCCTGAGACAGAAACAGGGAAGGGCTGCAGAGTAAGATAGCATCTGCATAACAAAGAAGTGTGCTAGGACTAGGGTCTAAGGAAGAAATATTTCCAGCCAGTGCCTGGCCCACCAAAAACTGTGGGCCATCTTGAAACCCCTGAGGGAGAACTGTCCAAGTAAGCTGGTTTGCACTAGAATGTCAGGGTCCTCCCAGGTGAAGGCAAAGACAAAAATATGAGTCCGGGTGAAGGGGAACAGTAAAGACAGCGTCCTTTAAATCTAGGATAGTAAGGTGGAAGGTTGTAAGAGGAATTTTAGAGAAAAGGGTATATGGTTAGTAACGACGGGGGCGGGGGGGTTAGGAATAACTGCCTCATTAACGAGGCAAAGATCTTGTACTAATCGATAGGCCCCAGAGGGTTTACGAACTGGGAAAATGAGTGTTGCAAGTGAGTTAGTAGAGATTTGGAGTCCCGGAGATAAAAGGGGGATAACAGGTTTATAGCCTCGACAGTGTTCTTCAGAGATGGGAAACTGGGGTTTGGAGGGAACAGAAAAAGGGGTCTTTAAGGTGGGTGAGGACCGGCTGATGGTGAGGAGCAATCACCTGCATAGAGTTTTCCCATACTTTGGGGTCCACTGGCTCTGGTCGGGTAGGAATAGGGCAGTCTGGAGTGGGGATCTGTGAGGCGACTGGGGTTAGGAGAGCATGGGAATCAGGAGAAGTTACAGGCGCGCAAGAGAGGGAGGGTACCTCCAAAACAGCTGAGGAAGTCATGGCCAAGTACAGGAACCGGGCATGACCCAAAAAGAGTGTGAAAAATATCGTTCTGCAAGAATGCATGGGAGTGGCAGGGTCTTGGCTGGAAAGGAGAGAGTTCCGTCCACTCCCGTGATGGGAGTTGCTCAAGGAATTATAGGGCCCAAATAGGAGGTTAGAACAGAGAAGGTAGCGCCTCCCACCCCCACCCCCTCCCCGGGTCCAACAGGAACAAGACAGACTTACCCGCTACCTTCATTGATACCCTGGGATTAGCAAGGGTGGTGGAGGTTGCTGAGTCTGGGATCTTTCCGTCCTCCGCCAGGCTGAGCAGTTCAGAGGCTGGAAGTGTCTGTGGTGCCTGCGCTGACTGGACTGATCCTCTGTAGCTGGGCACTGAGGGTGAGACCCCGTCGGGGCACTTTGATTTCCAGTGACCAGGCTGCCGGCACATAGGGCAAAGCTCGCTCGGCTGCCCAGGTTTGGGCAGATGCAGGCCCTGTGCCCAATTTGGCCACATTTGAAACAGGTTCCTTGTGGAGCTGACTTTAAATTGAATTCCGGTGGGATGGAGCCGTGCGAACCTCCCTTGTTCCGTCTGCAGAGGTGCCGTTGGCCTGGGTCTATCTTTCTATCCTTCAATTGTAGTCTAGCCTGTTGGGAAGACTGGGTCTCCTCCTCTCGGGCATTAAAGACCTTAAATGCAATTTTTACCAACTCCTGTATGGGGGTTTGGAGACCATCCTCGATCTTTTTTTTAGCTTTTTTCTGAATATCTTGGCATGTTTGAGAAATAAAATGGGGAGTAAGGACTGTGCCTCCCACTGCCGAAGCTGAGTCTAGGGGTTATATTAGATAGAACATGGCCTTTTGTAATGGTATTTTTTTTTAATGGCGGGATTTTCGTGTGCTTGCTGCGTAATTTCTCGCAGCTTATCAAAGTTAACAACCTTATTTGAGACCAATTCCATACTCTGAAGGAGGCAGCGGACCATGATATCCCTCCTCTGACAGCCATCCTGCCCCAGCTGGTTATTCCAGTTGGGTTCCCACCAGGACTGTAATGTCCAGTAGGTGGGTCTGGCAGCTACCTGAACTCATTCACACTCCTCGGGAGTGAGGGTAGAAACCTGTATGACATAGAGGTCATGCCAGGATAAGTCACAGGCCTGGCATAAGCCCAGGAGCTCTTTAATATAAGCAGAAGGGTTGGCAGAAAAGGAGCCTACCCACTTTTCAATCTGGGAGAGGTCCCGTAGGGAAAAAGAAACATGAACTCCTGGTCCCTCCGCTCCTGCTGCTTCCCAGAGAGGGCAGAGAAGAGCAGACATCTGTTTGGACCCAGTGTGTGACATCACAAGGGAGAATCAAGGCGGCAGCAAGGCAGGCCAGTGTGAGGATGGAGACCAGGATATGGCTTCTAGGGTAGTAGGAGCAGAAGTGGGAGGGGAGATAGAAGAGGGGAGAGGTGGGAAGGTAATGGGGGAGGGGCTGTTCCTTGGCCTGTGTCCCAGAAGAGGGGGGAGGAGTAGGTTGGGATTGAGAAAGGGATGGGAGAGGAGCAGGTTGAGATCGAGGGAGGGATTGGGGACCAGAGACTCCGGTGACTCAGTCATGATGGATTACTCAGGATCCAGGTCCCCAGATGAAAGCATTTGGGGGTGCTGTAATCCTGGCCAATAAGACCTGGGCAGTTGAGCACTGGCTGAAGAGGAAAGAGCAGGAGCACAGTTCCCCCCCCCCCCAAAAAAAAAAACCCTGAACATAAGGGAGTTCAGTCCACATGCCCGTAAGCCGCAGAAATGTTCAAGATCACAGAGAATGTTAAAATCTAGAGTGCTCTCTGGTGGCCACTTAGGTTGATTATCTAAAGCGTTATTGTGGCTTGTGGCGGCCACAAAATAGAATAACACTAGGCATTTAGGGTGCAAGTTCTGAGACGATCCCAGTTTAGGTAGATTTCGAAGCAGACACCGTAGCAGTGTCCGAAGATCAACTTTAGACCCAGAAGCACCCATTTTCCCAGCTGTTGCTAAATCGCAAGAATACGGAAATGGCGTCCGAGTTCGATATTCTGGGATTGGTAGGTTTTGTTGAGGTTAATCCTTGAACGGATGTCTCTGAACCGTGCAAGTACCTCGGGAACAAAGGCCTGGCTCTGTTCTGGAGGATTTGCTCTGGAGCGGCCACATCTTCATAGAGCCAAGTCCAGGGAGGTCCCCCTCTGCCTCTCTGCAGCAGCTGGTGGACAGGGCGTCTATGGAATCCAAAGTTGCCTCAGGTGGAGAGATAAGAGGGGAAAAGCGATCCCCAAGTGACCAGGAAAGACCCGGGTCACGGGGCTTGGGAACTCAACTTCTCCGGGATTTCGGCAATAAGAGAATGGGGTTATCTCCGCCAACGAAACAAGCCAACCGAAGCCTGATTGAAAATACAGAAATGGACAGGTTTGACAACTGAGCCTTGCCGGGGAGTTCAACAACCTCAGGGGGCTAGACTAAAAGAAGTCGCACCCCAATTATGGCAGGCAGGGTTTTTAAGGATTTGCAGATGAAAGACCACCTGCTGGACTTGGAGAGCTGGTGGCTCCAGGTTGGGGCGGGGGTTGGGGCAGTCCTCAGGAAGGCCGCAAATGTGGAGGCTTTCCTTCGAGAGCACATTTTTTACAGGACCATGTCGGGGAGGGGAGGGCAACTGGAGATGCCAACCGAACAGCATCTCTGGGGTGACCTTAGGCTTCTCGGATCAGTTTTTGTTTGTTTGGTTGGTTGGTTGGTTGGTTGGTTGGTTGGTTGGTTTGGTTTTTCAACACAGGGTTTCTCTGTGTAGACTTGCTGTCCTTGACTAACTTTGTAGACCAGGCTGGCCTCGAACTCACAGCAATCTGCCTGGCTCTGCCTCCCAAGTGTGTGCACCACCACCGCCTGGCTTTTGGATCAGTTTTTTAAAAAAGAAGAGCCAAGGGGGACCTCCTCCCCCACTGTATAGTCACAGGCTATCAAGTCTCACCTTGGTAGCCTGCCTATTCTTTCTTTGAGTGCCACCAGGCCTCTCCACCAAGGGAAAGTGGTCAAATATGGGGCACCAGAGTTCATGTCAGAGTCAGTCCCCGCTCTCCACACAACTGTGGCGAATGTCCTGTCCATTGGGTAGATCAGAGTAAGGAGGGGAATAGGGTGAAAGGGAGAGGGAGGGAAGAATGGGAGGATAGAAGTGATGGGATAACAATTGAGTTGTAATCTGAATAAATTAATAAAATTAAATTTTAAAAATTTTTAATTAAAAAAAGAACAAGAAGAGCCTTATGCTCTACTGCCTTTGCTGGCTGGGAAACCTAGGAACACAGCAGATCCAGATCTCTGCTTACCTCATTCTGTTGTCTTTCCCTGTGTCATCTTAGTTTCAAATTACTTTTGATTAAAATAACAACACATTAAAAAAGAAGAAGTAGGAAAAAAAGGAAAAGGAAATATCATAGATGCTTTTGCTGCTAAGCCTGCTGATCTGAGTTTAATCAGCCCTCACATGGAAGGAGACAGAGAAGATGGAGAGAAAGGGAGTGGGGGAGGGAGGGAGAGGAGGAGAAAGAAGGAGAGAGAGGGAAAATGAAAGAGAGAGAGAGAGTGGTTCCATATCACAGAAAGCAAGCTTCAAATTCAGAATTTGAACCCAAGATCGTCTGTCCTTAGAAGCCAGCATTGCCTTCCACCACAGTACCTTATTCTATGAAGTTTTTTCCTTTGTTTTCCTCTTGTCTCCCAAAAACAAATTTCCTATGTGACAATGACTAAGAAAATCTTCAGAACCGAACCCCTACTCTGATCTCCCCAATGGAGAGGGCATTCTTCACAGTTGTGTGGAGAGCGGGGACTGACTCTGACATGAATTCTGGTGCCCCATATTTGACCACCTCCCCTTGGTGGGGAGGCCTGGTGGCACTCAAAGAAAGAATAAGCAGGATACCAAGATGAGACTTGATAGCCTATGACCATATAGTGGGGGAGGAGGTCCTCCTCAGTCTTAGACCTAGGGGAGGGGTATAGGGTGAAAGCAGGTAAAAGGGAGGAATGGGAGGATACAAGTGATGGGATAACAATTTAGTTGTAATCTGAATAAATTAATAAAATTAAATTTAAGTTAAAGAAGAAAATCTTCAGAACAAATCACTTAGTTTATTAAACTCTTATAAATAACTCAAATTAATTCATAAAAATGAACATAGATTATTCACTTTAAATAAATTCCAGCAAATAAGTTTAATGTTTTGGAAAATGGCTTTAAATGTTTGTTTCAATGATTGGCTCTCCTTAAAGTAGATTCCCTAATGTGGATTTCAGCATAAAATTTTCACCTAGGATATGCCATAATTAGGAGCATTTCATAACAAATGCACCGGAAGTAGTTGTTTGTCTCAAAGTATTGATAAGGTGACATTGACTTGCCTTTCCATCACCCCATTTTTCTGTTGACTGCCTTGGGACTAATGTATAAACATTTGTGTGAATGCCTGTTTAAGAGCATGAAAACAGCTCAGTGAAGTGGCCCACAGGGAACTGACGCTGACCTTCATGCTCAAATCAGCTGAATGAACTAGCTAGGCTTTCTTAAGTCCAAGTATATATTTATTTGGTAAATATGGGCATCTAACCACCCCAACATTCCAAACCTTTGGAAAACACCAAGTAGATTTCAGATTTTCATTCAGTGGATAGGTTCTGGGTAATTAATTGTTGTGTCTTGTTCTTAGTGATTTTAGAGGTACCACACAGTACCTAGAGTGGTTGTGAGTTGATGAGTGGGACAGACATATACACAAGGACAGAGTTAACTATTTTGGTTAAAAACCTGTGTCTAGGGGCTGGAGAGATGGCTCAACAGTTTAAGAGCACTAACTGCTATTCCAGAAGACCTGAGTTCAGTTCCCAGCAACCACATGACAACTCACAACTGTCTGTAACTCCAGTTCCAGGGACTCTGATACCTTCACATAGACACACATATACATGAAATACCAATGCAGATAAGATAAAAAAAAAAATAAATCTTTAAAAAAAATAAACAAACTGCGTCTAGAGAAAGGAATTCTGAGTTTGTAACCTTGCCCTGCCACATATCAGCACAGGGTGTGGTGCCAGAACTTGGGAACCAGAGACAAGTGGATTTCTCTGAATTGGAAGCCAGCCTGGTCTACATAGTGAGTTCTAGGCCAGACAACAAAGACTATACCATGAGACCCTGACTCAGAGATAGATAAGTAAATAGCAACACTGCCTTGATTGCTTTTCTTGTTGCTATGGCAAAACTGGCTCACAGTTGGAAGGAACAGTTCATCATGGCAGTGAAGGCAGCTCTAGCAATGGTCAAATGAGCATGAAGCAGCTATTCACAATGCACCCACAGAATGCGGAGAGAGACAGATGCTGATGCTTTACTGGATTTCTGCTATTTATTTATCCAGGCCCCCAGTGCACAAGATGGTACCACTCACACTCAGGGTGCCTTTTGCTGTGTTGTCATCATGTGGTAGACCATGGCAGAAGAACCCTCTAGGACCTTTTCTAAGGAAAATAATGCTAGTTGTGAAAACTTGGCTCTCACATCCTGGTCAATAGCATTACTGTGAGGTTATAATTCTAACATATGAATTTGGGAGGGCATAAGCACTCAGAATCATAGCTGTTGTCTCAGAAGTCCCCCTAACCAGTTATTAACCTGTAGTCTCCAAGCCCCAAATCCACCCAGGGTCTTGGTTGTGACCCTGCAGATGGGTGCTGGCAACATTCCTCTTCTGGCAGCCAGCCAACCCAGAGTTAGGCTGTGTTGGTGGAGGGAAGTGCAGGAACTGTAGAGGAGGCATTGGTTTCTGTTCCCACTGCGAGTCCTCTGTTCTCTCATCTCGCCTCTCTTCTGACTGTCCATCATGAAGGTCACAAAATGGAGCTCATCTTGAGCAACTCTGACCATTAGCAGCATTCTAAGGAGTCCCACTGTGGCCACGACCAGCTTGCTAGTGTGCGTCACTGTAAAGTGACCTCCAGCAAGTTCTGCAACATTCTTCTAGATTCCACCAAGCCCGTAGGACCTAGTCCTTTCGCAATATTGCCAAGCAGGTTGTTTTTCAGTTAGCTAGCCTCAGGCTATGAGAGCTCAGTGAACTAACTGCCACTCGGGTTGTTCCAGAAGCAAGCTGTCTGTTGAGATCTGGCTCAGCCCTGGAGAACAGGAGCTTTTCAAAATGTGTTTTTCTTTGAGTGCTCTGTCCAACACTTAGGGCCAAGAGCTGTATCTTCTACCTACTCTTTAGAGTCAAGGCATACCAGTTAGTTGTTGGTCCAAAGTTAGCAGTTTATAATTCTTTATATTGTTTTCCTGCTCAAACCGCTGCATGGGTCCTGTCTCTTCACTAGACCCAAATACATCTTCCCATTTCACCTATATCTCACAGGCATCTCCCAGAAACGTCAATTTCCCCCTAGTCCCAGGGTCTCAGTCTGAGTTTATAGCCTTGTCCTTCTCAGCTTGCTTTTGAGCATAGGTCTCTTTGTTTCTTACTTCTAGCTTTAGGTATTTCCTAGTATCTTTTTTTTTTTTTTAAACACACCAGAGAAATCATTCCATGATGCACATCTCTATGAATTGTGATACACTAACTTGAGTGTGGAAGTAATAGCTAATTATTTTTCTACCACTAGCTTAAATATAACTCTGAAAAATACAATATATTAATACTACTACTAGTAGTAGTAATAATAATAATAATAATAATAATAATAATAATAATAATAATAAAAGAGTCTAACTATCAAAAAATAAGTTTGATTTGCAGTTACTATAGACTTTGCTCTCATTTCCCCAACTCCCCAACCCCAGGATACTAAGAGCCCCCAAAGTCTTACATACAATCCCTTGGAGGGGGTGGCATAGTCATCCTCTGAGGTTGGGAGACTTAAGTCATGTACGTGTCCAGCCATCTGTGGGTACACTGCCCCATCCCCATCCTCATCCATGCCAGCCTGCTAACACATCATAAGGGAATGAGGTACATGTCAGGCACCTTCCAGCTCCTTCTCGGGCTAGAGGCTCTCTTGCTCCCTCCTAGTCCCTTAATAAGCCAAGTTGCCTTCCAAAAGAAACTGGGCTCTTCTGGCAATGGTGCTTCAAACCTAACAATCTAAAAGACCCTCTGGAAAAGAAACGTAAATTTCTGACCACCCTCAAGAAGTGAGGAAGCAGAGGGAGAAAAATATAGGGAGAACAGAACAGCGACCACTCTCTCACACACGGCCGGAACCTTTGAGCCTGGTAAAATCTTCAACCCTTTGTTTTCCTGACCATGTATATTGAATATGAACTGCATTCTCCTAAATATCCTTTGTGTTTCCCACAAACCTTGTAAAACTCTCCCTAAAGGAGGAAGGCTTCAGAGATGCGATCCCTCCGACTGCAGATGCTCCATTTCTTCCTGTCATTCCAAAGAAACAAGCACAGGTCTGGCCACCGGAATTTGGAAAGCCGAGGCAGGCAAGCAGAGGAGAAAGGGTAATACAGGGTAAAACAACCACTGTGCTCCAGGCACACCTAAGACCTGACCGTGCCCTGGGATCACTCTCCTGTCTGTGACATTGTACTTTTTACCAAGTGATGCATCTTGAAAACACCTAGAAGTGGCTTCCAAAGCTCAATTCAAGTGACTACTCTGCCATAAACCCTCAAGCATGTCCTGTAGTCAACCACACCCTCATTTTTCCCTCTCTAGCTACCCATGTTGCAGCCATAGTGCCTATGGTTTTTGGTTTTTTCTTTTGTTGTTGTTGTTGTTGTTGTTGTTGTTGTGTGTGTGTGTGGTTTTTTGGGGGGCGCTTTTTTGTTTGTTGGTTGGTTGGTTGGTTTTGGTTTTGAGTTTGGGTTTTGGGTTTGGGTTTTGGGTTTTTTGTTTGTTTGTTTGTTTTTGTTTTTTACTTTTTGGTTTCCTTTTGGGATTATAAATTACCAAGAACACAGTGACATTATCTCCTGTCTCTGTATCTAGAGCTAGAAGCTACAGATTGCTCTTGAACCTCTTCATAATTATTGGAATTGGAATTATTTGATGAATTCCTTCCAGTAGCTACAAATAACAGTGAATGATGCGTGTTTGCTTGAGGTGCCAGAACTGAGTCAGCAGGTGTTCCTCCAGCCTTTTAGGAATTCACTGAACTCAAGTGCGGCTTCAGTTGTGCAGGAGGACCATTTAATTACTTCATCTACTTCGTCGGTTAATTGCTACTGATAACACCTGCTGGGATATGTGCTTTGGAGCCTCAGAGCATAGAAAAGGAAAAAAAATTCTCATTCTCCATATTTTCTGAAATCAGGTATGTGTTTTGGAATAATTTCAGGAGACTCTGCTCCCCTGATGACCAACAGGTGAGGCTCCTGGAGACTCACAGATTTAAGCTTTCAGAATTTGAATGAACGAGCTTTCAAAATAGAGGGGTATTTTTCCTTTTAAAATAAGATGTTGATATTATTATGGTTTTTATGTATTTTGGCAGTCTTGTCGGATGCCATCTGGAATAGCAAAACAAGTTGTATTCTTAAGGGCCAAAAACATATAGCTCACAATTCATAAAATATTAGTGTAGAAAATATAAGTTACATAAAAAGAAGAGTAATCACAACCACAACTGTTAAGTCAGCTCAGCAGGTGGCAAGAATATGGTAAAAGACTCAATGCTCGGTTATCAAAAAGTGGGGTTATCCAAGGGTATCCCATCTTGCTTGTAGTGTATTTTTGTTCATATTATACAAACTGCTTTCATAGTTTTGCTAAACAACAGTTCAGCCAGGTTCAAAACTTGGCTTCACCACTCTCCGGCTGTGAAATTCCAGCGAATTACTTTCCACACCCTCTAACCCTGTGCCTCAGTCTCCTCATCTATAAACCTGCGGCCGTATCCCCCCTGGAGAGCCTGCTACTACCATTCTTCTGTTATGTGGACAGCATTGAGATGGTGTGGATGTAACAGCTATGCCTTGAACGTGAAGCATGAAGTGAGTCACTGTGACAATTATTATTGTCACCATTATCAATAATGTAACCAGAAATTATGTGCTGACTAGCTAGTTGTACACAGAACTCAAGCAGCTGGCCGGGAACTCAAGCCACATCTCTGCAGCCAGACAAAGAAGCAAGACAAAAAAGGTCAGCTGGACGCTGCAAGGCCAGGTCAAGTCCTGAGGGGGTGGGAAGGAGGGAGAGGGGATGGTTTCACCTTTCCTTGAGAGATTTCATATTGGCACTAACAACTTGGTATCCTTGGAGGTACTTTATTCTTCACAAAAGAGGAGGAGAAAGAATGCAAACATCAAAACCACAATTTAGGGAGTAAAGATGGAGCAGTCCTGAGGGAGTCTACCTTGGCGAATCACACTTCCACCAGCTCTCAATAGGTCACCAAAACCTGAAAGGGTCCGGGGCTACCAAGATCTGCTCTGATGCTCCATTTCCTGTTGACCTCACAGCTCACAGGAAGTCTCTATTCAAAGGACATGACTGATCCATGGCCAGCAGTCATTCCACACTGTCTTAACTTTATTCTGGTTTTCTCAGCATTTTGATTTTCTCCCTTCCAGACTCTTAATGCCTCTTCCTCTTCTGCATGCTTATTTTATATACTCTCCCCGAAAAGCCCTTAATAACCTCGTAATGGGGTAGTAACTTCACAGAACCTCATTAAAATGATATTCCAAGATCTTTACAACACTTTCAAAGAAAGGCAGAGAAGAGAGACAGAAAGTATGTTTGTCTTTCAGAGTGGAATTTTACCAGATCTGTGAGATTTAGACATCGCTGGTGGCAAACAAATCTTACTCCTGTTCCAGACTTTATCATGAAGCATTCTTGTCCCTCTGACCTCCTAGGTTTTGAAGCTGAAAATGCCACAGAAGCAGTGAAGGCCCAGTAAAAGGCATAACAAAGTCCTTCTGGTAAAGAGAAAGAGACCCCTGGCCTGGGAGGAAACATTGCTTTGCAGTTGCACTAGTCAGCCACCTGGCCGAGGGACCACCCATAAGGTAGGACCACCCCCAGGACCTCGCCTTAAAGAATGCTGTAGAGATAGGCAGAAATTGTAACCCTTTAAAAAGTGAGATACTGTGTGTTTACTTCTCGGGGTTCCAAACCCCCTAGATCAGTCTTTTAAAGAGAGCACATATGTTGCTTTATAAGTACTTAGGTTTTTATTAATTATTCTAAAAAGCATAACATTTTTCCTTTTCTTTCTCTTTTTCTAAGCATGCATTCCCTGATGCTTTGGGCTTCATTCTTTCTGGAAAGCTCCCCTCCCCAGTATGTGCGGCCATGTGGTTGACCTCCATGCTCGCTTAACTCAAATGACCTGGCCGCTTCTCCCTTTTATTCTCTATTTTCAATAAGCTGATGAGATTTACAGCTCCACCTGTCCTGAGATATTTCTTTTGAAATTATCTTCAAGGTTCTGTTTGAGGCCATCCTTAAATTTTCATCAATGATACTAAGAACTGCAAGAGGGTACCACAATTGTCCCAGTATCATGTGGAATCCACAAAGCGATTCCCCGGAATTGCTGGTAACAGATGATCAACGCCACTGGCCATCCTATGTGATGATACAATTCATCCTGACCTTGACGGACCCCCAAGTCTCACCAAAGAGGCTTCTCATTCTTCAGAGGTTCAGAAGGGTCAGAATGCCCCTGTGCAAATCTGAGACATCAGCACCTTTAGTCTCTTCTAGCCCTCCACCCCACGACTCCCATCCCCACCTACTTATCCAAGAAATCAATTTTGTTTCCTCTTTCCTGGCCTTGTTTCCCACTCTTCTTCCTCCTTCTCTTCCTGCGGGAGACCCAAGGTCAAAAAACTTTATCAGCCTCCTCTCAAAATAGCTCTTCCCACTCTCGGCCACACTTTCTTAAGATGAGCTGCCACACGTTCCTAAGATGAGCTAGGAGGCTAAATCAGCACCCTTTGGAGCCCACATTGCACCCTACCCTATTCCCTCTTAAATGTGATGTGTAGCGTTTTACCACTCCTAGATTTTATCATCTGTTAACTGCAGTCAGTTCCACAAAAGTATTGGGAACACTATCTTCATCCCACACTCAGAATCCTAACTCTAGGAAAACTATGAACCCCAGACACCTGGCACGTGGTTTCCGTCATCAGCAAGGGAAGAACATTACCTGTTACCTCATTCCTAGTATTTAAGGCATCGCAGGCTGTCTCCACAGTCAGTAAGCCATACACTCATTGCGTGTGAGGATTTGGCTGGACTTACAGCTGGACCCCACCATGCGCCTGATATACAGCAATTTTAAAGTAATTACTTATGAAATGTCAAAACTATGTTCTCTGTTAGCTTTGGTGACCAAAACTGCTTCCTGGAGGCAACACAACTTGAGAAATTAATGAGACTAGATCATTTGCCTTCAGTAGTATCATAGCGTGTGTGCTAATACGCGTGCAGGATTCACCAATAGTGTCATAGTGTTTGTGCTAAGAAATATGCAGAATTCACCAGTAGTGTCATAGTGTGTGTGCTAAGAAAGGTTCACCAGTAGTCAAAAAGAAGTGGGGAGCTATTTGCTCTGCTAATGCAGTTGTTGTCGGCTGACGGAAACATTATCTTGGAGAATTTCCGGTGCTGTTTCCCAGGAGATCTCTGTAGCCTCCCACCCCGCACCCTTGCCTTTCTCTTCATATAAATCGTCATGAGTGGTAAAGGACTGCCTTCCTGGGCACTTAGGTAAGACTGATTCTGTTGAGTGTTCTTGCTGAAGACTGCTTACTGGATGCTCCCTAGACTCAAACCCAGCCATACTTCACTGTGTGCCACATAAATGGGAAAGGCAACCATTCATCAAACTCGGTGAATTTACCAAATATTCCTTGGTTTTGATCTGCTGAGATATTTTTGACAACAAAATGAATAATGATACTGTTAAACTCTACACTATTTGTAAGCAAGTCTTTGTTCCAACTTGTAATTCATTGACTGAATAGTTTTATTAATCTGGGTACACTTTTTTAAATTGTATTTTAATTTAATTATGATTATATTTTAGAAATTGTGATTACTGTTTAGTACAATAACAAAGATCATATGAATGCATGTTCCCAGAAACAAACTGAGATTCAGTATTTCCGAGATCCTAGCCTCTATTATAACGTTAGAATAGAAGGCAAATAAGGAAAGTTTCTATTACACTGAAAAGGCTTGAGGATTGGGAAAAGACTCAGTGGGCCAAGTACTTGCTGCACAAACATGAGGACCAGAGGTGAGCTGCCCAGATCCTAGGTTGCATGTGACAGCAGGTGTGTAAGCTGGGAACTGGGAGGAAGAACAAAAGATACAGACTCAGCAACATCCCAGATGATTTTAGGCCATCCAGCCTAGCAGAAATGGTGACCTTCAGATTCAGTGAGAGACTGTCTCAAAAAACATAAGCCACTGTTCGAAGATGTCAGATATCAACCTATAGCCTCCATTTTTGACTGATGGGCTAGTGTACACACACACACACACACACACACACACACACACACACACAAGCATGAATACACACGAAAAAATCCTCAAAAATAAAAAATTCTCAACCTTTCTATTCAACCTTCAGGAACACCAGAAAAATCTCTTAAAATTAAATATTTACTCACACAGTACAATAAGACAATAGCATCTCAGCAAAAGTCTAAGACAAACTAATTGGTATTCTCATCATGTAGCTTTGATAAAATAATCTATTTTTCTTATAGAAACAATAAAGCAAGACAAAGGACTTGTAATAAGTTATTAGGGCAATTATCTTTCATGCTTAGAGTAATATCAATAGATTCCTCAGTAATGTGGTGTGCAATGCAGCATTGTCCTAACTAGAGAACTTCGGTTTTATAATAAGACCTTTGAATTTCAATATGAAAAGGAGTTGCAAAGAATTTCTATAAAAGTTCATACACGTTGTAAGCAAAATCTGAGGAAGTCATAAAAGAGCTACCATTTATTGAGTCCTTATCACGTGTCAGGTTCCATGCTCAGATCTTCACAAACGTAGTCTTCTCCTAATGCAAACCGCTTAGGAAGCCTTTGAGACATGACGGGCATCTAAGAGGGAAAGTCTGATTACAAAACGTGGACATGGCACTGGCTTTGACAATCAGCAAGAGGGTAGGAGGCCATCACTGAGGAATAGCTCTGTGATGAAGGAAGCTAAATCAACGTGTCCCCTCAGAGCAGAGATGCAGCCTTCGCAGGTTAGGAGCGCAGAACCTTGGAAAGCTCTTGAGTAATCAAGGTGCGCTTAACAACTGTGTCTGCCAGCTGCCTCCCCCTAGCATGCTTCTCAGCATCACAGGCAGCATTCCTAGGCTGCTTCAGAGCTTCAGGAAAGTCTGGAGTGACTGAAATGTCATATAAGACTAATTAAACAGATGTTATCCAAGTATGAGATACATTCTCGTGTGACCTTTTAAAGATCCAGGTGGGGAAAAACAAATACAACTTTTTTATGACATTCACAGAAGACGAATGCTAAAGTTCTGGACATGAAGCAATTGCATAATCGTGCACCAAACCAGGACAAACATCTCATATTACTGTTAGATAGTCCTGGTGGCACTTAAAAGACATATGAACACTGCATGAAGTGTCCTTCCAACTGTATAGCTCACTGCCCCAGTCAGTGTACTAAATAATGGTTTTTAAAAAATATAAAAGCCTCATAATCGTCATCCTAATAAGGGCCAATTATTATTACTAGTCCACACATGACATTATTTTGTGTGGGATGTGAAAAGCAGAAACAAAACACATTCCACTGTTCAGAATACTAAAACAAAAATAAATAAATAAATTCCTTTTAAAATTAAAGTAGAATACACTATCACTGGTAACCAAACCAAAAACAAAAAAACAAAAAAACCAAAAAACATTAGTAGTAATCAAAATGAGAAAAAAAAAATAGTGTCCTTAAAAGACCTTGCCTAGAGTTATATGTTAAGATGATGAGTGATACAAGTAAGGCAGTGAAATCACTTGCAAATTAGCTCAAATGATCCTGAAGCTATTTATACTTAAGCCGAATGAATCATGGATGACTTGGCTGTCTGCATGTCTTTCCCTGTATTAACCTGGGCAGCCATGAACTTTCTTAGCGCGCAGTGTGAACGCCAGACCAGTGAATGTCGTATGATCCTGACCAGAGTGTTGAAAAAGAATGTTGTGTGAGACAAGAAGAAGTACCCAGAAACTCATGAGAACTGCTTGGCATTACGCTTCTTGGAAATTCCTACTGGAACGAAGACTGCCCCTTGTCAACAGGAGAAGGCAGCAAGGATGACCTCTGCTCCCTGGACCGTGTGCCTCCTGAGAGCAGGCATCACAGTGTTGCCCATAGAACTGTAGTTGGTCGTTTCCTAGGGCAGGAGTCCATCTTCTGCTTAGAGGCCTATTTGCAACTTTGTGAACCAAGACACAGAACTAAAGCTCATACTTGTATTTGTGTAACAAGAGAGAAAATATATTTCTAGAGTTTTATTGGCACAATTCAAATTAGAGTAAAATATAAAGTCTGTTTATATATTTTTTAAATATAAATGAACTAATAACAGTAATAAAATTGTTTTCAGAGAACTAATAGTGCTTTGAACTGGGGTTTCAGAGTTTGAGTTCCCTATCATTAAATGTTAATTATAAATATTCATCTGCAAAAACGCATTTTGAGTTCAAGGACCATACAAAGCCTGATGACCAGATTTAGCCTAAAGATGATAGTTTAACTGAAAAACATTTTATTAATGCAGTGGGAGAGCGAAGAAGTGGAGGAAAACAACAACAGATACTGTTATTTACATTTTATTCAAATGTATTAACATTTTCCTATGTTTCACATGTCATTCATTTCACTTAGCAGAGGCTGGTTGGCCAGAAGCGCGTGTTTACCCTGGAAATGAGCTGCAATCATTTAATAGAAATTAAAAGATGGAAAAATAATGTATGCTTAGGGACTGAGTGCCAGTGCTTTTCTAGTAGGACCAACATGTTGAAGTCAAAGACAACTGAAGAAGTTAAATCTTTCTAAAGTTGCTCAAGTTCCATTTACGTGTCAAAAGGCCAGTTTCACCAACCTTTGGTTTCAGTCAGAGGAAGAGAGTCCCGTCCATGAAATAGCTGAAGGGAAGTCCTTGCTGGCTGGTATGTTAGCCCATTATTGCCACATTCATGCTGACTAACAAATGATCTCAAGTCGTAGTAGCCTACAGCGCTGAGAATGTCCTCTTATCCCTTAGGAGGCTTTACACCAACTGTGGTCTAGTTGACCTTGCCTACTCCAACATATACAGTGTGTGCACATGCGCGCGCGCGCGCGCGCGCGCACGCACACACACACACACACACACACACACACACACACACACACACACACTAAATCTAAATAATTCCAAAAGAGAAGAAATCCTTTCTGGTTTCCGCTACATAATTTTTGCTAGGACTGATTCCCACAAGCCACATGACAGGGGAGATTTAAGATATAGTTTTCCAGTATCCACGGCACAGGGCGAAAAACAACGCCGGAGGAAGTTGAAATAAAAGACCGAGTGAGCTAATCCGTACATGTCACAGCCTTATAATGAAATCTGGTACAAAGGAGCTGACTATAAACATACCTAGAAATACAATGCATGAGAATGGCACAGCAGGAGGGTGGCTTACCTGCACGCAGCCTGGGAAGGGCCATCAGTTTGAAAAGAAGCCTCTCGTGGACACAGAGCCACCTCCAGCCTGGACTGTGAGTAAAGGACAACGAAGGAAGGTTTCCACGAGAGAGGTGCGTGTTATTCCTCCTGCTCATGCGCGGGAGTACAAGCATCTTGAGCTTTCCTGTAAAAGTAGGCTGGCAGCAGTGAAGAGGGCCGCAAAGGGACAGAGCATGAAAACAGAAAATATAGAAGGAAGTGCTCAGTATTTTGTCCCCTTCTTAAGATACTGAACTAGGCTATTGCAGATCTGTGGCTTCAACCATGTCCCTCAGACAAGAAAAGGAAAAACGGCTCATGAGTAAAGTTGCTTTGCAGGGAGAACATTTCAGCTTCAGTAAGCAACGGCTGTAGATTTTTCAGTAAGATTAAAAGCAAACTCCCCAACCCTCTCGGATAAGGTTTATAAACCAAAGTAACAGTTTAAGGAGGCAGTCGTGCAATGCTCAAGACACAGGAGATGGTGGAGCAGGGGATTTTTTTTTTTTCCAGTAGCACAATAAAACCCTGCAATATCCCAGAAAAAGATGGTGACTGGTACTGGCTTAATGGACCCTACGAGACCTTCTATAGAACTGGTAAGGCAGCATCACAGGCGAGATTGTGCCCGCGGACCTCCTTTTCCTTCGGAGCATCCTTGATGACCTCGGATGTCGGTCCTAGTGGCTCAGGACAGCCTTTTACTCCAACTCCAGAGGCCAGTGCAGCAAAGAGCTTTCGCCACTAGTGGGAATGCGTGGAACTACGTCAGGACATGGGTGACAACGGCAGGATCGCAGGGCTCCTCTCAAGCGAGATAGAAGCCAGGGCTGAGCTCCCTCATATGACAGCCAAAGGAGAATATGGCCTCTGCAGTAAGAGGAGGGCCTTCTGGCTGTGCTGTTCTGTTCTCCTCTGATAGCATAGATCACCGTGTTTTCTTATTTATTTAAGTTACAGTATAAATCTCACTTTATTCTTGGGAGCGTCAGTTGACAATACTGTAATTACCGTGGTGATAGCTAACTTTGGTCTGTAGTGTTTGAAGTCTTCCAGATAATAATGATAAATATCTGTAATAGACTTCAGTAGAGGGTAGATTATGGAAGATAAGCTTCCTATTAATTGACTTCAACAATTTTTGCATCTCAATTTTACACTTTCCAGAGGAATGACTGGAGTCATTAAGAACATTCAGGAAAGAAAAAGGCCCTGTAATTATGTACTCCAATAAATGGAATTATTTGCTACCTTGAAGTAGTAGGTAACCTTCCAGGGATGTGCTGCTAAAGAACAGGAGGAGGACGGAGACAGGGGATGAATTGAAATGGAAAGAGAAGAGAAGACAGGAGAGGAGAAAAGAATAAAAGAGGAAGAATGGACTCCACAGTCTGCATCAATATTTTGAAAACGACAAAAATACAGTAGAAATGCATGATGTAAATTTGTGTCTCAGACACTTCTGTTTATTAGCCACAGGCAGCCAGTTGTTACTTGAGTCTCAAAAGCCTCAACCTCCCTATCTGTAAAATGGGCACAATAACAGCTTACTTCGTGTACTTACAAGGGTGGGTAAAACATTTGGTTAATGGGGTCCTCGCACACATCCTGTAACAAAGCCTGAATATAATTTCATACGACACTTTATTTTTTTCCTTGAAACAGTGTCTTATATCATGAAGTTTTCCATTTTTAACATCATCTTGGCACACAAAAAGTTTTGAATTTTGGAGTACTTTGGACTTTCAGGTTACACAGACTCATCTTGTAGTACCCGGTAACCTAAGTGCTGACTCAGTAAATAACACTTCAGGCAGCTCATCTTTATTAACTAAGTAAAAGATAGTGTTTATTAGATCTTATGTATCCTGTGCAATCAAATTTTCCTTTAAAAATTACCCCATTATAACTAATTCTTGTCTATTTTTCTTTTGATAGCTTCCAATAGGTTTATAATCTGTTTGTACTTTCTAAAATACAATTTTATTAATTCTTTTAGAATTTCATGTATACTTATGGTGTGTTTTGATTATATTCACCCCCCTACTCCACCCTAATTCCCAGATCAAACCCCTCTCTATATCCACCCCAATTACCTATATTTTTTCTTTTTAAAGGTTTTTTCTTATATATTTTTAAACTTTCTATTGATTCTTTGTGAGTTTTGCATCACGCAGCCTAATCCTGCTCATCTGCCTGTCTCCTCATATCCACCCTTCACCCTTGCAACCTCTGCAACCCCTGAAATTAAAAAAAAAAAAATACTAACAAATAGAAAGGGGGGGGGGGAAGCATAGAAAAAAAAATCTCATCCTGGAACCAGAAGTATGTGACAGTGGGTCCCACAGCATATCCCTCTGTCCACACATCTTCACTTGCAAATATTCATCACAATGAGTCATTGGTCTGGTCTGAGATCTCTGGCTTCTGCGACACCATCAATATTGGATCCTCACCGGGTCTCCTCCAGGTTATGCTGTTGGTGTCCTGTGTCATGGAGATCCTGCCAGACTGGCCTTTTCACACGTCCCAACTGTTCGCACATGATATAGATTTCAGAGTGGGCCAACTCAAAGTCCTGGATCTGGGCCTGGGTGGGAGCTGAGCTGGTCAGTCAGTGGCTCTCCCTTATCCAGACCACCAGAGTGAACTCTCCAGCGCTGCTCCAGCTAGGCCACCCAATGCCACCATCGGCAAGAGGCAGGGTCAGCTCTCCTGATCCCATGCCCTTAGGTTCACCCACGTCTACGCAGCCAGAGCCAGCTCCACTGTGTTGCTCAGTCAAGGCACAGGACCCACTCTTCCAAATGCTGCATCCTGTAAGCGGCTAGGCCACCTCTCCCACTCTCACACCCATGGGGATGGCTCACTGATGCCTGTGCCATCAGGGCCATCTCCCCTATGTGCTGCACCCTGGCCAGGTGCAGGGCCCTGTGCTCTCTCTCCTGTTTTTATGCCCTCAGGGCACTTTCTCCCAACTACTGAAAGTGGGGGAAGGGGGAGGTATCCTACCTACATTGATGCCACCTTGCTGGTTTGCAGGACCAGCTCTCCCTTGCTCTCACCCTCCTGGCTGCCTCACCCACACCCCTTTGACCAGGGCCAGCCCTCCTGTGCTGCCCAGGGAAGGTTCAGGGCCCACTCTCCTGGGTGCTGCTACTGATGAGGGTAGGCCAGCTCCACACAGTCCCTGGGAGATCCAAGTGGTCCCCAGAGGCTGCCCAGCCCACGCATGTCCCCACATGCTCTAGTGGTAGTAAGAGCCATGGACATCAACATGGACCCCAGCCACTGTGTAGCCACAGACCTAGACTGGGTCCTCAGCCACGCCGCAGCCCACATGGCTAGCAGGCCCCTGGGTGACATGGCAGCAAGCTCTGTCTATAGCCCCATGGTGGCAGGGAGGTCCGCAGGTCTCTGCCTGTCTTCCTCCTCCAGCGCTGGATTTGATTTGGTTGGATTGGATTGGATTTTGCTTTGGCCACAGGCCAGACATCAAGCTAGGATGAACAAAGACCTGCCATCTGCTCTGCTCTAGCCCTGACCGGCATAAGAACGACACCAACAACAAGGTGTCTATTTGTCCACTTCCAGGGAGAAAAGTTTTACTTTCATTTCTAACTGTGCGCGTGTGCGAGGGAACGGGGGTGTACATATAAGACCACATGGCTGACACCCCTCCAACACAAGACTGGTTAAGAAGAGAAAGACGCTGCAAAGTTACTCAGTGAGAATTTTACAGCTGGAAAGCCTAAGGACTATGTGCTGTCATGCTCTGGTTCCATGCAGCACAGACAGCTGTGTAGACCTCTGACGGGAAGTAAAAGGCACGATCGAAGGGAGGCAGAGTGAGGAAATCCATCAGGACCTGTCTCTTCAGATTCTTCTAGTTGCTTGTAGTATTTCTTCTTTTGTGGGTGGAGATTTTTGACTTATAATCAAACAAAGTAGGACAGAAAAGTTTTTAATAGCAGCTCATTCGCAGAACGACAAAAGACATTTTGAGTTTTTATGGCAGGCTTAGGGGAAAAGGGGTTCTGTATTCCTAATTTTTATGGTCTGTCATTGGGGAAGTTGAGGATGAAGACACAGGAGAGCAGAAGGTCAGAGAGAAACTGCTTCTAAATACAGATCCAATGCTACCACTTTGGAGTCATCTTTTCCCCCTCTTAGTCCCAGAAAACAGGGTGTTATTTAGTGTCTGAAGAAGCACCTATCATCAAACGTATTGCTATTTCTAAAATAAAATGCAAGCGACCACACGTGAAACCTCTTTATAGCTTCATATCAGTTCACACCAGTTTTCCCAACAATGGGTTTCATCAAGGCTTTATAGAAAATAAAAATAAAAATAAAAACGAGGGATTTGGGAAGAGTGAATAAAGCCACTGTATATATGTTCCTGTTTTCTCTCCTCCTCTTCCCTTCTCTCTCTCCCTCTCCTCCCTCTCCTCTCTCTCCATCTTGAACACATAAAACTCACACACACAGACACACAAACTACTACTACTGCTTATAAGTATGAAGTGTGAGTAGTAAAAGCTTTGCCATTTCTGGGAATATTAGTTTGTCTTTAATCAAATCACATTGATGGAGAAAGACTGTTTTGCACCCACAAAAAAAATGTCAATCAAGTTAATTTTACAGGAATTAATCAAAAGACAACTTGTGGATAAGTGCCATAAACACCCTTTGAAGCATTCTCAGTCAATGACCATAGCCAGGAGGTTAGGGGACCTGAGCTCTGTCACAGCTCTGCTGTTGACTTTGCATGTGACCCCAGGAAAGTTGTTTTGTTGCCCTGGTCCTCAAATTTCCCTTTTGTAAAATGACGCGATTGAAACAGATGGTCTCTGAGGTCTTTCCAGTTTTATAACCAGACCTTCCAAAGTTTTAAATTGTACTATGTCACCAGGTTAATATTTTAATTAATATCAATAGTGTGTTACTTTAAATATCTCTTTGTTTAATATGTCTATTTTTATATGCACACATTTGCATGTATATGCAAGTATGTCTATTACTGACTGACACAGTGTTTGGTGTCGATCAGTTTCTTTCTTGTTTCTAAACACATTATTTGCCATAGACGCAACATGCACAACTAAACATGAGAGTAAAACAGAATGGTCACACTTCCCACAACTGAAACTTGTGAACCTGCTGTATTGGGCATATGAGCAAACAAGTGCCACGAGATTATTTCTCAACTCTGGAAATATTTGTGAGTAATTTTGCCAAAATATTAGTCAGAAATGCTAGTTGAAATCCCTGGCCGGCAGTCGCGGGTTACCTTGCCTTGCTGAGTCTCGCCTTTGAAATCTTGCCCTCCTAGGAAAACACATGAAAAGAAATCTCTTTGAAACACTAGCTTGGACATGGAAATTAGCTTCTTGGGGCTGCAGAGAGCAAATTTGGACCTGTGTTCCCTGTCAGCCCTGTCTTCTTTACAAAGTCACTAATTTAGTGTATAGCAAAGTATGAAAAAGCCCATAGCTGTATATGCTAAGTTGACTTGCAAGTTTTCAGTTTTGAATCTTGGTTTGGAATTTAAGAATAGACTACTTTCTCTAATGTCTTCCCAGAACCACTCCAAGTTCAGAGATTCCACTGACCCTCAATGGGACTTTGTGTTCTTACTCACAGTTTAGTTATGAAGACTAAGTACAAGAAACTATTTTTTGTTCCAGTAGGACAACATAAAGTTATCCTATCATATGCGTATTCCTCCATGACATATTTTTGCTGGTACATACTTCTTCCTTATTGGAAACATGTCTCTAGTAATATGTATATTTCTTACACACACACACACACACACACACACACACACACACACACACACACACACACAGAAATAGCCCCCATCTCCTCCTCAAGATAAAAAACATGTCAATATATTAACTAACTGATGAAATGATAAATAATTCAAGTATATTAATATGTTTTGTCTCATGGAGCAGTTTGAGCTGGGTCCTGTGAAGCCCAGTCTGACTTTCTACCTCCCAACAGGCATGCATGCAGTCCTTCCACTTCTATATTTTCTGCAGCAATGGGGTCAACCAATCACAGGCAGGACATACTGAGGAAAAAATCATTTGTACTGAGCATGAGCAGATTTTTTTCTTAATTCTTTAAAAATGCAGCGTAAAAACTATTTCTTCAGTGTCTCTGCTGTCATGAGTTTGGTAGTCACCCTGGTTATGAAGGAGTTGCCTAGGTTAAATGCTAATCTTTGCTATTTTATATAAGGAGTGAGGGCATCTTCTGATTGGTATCCTGAGGGACCTACAACCAATTCTCCATGGATACACAGGGATGGCTGTACTTCCTCCCCTGCTCTTATTGCCTAAATGAAAGTTGAGAAGAAAGTATAAGAATTAGAAAGTTTATCTTTTTCATCTCTTTAAATTCCTATACCAACTTCTTTCCCTATGTGCACATATTGCCTTGAGCCATGAACCGAGGTTACCATGTCAGGTTACACATATTTATGACTGTATAGACACAATTTGATACATCTCATACCCAAGCACATACTATTGTGGGAATCTGCTGGCATTTATCTTGTCTTTCCAAACGGAAAGAACATATGTTCTAATATATGTAAGAAATGCTTTTATGGTTCCATTGATATTTTTGGACACTAAAATTCACTTTCTAATCCAAGAAGTTTTCTACACTTGGAGAAAAAAATGGGGCATTGGATTATTCGTGGGTAAAGTGCTTGCTTCACAAGTGGAGGACCTGAGTTCAGATTTCTGTGCCCATGTAAGAAGCCAGGCCATAGCCCAGCATGGGGTTCATTTCTTTAATATGCACTGGGGAGGCAAAAGAAGGCATTTCTCTGGTGTTAAAGGCCAGCCCAGTCTACACGGTGAGTTACAGAACAGACAGAGTCACACATTGAGACCCCATATAAAATTAAAGCCCCTGCAAAGCAGAGACTGGTAGGTCCCTAGGATTTGCTGGGAAGCTATCCAAATCTATGAATTCCAGGTTATGTGAGAGATTCAATATCAAAAGAAATTTGGAGAACAATTAAAGAAAATGCCCATTGATGATTTCCATCACATGCACACACATGCGAACACACACACAGACAAAATACCTAGTTTTTTACTACCAGTTCCTCTACATTCTGAATAATAACCCTGTTTTGTTAGTTGCTCTTCAAGCTTAGAAAGTAATTGTGTGTGTGTGTGTGTGTGTGTGTGTGTGTGTGTGTGTGTGTGTGTGTGTATAACGTCCATCTTTTTCCTAAGAGTATGACCTTGAAAATTAATGAAGAATTTTATCTATCTATTGTCATAAAACATGTATGAAGAAATATCTGATAAGTTTGAAGATTAAATCAGGATATGAAATGAAAGCAATTTCATTCCTCCTAGGTCCAGTACCAGTTCCACATGGCTCACTTGCACTTCATCCCTGTATTATTATGCTCTGATGCACCTCACAATGTTTGTTGATTCTGCCCACTGGTTTTTCCACCAACAAGGCATAAAGAAGAATCAGAGAATAGTTGTCAAAGATAGATGGTCATCGGATCTAGATAGTAAAGGAGACAGATGAGGAAAGCATAAGCCAGTTAGACCTTAATCTCTCCATATTGTCTGAAAATAGCACATAAACTTTAAAGCAGACCAAAGACCGGGAACATTTATCACCATTTATAACTCGCCCATCTTCTCTCCCACCACCCTGTTTCTCTTCCTCGCCTCCAAACTTAAAAGCCGATCAAGTTTTATTATATAAACTTCCTTGTAAAAATAACAACAACCAACTAAGATGCTATGAATAAGATCTAACCTGCAATCCTTTTTTTAATCACAAAAGAATATGTCTCATTTATCTCATTTACTAGATTCATAGAAAAATGTTTAACTGTTTAAAACTTACAGGGAAAATGGCCATATTTGAAAACAGCTGCAAGGATCAAAGTTTTTATATCAGGGTGGTGAGTTAATATGACAATCACGCTTAATTGAGACTCAAATTTTGATCACTGAACGTATACAGTGCTAATCATTTATAATCCCCTTTAGTATACAGTCAGGTCAGTCAAATAACAACAGCAATAACTGTAATAATAATAATAAAAATAAATATAGCTAACAGTTACATAATGCTTCTTTAAGCCATGAACTTCAAGACACTCTTACAATTAATATCCGCGAACTTAATAATCCACACCAGCTAAATTAGCACCTCTATTTATAGATAAGGAAGCAGAGACAATGAAAGGTTAAGAGAATAAACAATTCGTTGAAGGTACCTAGCTTATCAACAGCAGATCCAAGGTCATGTACATAGAAGAAATACACAACTTAAAAGGCCTTGAAAATAGGTAATTGTGAGCCTGAACAAACAAGTAGCAATGCATTTCGTTAAATGGAAATAGGACTCATGTTTAATTAACCTTCCCATATATTTACTCTACTTGGCCATATGAGACGAATGCCAAACAACCCACCAACAGAACCTTGAAGCATGCAGTGAACAGTCATGGAACAACAACTTTACACTGAGCATTCTCCAAGAAAGCATTTGTATTGTTTTCTGAAATTAAGATAATATTAGTTGAATATTACAATGTTCCAGTGAAATGCAACAAAAGGTGTGTTGAAGAACTAACCTTGTCTGTAAGGCTTAAGCGATTTGTCTTTTAATGCTGCGGAGTATTTACTGAGAATGCACACTGATGCTTAGATTGCCCTTGTCAGCAGTCTATTAAAATCATAGCCCTTCAGCCCTTTATATCAAGACTTTAAACTACATGTGTTATTTAGCTCTAATCTTACCACCACCTCAGATGTTATTTTTGTAAACTTATACCTCCTGGTTCATTCTATAGGATGCAATTAAATGGATGGCTGCAAATGGGTGTGGAGCAGTCATGTATTTCAACACGGTCATTTGATTTAAAGCCATTGACTGTTGATTCAAAAGCCTTAAGACTGGGCACTACATGAGGCAGTTAAAAAGCATGAGGGTGCCATAGATGGGATTATAAAAAGTACAGTGCTGACTACCTGTACCAAAGCTCGGCCTTACTAGCACTTTGTAGGGCTAAAATAACATACTGAAGCCTCGTATTTATTTTCCCACAAAGTAAAAACAACTGTACCTCTGGTTAGCATTGAAAGCACAGTACTGGAGAAGAAACACTAGGATGAGTATTTAATTTTAAAAATATACCCAAAACTCATAGAAATAGAATATTTCAAAGGCCTTGGGGAAAATATGCAGTGAATAAATGAACAAATTCCGTAAGACATTTCAGCTGCTTCATTGGTGTTATTCCGTTTCCCCCTAAATTCATGTGAGTATCAAATAATTTAGAAAGATGCAAATCTTCCTTACAGTTTTTCCCCTTATAAATCACCTTAGTAGTCTTCGTATGTTAATTGCCTGTGAATCTCCGAGAATGGAATATGGCACGTAGCATTTCCTAACATGCTTGATATAAAATCAATTGTTCATAGACTATCTTGGAAGATTCGAGTTCCACCGAAATCATTTGGAGACTTTTGAATCAGAAACAAGGGATTCTTTCCATAAATACATGTGTTGGCTTCTATGCTGAGATGGCTCCAAGTTCTTCAGACACTCTTTTCTCACCAATTTTCACTTGGTGCTCAAGTGGAAATTTAAAGATAGGGACAGTGTCCCTCACTTGACTCCTCAGTCTAGCACACTGCTTAATATGTATGAAGCAATTTGCTTCCAAACAACTGTTTGATGCATAATGAAGGCTAAATAAATATTTGTTACATTTCTCTGAGATCTTCATACTAAGTTCCCATCTTTTCCCTTCCTTTCCCCCGTGCATCTCCTTTATACTAAATTTACTAATTGATCTTTTTAGTCTAGACCATTCTATTTTCTGATTCAACATTTCCAGAGCCAAACTATGATTGGAAGAACAAATATAACTGCTTGTTACTCGTAATCTTCTTTAACCAGACCATGATTTTAGCAGCCAGATGAGAACATTAGTTCTGACATTTCAATTTCTTTCCACATTGGCCCAGCCCAGAAATATGGTCCTCTTCCTTGTATTTTCCTTCTTTCTGTTGTGTAGCTCTTTCATCAAAATTGGAGCATGTCCTTCCCTAGAGGACACGCCTTAGGACTCAGGAAGTAAAGAAAATTTACAGGTTTCAATAAGAAACAAAATTAACAAGTCCCAAAATGTTCCTGATACTTAGAAGATTCACCAGGACCCTGACAAGGCTTCTATAAGAAGTAACAATGGCCATCTACAAGCAGTACAAAGGCTTCCGGAATGCAGTTTCCTGAGTCATTGCCCGTGCTCATATGACAATTTTGGTGATGTCGTGCCTTTGAGTCATCCATACTCCTGAAAGTGACCCTAATAAACTCATTTGTTAACCAAGTTGGTCTTTGATAAAAATTATTACTGTGTTCTGTTTCAATCAAACAAACCTTCTTTTACATAAGGAATTCAAATATTTAAGAAAACGTTAGGAATGATTTTTAAAAATTAGACTAAATTTACTAAAAACATTTTAGTAAAGTGAATGAAATTAAGAGATAACACCCAAATCTTTATTTGTATACTTCCTGATTCTCTTCCCATTCATCAGTTCTAAAAGTAACCACGCTCCCAAGGAAGTCAGTATGAACCTGCATTTTAACGTCTTACTTGCATACTATGCAACCCGTATAAGGTACGTCTTCTTTCGCTGTGTTTCTAATATGCCCAAGTGAAAGCACGAGTACTTACCTTTCTTCAGGTTGCTTTCACTCAAAATTATACTTTGAATTTATATCAATTCAAGACGTGTAGGTCTAGTTCATATTAACTATGGAGAATCTCATTGTGCCTGTGTGCATCCATTTTCAACCCTGCCTTCTATTAATAAACATGGAGCGCTGTTTTTTATATACAGTACGGGAGTTAGAGAATCCCATTCCAATCTCTTTTACTCAGACAGCATTGTCTGCCAACATCCACGTTGAATGCTGGAATCCTAAACTTTGCACCTGCCTTACCCAGGTGGGTCCATCACCACCCCAAATGTATGCCCAGGTCACTTACTACTGGCTTTGAGTGATTGACATAATAAGACTCTTTGTGTTAAGGGAAGAACCGTTCCTATATGATTTATATTTAAACACCCCTCATAAACTAACTCCAAACTAGAGGGTTTTTAAAAAGATTTATTTATTTATTATGTATACAGTGTGCCAGAAGAGGGCACCAGATCTCATCACAGATGGTTGTGAGCCATCTTGTGACTGCTGGGAATTGAACTCATGACCTTTGGAAGAGCAGCCAGTGCTCTTAACCTCTGAGCCATCTCTCCAGCCCCAAACTAGTTTGCTTTTTTTTTTTTTTTTTTTTTTTTTTTTTTTTTACTTGATTCTATACCCACAGCTTTCCTCACAGGATACATCCAGGGCTTTACTGAAGAGCACTTCTTTTTTTTTTTTTTTTTTTAATTTTTAAATTTTTTATAACTTATTCACATTACATCCCGACTGTTACTAGCTCTCTCGTATCTTCCAGTTCCCACCTTCCCTCCCTCTTCTGCCTGACTACAGCCTATCAGGTCTCATCTGGATAGCCTGCTTCCCCTTCCTCTGTGTGTCCACAAGGCTGCCCTGCCAAGGGGAAGTGATGAAATCGAGGGCACTAGAGCTCATGTTAAAGTCAGTTCCCTCTCCCCACCCAGTACATGTGGAAAATGAACTGTCCATCAGCTACATCTGAGCAGGAGGTCTAGACTCTCTGATGCATTGTCCTTGGCTGGTGCGTCAGTTTGTGCAGGCCTACACCATACTCTTGGCTATGGGCTCTGCTCCTCAGGAAGCTAATCTGTGACACTGGCATTGTTCTATGACTTTTACCACATGTGGATTTCCCCTCCAGTTCTTTGGCGCCTTCTAGCGTACATGGAAAAGTAGGATTATCTTCAAGTAATAAAACATTTTCAAATTTCTATAGACGTCAATATCATTTGCACAACTCTCCCAACAGTATGTGAATTACCATTTCCCAACATTTGTCAGCATTTATCAGATATTTTAAATGTTACTGAGAAATTAAGAAGCCCATCTTTTATCTTAGATTTGTTCCTTTTATTTTATCATTTAAAGTAAGCATAAATATATTTAAAATATGACAAAAATATAAAGTTAATAGAATAAATATCATATAAATGTCCTAAAATAAAATAGACTTTATTGTTTATGACATAGCCCTAACTTGTGCCTTATTAATGTTGTAAGAATTTAGCTGACATTAACTCATTTCCTGCTCATGCGAAGTACATGTGGCATATGCAATTATGACTAAATCTATTTTACATATAAGGAAGCAGGTCACAAAAAGGTAAGTGACTTGATCGATGCCACATAGAAAGACCAGAATATATACTTAAAGCAAGTACATCAAGCTGAAAAAAAATCTATGTGCTTAATTACTCACTAATGCCATACATTAACTATATCATTTCATATCCTTTGCAATATTGATCATTGATCTGTGCCCAGTAAGTCTCCTAGGATTTTATTTGCTACATTTTTTCTTAAATAAATAAAACCTTATCTAATAATCATGATAAGCTAAATCATGCCCCCTTCCAAGAATAGCCTCATTCAACCCTCTAGTCTGCCCTCTGCCCTCTACCCTCTACCCTCTGCCCTCTGCCCTCTGCCCTCTGCCCTCTACCCTCTACCCTCTACCCTCTATCCTCTATCCTCTACCCTCTACCCTCTACCCTCTACCCTCTACCCTCTACCCTCTACCCTCTACAGTGCATGTTTCTTTCACATGGAAGAGGAGTTCTGAAAATACAATTAAGCTAGAAGCCTCGGGTTGTAAAGAGTACTCTGGAGTATCCAGGTAGGTCCTAAATCTATTCACAAGTCTCCGCTGAAGAGGGAAGTAGACAGATGTGACCATAGCCAAACTTTGAAAGTGAAACCAAAATATAGGAGTGAAACAAGGACGAACTCTCCAATCAGAGAATGTAGCTTGTCCCCAGAGTCAGCAATACCAGTGGAAGGATTCCTCTCCTGTTGCTCCAGAAACAAACACCCTGCTGATGCCTCTGTCTGATTTCCAACTTCTGGTCTGCAAGACTGTAAGAGAGTGTGCTAGTGTTTAAATCACTGAATTTGTGATGATTTACTCCACTAGTAATAGAAAACAAGTATCATAATCCATCCCCAAACTCAAGGACTTGAAAATAAAAATATAACATGGCAGAATTAATAATGATTGTCACCAGCCTTCTGGGACCAGTGAAATGGCCTGGTGTTCTAGTTTCCTTCCTGTTCAAGTGACCAAAAGCAACATGGAAAAGGAAATTATCTACTTGGCTTATACTCTAAGGCCATAATACATCATTAAGGAACTCAAGCAAGAATTTAAACCAGGAACCACAGAAGGATGCTTGCTTTCTCCTTGTTTATGCTTAGCTAGCTTTCTTATATAGTATAGGACCACCTGCCTAGGAATGGTACCGCCCACAGTGGGCTGGGCCCTTCTGCATCTATTAGCAGCCCTCGGTTATGGTGATTTGAAGTTAAAGCTAAGTAGTAAAGCCAGGCATTTGTCCCATGGTAGCAGCATCAATATGTTAAAGCAGGCAAAAACCTCCAGCTGATTTCTGGGTTTGAAACTAGCTCATTGTCGCATTGTTGCATTGTCGTTGCTGCTTCATTCAATGGACTAGAATTGATTGTCGCCAGGCAAAGACCTACACTCCTCTTTTGTGGAGCTGCTGCACCTGACTTTGCAATGCTCTCTCAACGAAGGTAGAGGTTTGGGGAGGTGGTGGAAACTTTTAAATGTAAGGCATACTTTACAGGAGAAGGCTACTGGAAGCTGGGTATACTAGCACAAGCCTTTAATCCCAGCAGAGGCAGGTAAATCTCTGAGTCAGAGACCAGCCTGCTCTACATAGTGAGTTCTAGGCCAACAGAGCTACATAGTGAGACCCCGCCTGGGGAGGGGGTGCGGGAGGGAGGAGAAGACCAGTGAAACATGCCTTCCGATGTTGTTGCTGCCAGCTCATCCATCTCTCATGCTTTGCTTCGCTCCTACCATCCACGGCTCCTGCCGGCCTCTGGTGCTCGACTCAACACACGGGGCCAAGAGACCATGGGTTGAATCCTCTGAAACCAAGAGCCAGCCCAACAGTGTTTCTTCCGCTAAGTTATTCGCACAGGTATTTGGTCACAGGGACACATAAGTACCTAAAACAGGGCACACTACGTTCTAATACATGTTTGCACTGTATAGTGACTTAGCTGGGATAATAAACAAGGCTAATGCTCTGCATACATAACATTTGTTGTTGTGAAAACATTTAAAACCCGCTCCTCTAACAGCGTCTCTTGAGCTGTAATTATTTGGCCATAGAAATTTAAATTGACTGATATTTACACTTGGATGTTTAAAAATACAGCCTATCATTTCCTGATATCCAGCTCTTCCGTGAGAAAATCTATCTGAGAAAATCTCAATCTATCTGTCATTCTTTCGTTAATCAATTTCACCCTGACAGATAATATAATGTTTGTTTTTGAGGAGCCTGCATTTGGAATTGTTTCTATTTGTCTTACCCACATCTTAGTATATGCTATCAAACTAAAGTTCTTTTGAAATTTCTTTTTACAATGTATTTTGCACACACGTGTGCATGCATGCATGTGTGCATACATGTGTGTCTGTGTTTCTGTGTGTGTGTGTGTGTGTTCTGTACATGACACAATGTGCATGGGAAAAATCAGAGGACAGTTTGAAGCCTTTACTGGCTGAGCCATGTCACCAGCCCACAAAAGACTCACGTCTTTCTTCAAGCATAGCAAGGTTATTATAGTGTGTATGTGAGTGTGTGCGTGAGTAGTGTGTGGTCGTCAGAGGACACAACTTGCAGTAATCAGTTCTTTCCTACCACTCTGTGGTTCCTGGAGGTGGCACTCGGGTTGTCAGGCTCGGTGGCAAGTGTCTTCACTTACCATGCTGCCTTGCCAGGCCTCTGTGTTTTGTGTTTTGATTACTCCTTTCCCAATAGGTCCCAACTCACTTACCTGCTCTCGCACTGAGCATGATCTGGTATTTAACATTGGTTGAATTTTTTACTTCACTTATTGTGTGCTGTATGATTATGCCTTTTCTCTTTTCATTGCACTCAATTTTTTATCATGCTTTTATTGTTTCTTGTTATCTCTTTGTAAGATTTTTAAATATGCCTATTATGTTTCAGATTACTCTATAATCTCCAAACCTCTGGATCTAATTTCTCCTGGTTGCTGCAGCTGCTTTCTCTCCCACGTGCAGTTTTGTTTTCTAAGTGTTTATTTACTTTTACTCTACTGTGATCTGTGTTGTGGGACAATCCTTTCAGAGCTGTTCTACTCCTGTTTCCTGCAGAAGCCTGAAGGGCAGGGCGTCCCAGTGCAGTGCTGGTGTGAATTTCTCGGCATGGGATTCCTGCACCCCAGGAGTGGTGTAAATTCAGAACCCACACCTGCTGTATGCCAACTCAGGTTTCCAATTCCTTACAGATTTCTTCATGGACCTACCTCGGGCCGGCTCTGGAGGGTAGAGTTTCTGTAGTACTATTTCACGCAGGACTCCTGTTAATGTGGCAAACTGTGTCCCAACATCTGCTTCACAGTGCTCCGCGGTTCCGCCTGTCGTCCTGCTCCCCAGGCTCTGTCTGATTGGGAGCCCCACTCAGACTCATGTCTTCCCTTCCACCAGTTTCATTCTCTTGACTTTAATGGCCAGGAGCTTTTACTTCCCCCCTCCCCCATGTGTAGTATGGATGTATTTCCCAGTCTTTATATATTGTAGAAGAGACATACTTTTGCAGTCATCTCTGTTTACCACGTTGGCAGACGTTCCTGCCTTGGTTATACCGGGTAGATTATGTCTTCCTTGGGGTTCTGTATAGCTCCCCTTCTCTACATTTTATCCAGCCAGTGGCCATGAGCCCCACTGTGTCTTGATAGCCTGTCTCCTTCAGGCTGGATGCTCCAATCAAATGAACCTTTGCTGTTTTTTGTTTGTTTGTTTGTTTGTTTTCCCCAAATCAAAGAAACCTCTGACCACCTAGTGGGTCCTTGATTCTCATAACCTTGTCATATTTCAACTCTCTTCTAATCTTATTTCTGTTACTGTGATTAAAATACTCCAACCAAAAATAGAGCAATTTTGGGGAGAAGGGGGGCTTATTTCAGCTTACCTTTCCAGATCACAGTGCATCATTATGGGAAAGCCAACACATTCACAGACAAGAGGAGAGAGAAGTGAATGCATCACTTGTCCACTTGACTACGCTTATGTGTTTTTACAGGTCTTTTTCTCCACTCTCACAGAATTCAGCAGCCACTGCGTAGGGAATAGGGCCACCTACAGTGGGCTGAGCCTTCCCACATCAATTAACCTGATTAATACTGTCACTCACAGACATGCTCATGGGCCAATTTAATGTTGCCAACCCTTGACTGAATTACTGGTAATTCTAGGTTGTCAGATTGACAATTAAAATTAACTATCATAGACACCTATTTCCAAAGCCAAGCTAGACTGTGACCATGTTGAGATGCTAAACATAAAAGGCCTGACTCCAGGCCATCCCTCCCTGCTGATGCCCTTCTATCCATCCTGGATCATGAGCAATGCCCTCTGAAACGAATCGCTCGGAGTTAACATTGGTCAGGCCTCAGAAGTCTATCACCTGAACTCACCAAATATCTCCTGAGAATAGAGCAGGATCACATCTTAAGTCTAACTCAGCGTTCTGAATATACATTTCTAATCCTAGGCCCTTCCTGGAACTCTATTTTGAGGAAATGAAAACAGAAGCACATCTTAAGAGAGGAATCTTCTGTCAGGATTTGCTCCGATAGTCAATCCCCTCGTTATGCGCTGAAGTCACATCCATCCGTCCCAAGCTCTGACTGCACAGTCATTATCGACATTCAGGAAGATTGATCTCGTGGGCACTGGCAATGTTCATTGGCCAAGGGAAGATTAATGCACTTTTTGTATTTACTGTGACAGGAAAGACTCTGAATATATTTTTAAAGGATTTTCAGTAAGAATTGGAATGAAATGTTTTAGGATTAAAAAAAAACAATAATAATTAAATCAAAATCTAGATTATTATCCAAGTATTTCTGTAAGCTGAAGCTTCTCCTGATAAGATCTCTATTAAGGACCAGAATCATTTGATAGAATTTTTCAGTTTTCTGAAACTGGTTTCAAGGGGTGTTTTAAAAGCCCACTGTAAATTGAATTTGCCTCATAAAAACTTGCAGTAAATATTATCTTTTGATGTGTTAAAAATCAATAATGCAATTTTTAATCTGACTTTTTAAGAATATTGTGACCTACATCAGAATAGGTACTCTTGGAAAATGAAGATTTTTATTTTGAGTTGTACAAAAGAAAGAAGAATATAAATAAGTTGCAGTGTGAATGTGATTTTCTTGGACAGAAAGAAAAAACACACAGTAGCACACTGAATAACCCACATTATTGATCTCCGTTAAATGTCTTGGAAGTCTTTACTTACTTGTGTGTTCTATTCCTCTCAGCTTTCTCATTTCTGGGATGTTTTAAGAAGAAATCCCCTAAGTAAATCCAGAACAAAGAAGCCCTTTTTAAAAAAAGTCTCCCCCTCCTCACAGAAATTTTAGCAATGTTTTCCTGGAACATTTCCTATTATTACAACTAAGCTAAACTATTGCTGATATGATATATAAATCCTCTTTTCCTTGTTATAGCTGATTTGTGTGATACCAAGTATTTCTACATAGAGTTTGATGTGGTAAAGACAGGATTTGATACAATTAAACTGCGGGGCAGACTCCATGCTAAAAATAGAGGCCTCTCTCACTTTTAAAGATATAGGAAGGAGAATGTTTTCTGCATATGAGTAATTAATGAGGCACCTGTTATGCCTAACCTCATTAAGATTCAGCAATCTAACTATTCTAATTCCCAGGATCTCTGAATTGGAAAGCATTATTATAATTCGCTCCTGCGGTGTAATAGACTAACTGTAATATATTTGCAGGCCATTGGCATTAATGGAGCAGAAAGAATGCTGCAAAAAAAAGTATTTAGATAGGCTTTGCCTACGCTGGGACACTCCTTATGCTAGAGTGGGATAGATCTGCTTAGGAGGATTGGGGGTTAACTTGGCCGCCACCTCTTCAAGGGCAGTTTGTCCTGGGACATTACAAACACAGTTTTCGTGGTAAGAGGGCCTGGCTGGGCCTAAATGAAGTTATTTGCAGTGATGGGATTTTTCAGGCCACTAGTTTGTTAAGATTTTATAGTTCTCCCCTTCAGTTTGACACATATTTTCCCATTCTTTATCCTATTCTAATGAGCATTCCCACTGTATAAAGAGACATTTCTTTAGCTAGCCTTTGCAGTTCTTAATGTGACTTTCTGTCAAAATCAAATTCATTTAAATAATGGGCTTTGTCTTTTTTTTTTTTTTTTTTTTTTTAAAGACAGGATTTCTCTGTGTAGCCCTGGCTGTCCTGGGACTCACTCTAGACCAGGCTGGCCTTGAACTCAGAGACCTACCTGACTCTGTCTCCCAAAATCTATGTGCCACTACTGCCCCCATTCCAGTTTTTTTGGTTTTTTTTTTTTTGTTTGTTTTTTGTTTTTTGTTTTTTTATAAGCAAACAGCATTCATGGTGTTGGTCCTAAACAACTGAAAACACTCACTAATGCAGACAACTTAGTTTTTCAGTGTTTGTGAATTTCTAAGTGAAGTATCTATTTATTTTAATAATGGTAATAATAAGAGTTTTCCAACCATGGAGGGTCTCTGGTCAACTATGAGTCAAAAGCCTACAAAAATAATCAAGAAATTTGATAATGTGGCCCAGCTCAGGTGTTAGGAACCATACAGGCCTGCCTTCAAATCCATACCTAACTCACTCTCTGACACATCTTTTCCATATCTGTCAGACGAGGCAATAATTATGAGCTCCTATAATTAAAGGAGACACGATATCAACATGGCCTTCTGTTCCTTTGTCACCTAAGATCCGAGGGTGCCCCATACCTTTCGGTCCTGACAAGAATTAAAAATGGACTTACTATATATGATCAGTCTATCTCCTAAAACAGTGGCTTGCCTCTTATTTATTCTGGCAAGTTACTTCCTAGCAACAGTAGTCAGGGACAGATGGAGGTGCTTCGTGATGTCAACCAAGAGGAAAAGCAGCTCTTTAACCTCACCTTAAATTAGTTTATGTCCATCAACAAAGCACTAAGCAGTTTCACAGGACCATGTGTGGTTCTTCAGAGAGGTATCAGCACATCAAAATATCAGAAATAAAATACAGATCCCAGAAAGCCCACTCTAAGAGAAGAAGACTCAGAAGAGCCATGCCTTCTCAAACTCCACATTATCGTCTCTTTCGCCAGGGCTGTATGAGAGACTTCCTGTATCTCAAATAAATCTAGTCACCTCAGTGGAGGAACACAGCACAGTCCAAAGTAATGGTTCTCTCGACGTCCAGCTGTGTGAACTAATAGGTTTTAATTGGGTTAACTGACAGAAGCAGGAGCTGAGACAACAAAGGCAGCTGCTTCCCTGGGAAGTTCACCCCAACACAGGTAGGGGCTTGCAGGAGCTGCATCCCTCCTGGAGCAATCTGGATAAAGTGCAGGCATCTGGGCAGCTCAGAATCTCCTCTTGGCTGTTCAGCCAGCCAGTCGCTGCCCTATAGTTCTTTGCTGCTTCTATAGCCTGAGAAAGGAGTCCTTATGAACCTTTAAGTTTCAGGTTTCCCAGACTTGTGAGGTTGGCTTAATTCCTGAGTCTCATGAGCACCTCCAAACCCTTAGTTCTGGAAGGAATATTTCAAATCAGAGGGAAGTACTAAACAACAGAAATCTACTCTGAATTGTTGAGATGTTTCCAGAATGTAATGAAACCCTTTACCTTTAGCACTCCTGGCTTTCCTAGAGGAAGGACCGTCTGTCCCTCTTATCTTTAAGCCTTACACTGCAGGTCACCAACTCCTTAGAAGTCTACAGAGATGCAGAAAGCATGCATAAAAGACTGGCCTATCCTAGATCGTCATGCCTCAGTTTCCAACTGTCCAGGATTAAGCCTTTACCCTTAGCCCATGTTTGACCAGCAGGATCAACAAAGCCTGTCCTGCTGTGTGCCCTGCTGGCTTCCCAGCCCTGCCTGCCTGCCTTCCAAATGCTCCCTGGCTCTGACAGCTGGGCTCACCTCAAAGCCTGTGTGTGCTATGCTCTCCCCAAAGTTTCATTTATTTCTTAATTCTGACCATTGCCTGAAGGCTCATTCTTAGTCCTGCCTTAACTAATCCTACTGTCATTCCAAATGCCAGGGTACACTCGCTCCCCAGGAACAATTGTCCAGGAACCATCTGCCTTGTGAGGATCTCCAGGAACATTAGACAACTTAGGCATCATGCTCAAACACTCATGGAGGTATTGCCTAGCAGCACAGCTCTAGCCCATCAAGAGCAAGGCCTTTATCTGAGCCACAGCAACAGGAGAAAAGGAAAAGATAAAATGAATAAATTACCCGGATTCCAGCCCTGGAGGTCCTCCATGATGCAAAGCGATCACAGCTGCTATGGTGGGGCAGTCAGCCTCCTACCACTCCCATTCTCAGGGAGAAGCCCCAGGGTAAACAGTAAACAACACAGCAAGAGGGAGGATGCTGTGACCTTGTGCTTCCTTGAAATCTGTTGGAGCCCTCATCAGTTTGGTCACCATAGTGACAGAGTGAAGCAAGTGACCAAAGATTCTTGGAGACATTGTACATGACTCAACAGGCAAGGGTTTGGGGCATTTTTTGTTTGTTTGTTTGTTTTTGCTTTTTAAGTTTTCAATCTTACCCAAGAAGTAACAGTTCAGGGTTAGAGGTATAGTTCAGTGGCAAAGAACTTGCCTAGCACTTTGACTCAATTTCCAGCATCAGAAAAAGAAATAAAATGTAAAATGCCAGTTTTCTGAGTTACCCTCCTCATCCCACCCCACCACCCCTACTGCAGGAAGTGGCCTTATTTAGAGTGAGTGCTCTAATATCTCTGGTGGGGTTCTAAAATGCTGCAGGGTGATTTATTTGCCTTTTATTTTTCTTTTTGAGTTAAGTCTGGCCTTGATTGCCTGACCTCAAGCAGTCACCCTGTGTAGCTGGGAATACAGGCACACACCATTGCAGGCAGCTACGTTGAATATTTTTTTTCCCAAAAGATTTGAAATAGCTTATAAGAAAAAAATTCAAGTCAGTATGATAGACATAAAAAAATGACCAAAGCAAATGGAGAAAATATTAACATGGTAAATGTGTGTTTAACATAACTGCAATGGCAGGGCTGCAAGACTGGCTTTGAGTTGCATGGTTCAAAAAGCATGTGGAATTGTAAAATTCTTGTTATCAGAAAGAGGAAGCATGCTGTAGGAGAAGCAAAGTTTTTCCTGGCACTGAAATCTGAAAGAACTTTCTGGTGTGGAGCTTTCTAGAAAGGAAATGGAGTGATGTAATGGGCAGTGTCCTCGACAACATTTTTACAACAAATGCAAGCGCTGATTTCATTTTCTAATGAGGTGAGGACATTTGTTATTTCAGCAGCTGGTCACAGAGCCCCTTCTAGGAAGTAAACCACTTAGGGTACAAGCAGAAATCTCTGTGGATCTGGTGGAGCTTCAAAAGCTTAAGAACAAGAGAGTGGCTTGGCTAAATGGAGGGAAAAACAAGCTTGAAGGGCAACGGGTAACTTGGTTGTGAGTGGGAGAAGAGCTAACAGGAGAATGGAAGTGCCAAGGAGCTGAAACCAGGGAGAAGGGGTCCTTTGTCACTCCCAACAACCCTGATCTTCAGTACAGTTTAACCATGCCCTTGCTCTGAGTGTCTCATTTGCATATCAAAAGTTAAGGACAATCATTCAAGAGGGCCATTGAGATGAGGAGCATGCAGGGATGACTCAGTTAGTAAAGCACTTGTTTTGCAAGCGGAAGGATCAGAGTTCAACCCCTAGAATTGCCATGAAAATGTCAGGCATGGTGGCAAGTGACTGGGGCCCAACTTTGGGGAGATAGAGACAAGTTGAATCCAAGGGTTCACTGGCCGGCTAGCCTCGCAGAGTTGGTTGCCCCCAGGTTGGTGAGGGACTTCGCCTCACCACACACACACACACACACACACACACACACACACACACACAGAGACACATACACACACATGCACACACACACACACATACACACACACATGCACACAGACACACGCACGCATGCACACAGGCACATATATACACACAGACACAGACACACACATGCACACAGACATGCACACATACACACATGCACACAAGCACATGCACACACACACATGCACACACACACATATGCACACACACACACACAGACACACACATGCACACACACATGCACACACGTGCACACACACGTGCACACACACTAGCAGGTATACAGATTCACTGAAATGAGCATGAGAGGATAACAGGACATGAGAAGCCGAGGAAAGCAGAAAGGAAGCCAAGAGATCAAATCCATCTGCAGTAAAGAAGAGCTGTGGAGCTAAAGCCCCTGCTGCCAGGAGCTGACCCATATGCTTGCAGTACCACAGGAACAAATGTCCACTCTGACATCCTTTTTTTAAATCTAAGAATCATATTATCATCAGCCTGAAATATGGTTTATCCTCTGCAGATAGACAAGATACTCATAAGAGAGGTAGCCATTTGTCACCCAGTACCCAGTTTCTTCTCCTTTTGAATGAGACAGGCTCCTATCACCTGATCCATCCAGGCTGTTTCTGACTGCCCGTTCAGCTGGTGTGGCTTATGGGCGCGACTGGTGAGTTCTGAGAAGAGGATATGAACAGCTTCAGGGCCACATTCTTTTCCTGTTTTCAAAGATTTATTTATTTATTATGTAACAGTGCTCTGCCTGCTTGTACCCCTGCAGGCCAGAAGAGGGCATCAGATCACATTACAAACGGCTGTGAACCACCATGTTGTTGCTGGGAATTGAACTCAGGACCTTTGGAAGAGCAGTCAGTGCTCTTAATCACTGAGCCAGTTCTCCAGCTCCCCTGGACTACATTCTTATAAGAGGCTATTAACCTTTGATTATTTTCACACTTCCAAATTCTAGACTAGAGACACTATGGAAGTAAGACATCTCTTGGCCACGAAGATTAAGACAACATTCTAGTCTGTGTAATGACCCAGCAATGACACAGAAATATGCTGAACTTCCTAGTAAACACAGCTGCATAGCTGTATCTAGCCACCTTACTCCATCCCCAAGCACTTCCCAACTGTGACTTTCACAAAAGAGAAAAACAAATCCCCCATCATGTGTAGTCCACTGTTATACAGCCAAGCCTATACCACCTATTAGAGTACATTCCTATGTATTGGGTTGACACGACTCTTTCAGTATGATCCTTGAAGTCATTTAGGTTATATGGTATAAAGTATTTTCCAAACTTAGTTCATATTATGACCCATAGGTTGCAGCAATGCCTGCGTCACTGATTTACTGTAAGTAGTTCATCAATGAACTGTCCTACTTCTGTTTTCCCAGTAGCCACGTAGGTAAGCACTGCATGTTAGATGAAAGGTTGAGCAGAGTAGATAGTGTTGACCATGACAAGGCAGGGTTCAGTAAGCTTCAAATAGGAAGCTTATTTGGTTCTTTTTGCTTTACTTTGCTTTGTTTTTCGGACACCGAGAACTTGTGAACATGACAAAAAGCTGCCTTACAAATATAAGAAAAGAAAGGGGCAGTCCAACTAATGCCAGCTCCATTTTTTTTTTTTTTTCAGAAATACCTTGAGCACAGGAGAAATCTGCTGATGGCTTTCTAAATGCTATGACAGATTCTTAATCCCCAGTGATTACAGCTACTGCTGACTTCTCTACTGTACTAATTCAGTTAGGAACTAAATTAGACTCTATGGGACAGAAACCCAATTTCTGTGGGTTTGCCACAGAGCATTATTTGTACCATGTTTTAGGTAGTTCATAGTGGGTGCGTGCTGGCACCTCATGATCATCAAGATGTCAGCCTTCCACTTCTTCTCCTTGACATAACGCCTTCTTCCATGTAATCACATCTGCAAAAGCCAGTCATCATAATCCACACAGGGAAGGAGGGAAGAAGGCCCTCCAAAAGCACCTTCCTAAAATTATAGATCCAGTGGGTTCTGTTAATAATGCATTGGGCAGAACTGTCACTCTGGACAAGGGAACCATGGGATGGTTAGCATTTTTACCTTGGTATATTACTAAATAAATTCATAGACCACTAAGCAAGGAATAGAGAGTATGGTGACTACTAAACAGAGAACCTTCAGTGTCTACCATATACTGTCAATAAAAATTCTATTACACTGTACTATGAACCCAAAAAAGCTTCACACTATTGCAATCCAAGCTACTAAACTGAAATAAAGGATTCCAAACATTTGATGTTTTATGTTTGTTGTTGCTGTTGTTGTTTGACACAGAACTTTGTGCAAACCACACTTGAACTCTCTATATAGCTAAGGATCACCTTGAATTTTTGATTGGCCTGCCTCCACTTCCAAGATCTGAGATTACAAGTGTGCCACAAAAGTGTAGGGACCCATGGCTGACCCACTCACTAAGACAATGTATTTCTTCCTCTGGAAAGACAACAATGTTCTGTAACTTTTTCTTATGAAAAGTAACTGTTGTAGTTTATTTTCTAAACTGCATTTCTTTCCATTATTGTGTTTTAATATGTGCTGAAGGGGCTAGAGAAGTGGCTTAATTAATTTTAAAACAACGCTTTCTGAACAAGCAGGAGGGCCTGAGTTCAGTTCCCCAGTACCCACATACAAGCCAGTTACAGTGAAATGCAGCATATAATGTGGGTGCTGGATGAGGTGGAAATAAATGGATTCCAGGAGCTTGCTGGCCTGCCAGTCTAGCAGTGAGTTCAGAGCTCAGAGGGACTATCTTAGTTAGGGTTTCTATTGACACGAAGAGACACCATGACCCGGCAACTCTTATAAAGGAAAACATTTAGGGCTGGCTTACTGTTTCAGAGGTTTAGTCCATTATCTTTATGGCAGAAAGCACAGCAGGCATCACGCTGGAGAATAAGCTGAGATTTCTACAGCAGTATCCTCAGGCTGCAGGAAAAGACAGTGAGCCACTAGGTCTGGCTTGAGCTTCTGAACAAAGCCAACCCCCTAATGACACACTTGCTCCAAGAAAGCCACACCTACTCCAACAAAGCCACACCTACTCCAACAAGGCCACACCTATTCCAACAAGGCCACACCTCCATAGTACCATGCCTATGGACCTATGGGGCCATTTTTATTCAAACCAACACAGAGACTTTGATTCAATAGAAAAATATATCCAACATAGACCTCTGGCTTCCAGATGTTCATCCACACACATGCACCCACACATCCTACACTCATGTGCACTGCATATACAACAATAACAATAACAAAAAATATTAGTTGGAAAGTGTTTAATATTGATGTAAAGATGTTTTACACTGATACAAACAAGAGGTGAAGTTCATCTTCTTTTTTCTTTTGTCTTGATGACTTTTTGACTACTTAACTAATAGGATGTTCTAGAAATGATGGTCTGTCAGTTGTTTGAGCCAGGTCAAAAAACTGACAGCGTTCTCTTCCTGTGTCTTCAAATGCTTACTCTTGGAAATGAACTACCATGTTGGAAATAAGTTCAACCAATATGTAAGGGGAATAAACAAGGGAACTATTAGAACTGTCCTTCTGCACAGCTATGGCCTAAATACCTGAAAGAACAACTCGCAGGGGGATGGATTTATCGGGGCTCCTGATTTGCGATGTCTCACTGCATCATGAGGGTAGGCAGTTGCCAGAACAGAGCCCTTGATGGCCTTCTTCCTCCAGTTAGAGCCTGCCTTCTATCATTTACAGAACAAGACAGTACTACCAGTTGAGATCAATACATATGCTTATGGTGTACACTTCATAGTCAAAACACAATGCAAAGTGACCAAAGCCCCAGCTTATTGCATTTTCCTACCTCTCAGAAAGGAGCTGGGGCAGAACACCACACGTTGTTAAGGGCTGCTTTAGAAGCAGAGTTTCAAGCCTTGGTGGAATAGTCACAGTTGCCTTACAAAATAGAACAAAGCCCCTTATGGTTGCTCCCTCTGAATAATGATCAAACTTCAGACTTGTGAGTAAAATAAATAATTGCTGTAGCTGTAAACCATTAAGAGCTGAGGTAGTTTGCGCCACAGCAATAGATAATAAAAACAATTGCTTTCAAGAGAAAAAATTAATTACACCAATGCAGTGTGAATCCAGATGAGTTTATCACAATCAAAAATTGTTAACAATGACTGGGAATGTCGTTCAGCTAGTAGAATGCTTGCCTGTCATGCAAGAAGGCCCAGATTTGATAACCAGTGCTTCGTTGCAGCACTCTTAATGGGGGATGCAGAAAGCTCAGGAGGTCTTCCTTAGCTGCATAGTGAATGTGAGGCCAATCTGAGTTACCTGAGATAGTATCTACAAAATGTAATGAATATAAGCATCATCATGAATGTGTCACATCCTTATTTAATATAATAATCCCAAGCCACCCATATTTGTAGTATTCCTAGCTTTATTCAAAGACTTATAAGCCCACATATTTGAACAAAATTATAGTCTATTCCCCTATTAACATGTAAGAAAAGTATTTCAGAAGCAAATAACAACTATACATGGAAAGTAGCTATTACAATATTAGCACCTTTCTGAGCTCTGAATATGTATGCTTAAAGAATATAGAACAGAGATAAGCTTTAAAATCTGAATCAAAATAAAGTTAGCTCTGTAGAGAAATGAGATACTGTCACTAGACAATATAAACAGCATAAAAATGAGTTAAAGCAGGCTACGAAACAATGGCCACTTATGATTATGTCCAATATATTAGAATTTAATCATTTTAATCTTTAGAGTTTATTTTAAGTTTTAATATTTTCAAACTTTTGAGGCTTTTCAGAGGGCAAGTTCATGTGAAACAGAGGTCTACGAGCTGCTTAAAGGCGTAGCTACAGAAAACTGTCGGTATCCATTTGGGGGAGATTAATCACATGCTCAGATGAAAAGGTTTTAACATGCCTAGAAGATAAATAAAAGTTACAGTGGGTTTTCAATGTATCCCTGATCCAGGAGTGGCTAATTTATGTAAGATCTGGACATCAAATCACTGCCTATTTCCTGTAGAAACAGGTGTAAGTTCATATATAGAGGGTTGTTTATAACCAAGACTCAATAACATTTGAAACACATTTATAGTGAGGCCATGTAAGGCTGGCATGATGGCTTGTGGCTGTGAGTTTTAGGATCCTTGTCTTGTCACTTCTTTATCTCTAGGTTGTTTTTGTCACTCACATATATAATACAGCTTGTTACATCTACAATCCAAACAGTGAAAGAAGGGGGAAATGGGTATACCGTCCCTTAAAGAATATGACATATATACTCCACAAATGAATTGTGTACACATGCATCCTATTGGCCAGAACTGTAGGCACACCCAGCTATAAGAAAGGCAAGCAAGGTAGAACTTCATTCAGGATTACCCTGTGCTCAGAAAAATAAATAAATAAATAAAGCACTCTATTGCTGAAAGAGAAAAATGGATAGATGGATAGTGTGCCTGCCACAAAGTATACGCACTCAGGAGCAAGAATAAATCTTCCATCTAATATTTTACCTTTTATGAGATCTGTAATTTGAATGTTGTGCCTGGATGAACACCAGACAAATGCTCTATGTAAACCTCTCCGACCACAATTTTATAAAGACTTCTGCACTATGAAAAGAGAGGGTGCACCTTTAAGTCAGCCTTATTCACCAGCCATAAAATACCTTAGTAAATTAAAGAAGGCGGAAGCCATTGATTTGGAGATGGCTAATAGGGCAGTTTATCTCTCCTAAGCAACAATTTTTAGAGTGCCCTACATGTTTGCTTTTTATACAAATTTAACTCATGCAATATCTTTCAGTAGACAATCTCAAGAAGCTTTTATAAGCATTAATTAACTAAACTTCACAACACACTTGAAAAGTGTATATTAATACATCCATTTACATGGCAGGAAGCCAGATGAAGATTACAACCAGGCAATATGAGCTGACTGGGCTTCTGCCATGTAAGGACATCAGACAGCAACACTCAAGGTTCAGTGGCACTCTGATAATTGCCTTTATAGTTACCCCTAAGCTAGTGTTGTTCGGTGTCCAACACAAGCAAACCATGTCACTAAAACAAAGAGAAAAAGGAAGCCTTTATTTTGAAATGCAACTTCAGCTGAAAAGAAAGTGGCATGTAATCTGTGTATAAATCAAAGGATAATAATAAAATTGGAAAGATTTTCATCAAAGAGATATTTAGCTTGCAGTTTGTCTCTAGATTAAATGTGAAAAGGTGACTGTTAAATATTAGTTATTCAATTCATGAGTCAGGAAGGGATAGCGGATATCTGATTTATTTAAATGAAATAATAAACTATGTATGAATATGCATTGCATGTTTTCTGAACCTTAGGGATTATGTTGAATAAATAATAAAAATGATAGTAAAATGCATGCATATTTATACATTCACTATCTTTGGTATGATATTTCTTGACAATATTTAAAATCCCAAAGTTTATAATCATTTCATGTGTTTAAAAGATTTATTTTTTTAAACACAAGAGTTATAATCATGGGCCCTTATGGGTCAGATAATGCCATTTCAGACACTAAGGGAACATTTAAACATTTTGCTTATTTCTAGAAGTCTGGTCTATGTCTAAAAGACTGATATCTGTGCCTCCTTTTAACATTCAAACACAGTAGGAAAATCAAGTTACTTTCATAGGAATATACAAGTGTCTAGTCCAGGACATCCAGCAGTAACTACCATGAGTAGATTGAATGGGAACTTATCACACAGTCTCATTAGAAACCTTTTACAAAGCCTCTTTCCGTAGACCTTTTTCATGACCCTCAAAAAAGAGTGAAGTCCCAAGGTTCCCTCAGCAGTGCTGGTTTCTCAAATCACAGGAACATGATAGATATTGGACATTTCTCCTAGCATACTTACCCCAGCTAGGCTAGCAAGCAGAGCACTGGGCTACAGTTCCTTTCTACTTGGTTCCCACTTTCTTATGGGTTGACATGGTCAAAATAGTAGCAAGTCTTTAAAACAAGTTCAAAGCCACTTCAAAGCCAAATGTCTAAAGGTATAGATTACTGTTGTTTGGCTCCAGTAGGTAGAGGGGTACTTTTTGAAAGGAAACTGTACCTTGAATGACTTAACCCTAAAAAAAATTCTAGTCATCAAAACCTAAAAGCTGTGGGAAGTCTCTTTGACAAGAAGAGAGAGGAACAGAAAAGTTGACGGTCACTATGGCAGCGTAGGAGATCGCTTTGTCTCTTATGAACTGAACCCTTTCATTCAGGAGTTTCATCTTTCAGGGATGAAATTCTTGTTAAGAAGGACTCACACATGCTTTCCTAAATACAGGAAACAACCTTGTTAAATAAAGTGATGAGCCTTTGCATACAGGTTTGTTATGTAAAATTTAACAAATCGTTGACAATAGACAGGATTCTGATGTGTAATAAGTAGACACAAAGAAAATAGATAGTTCTTGACTTCAAGGAGCTCATAACCTAAAAGGAAGATCAAATGTTGCTTTTCCAAGCAGGATAAAGTGAATATAGGGGTGGGGCCAGAAAGCCCGTGAGCATAGGCATAGGAAAATGCCTTTCTGGCTTCCGTGACACTAGCTATATGGTTCCAATATGCCGTCCGGCATACAAAGGCTTGATGCTCTGAAATTGTAAGCCAAAATTACTTTTTGAGTCACAGACAAAGCTAACACAATAATTTACTAAGTCAAAAACACCCTACTGGAGAGATGGCTCAGCGATTAAGAGCACAAAGTCCAGAGGCAGGCAGATCAATGTGAGTTCGAGGCCAGCCTGGTCTACAAAGTGAGTCCAGGACAGCCAATGCTACACAAAGAAACCATGTCTCAGAGAAAACAAAAACAAAACAAACAAACAAACAAACAAACAAAACAAAACCGAAAATGCCAATATCACAAAGTCCTTCTCAGAAGAAGAAATAGAAATGGATAAGAAATAGGAGTGTTCACTATCTTAAATTGTCAAGGAAATACAGATTAAAACTACTTTAAGATTTCATCTTACCCAAGTCATAATGGCTAAGATTAAGAAAATAAAAGCAACAAATACTGATAAGGGTATGGGCCTTGGAACCCCTCATACTCTGTTGGTGGGAGTGAAAACTGGTATAGCCACTATGTAAATCATCACGGCAGTTCCTCAAAAAGCTGGAAATAGATCCACCATATGACCCTGCTATCCCACTCCTGGCCTTATACCCAAAGGACTATTTTGTGCTACGGAGACACATGCTCATCCATGTTCATTGCTGCTCTGTTCTCAACAGACAGGACATGGAAACAGTTTCGATGACCATCAACTGATAAATGGATAACAAAGATGAAATATTGATACACAATGGAATTTTACTCAGCTGTGAAGAAATGAAAATTGTGAGTTTCCAAGTCAGTGAGTAAAAAGGAAAAATATTGTACTACGTGAGGTAACCCAGACCCAGAAAGATAAAAATCACATGTTCTCACTCATATGTAGATTTAATAATCAAATATTTATATTTGTGTGTTTGAGTTAGAGTACCTATTGAATCCAGAAAACCAGAAAGGAGCCATTGGAGTGGAGGAGGAAGAGAAATCTTTTTTTTTTCTTTTTCATTTTTTTAATTAATTTATTCATATTACATCTAAATTGTTAGCCCTTCCCTTGTATCCTCCTATTCCTCCCTCCCTCCCACTTCCCCCCTTCTCCCCTCCCCTATGTCTGTGATTGAGGGAGACTTCCTCCCCCTATATATGCTTTTAGAGTATCGAGTCTCTTCTTGGTAACTTGCTATCCTTCCTCTGAGTGCCGCCAGGCCTCCCCATCCAGGGGACGTGGTCAGAAAAGGGGCACCAGAGTTCATGTGAGAGTCAGATCTCACTCTCCACTCAACGGTGGAGAATATCCTGTTCATCTGCTAGGACTGGGTAGGGGTTCGAAGTTTACTGCCTATGGGAGATAGCCAAACACAGGTAATATGAAGGAAAAAAGAGAAAATAACAGAGAAGGTGGCACTGATTTAGAAGAGAGATGAGAGGGTAGGGTGAAAGAAAGGGCTGGGTGGAAGGGATAACTAATGCTGAGGATGCTTGAAGAATCCATAGGAAAACCTACTGTTTTATGACGTGTGTGTGTGTGTGTGTGTGTGTGTGTGTGTGTGTGTGTGTGTGTGGGTGTGCGTGCTCACGCACAGGTATGTACCTGTGTGTGCATGCGCATGCGTTTATATATGTGGATGCTGCTCTTCCATGAAGCCATAGGTTGCCAAATAAAACTCCTGGTGCCAGGATTCGGATGCTTCACCTATAGTTGCTGGTTGGTTACATCACAGAGATGCCCCCCCCCCCCGACCTGACACACACACATACAATACAGCTTCCCCCACACTGACTAGTTTTCGTATTACTGGAGGGTGCTGTGAAGGCTGCGAGGAGAGAAAAATCCACAACGATCTTATGGAGCTGGTAACCCTGAGATATATAATAATGACAAGCATAGCAAGATATGCCTGTGTGCAATAGTGGCATGGATGTAAGGGAGTAATCAAATAGTCGTTATTGGATTTAAGACTCACTTCACTGGAAAAAAAAAATATATATATACATGGTGCTATTAATTTGCCCAAGAACTTATATTTAAAGAGCTCGCAGGTCCCAGTGATGAAATCTACTACTATTAATCTGCTAAATATGCACAATATTAAACCGTTCTCTGAATTCTGAATTCTCTGAATTCTGTTCTCACAGTTTTGAACCTCTCTCAGACTCCATCAGAGAAGCTTCCTCGTGCAGTAAACTGTGGTGAATTAGAACTCAGTGCTTACGCGCAAACGAGACATGTGTCAGATGTAAAGGGCATCAAAGAACTGCCACCTTATATCCTCTTTTAAAAGACAAGTAATTAATTGGCTAATTAATAAAGCTTTACTTTATCCCACAAAACAGAATAAACGAAAGAAAAAGCCTCAGGTCCCCGGAAACACATAGAAATGCCAATCACCTTATTTATTTTGTTAAAGACATGTATCTTTACTTATTTATTTGTCCATTTATTTTATGTGTATGTGTGCATACATTGTCAACCATGTACATGCAGGTAGCCACAGAGGCCAGAAGAGGGCAATGGATCCTCTGGAACAGAAGGTATAGGTGGTTGGAAACTATCTGATGTAGATACAGGGAACCGAATCCTGGTTCATCGCAAGATCAACAAGTGTGTTAACTGAGTCATCTCTCCAGCTCCAATCGTCTCACAACAATGGAGACCTTGCTATAAATTTTAGAATTTTGACAAAATTGGGCATCCTCGTAGTTCAGGTTTTATTTCACTATTGTTGATTGTCACATGCAAGGAATTACAGACTCCTAAAAGACAAATAGGCACGTGTGAAGTCCCATCTGCTGAGCAGCCAAGAGCCCTAACAGTGGCGAGTTGATCTCAGAATAGCCAGAGTTCTTCCCACACCTCAGCAATAGGCCATGGGAATCACCCACAAATGTTTCCAAGGGGAGCAGCATGTGAGGACTGGGGTAACATCAGGCACAACCCTTTTGCTTAAAACCCATGAAATGTGTTTTTGTCAAACCATCCCATACCTCACTTTGACATGTTTAATGGGGCCATCCAATCTCAGTTTCTTACCTCATATAGAGCACTAAGCATGAACTACTACTACTCTTTGCCTAGCCAACAAACCATATCTAGCATTCATGTTATCTTAACAAAGACAAATTTATCACAAGAATTCTGCACACATTGTATGTCTCTCCCTTTGTGTAATGTGTACATGTCCTTTGGAAAGGAGATACCAATCTCAGTGTGACTTCCTTAAGAATAATAGACACTGTCACAGTTTGTTAATCTCATTTGTCTCTCAGGAGAAGGAAAAGATTATTAATTACCCACTGTAGGTCAGGGGGTCATTAGGCCCATAAAGGCCATTTACCCAAGACTCCCTCTGGACACGAACTAGTTGGAAGCTGGACAGGCCTATATACCCTGCATATGCTAGTTTTGTTCTCAGAATAGGATATCAAACTTTTATTATGTCTACAGAGTGTGTGTAGGGGATACAACCCAATTTCCAGAATTGTTAGTGAGTTTCAAATTTTGTACATACATAGAGATGATGGATTTTTAAGAAATCTTATGGACAGTGTTATTTCTGGCTCCTTCCTAACAAAGCATATATAGAGCTTGGTCAGCCTGAATTTGCAGTAAGGCATATACACTAGATATACAATACTCTTAAAAGATACAGGTTCTATTTCCCCTTAACCCTGCTGGCAGATTGTCTTATTTTCTTTGCCTTAGCACTGTCTGATCCATAAAGTAGAAGTTATAGACCATCACACAAATTAATATATCATTGGGTTATGCTGTCACACACAAAAAAACAGCTAATTGTAATACAGTGTGAGATATGCTAAATTAGGAGCATGAAATGCCAATGGAAAAATAGACAAAGCCACCTGGCAGCCTGCCCAGAGATAGGACCAGTCAAAGAAGCCTTCCAATATTAGGTTCAGACTTTGAAGGATAAGTCAGAAACTGCCATGTAAAAGAGACAGATGCCATTGTAGTATGGTTGGGACATCCTCCCTTCTTGAGGGAAGAAATCCCACGCTCTCCTTTGAAGACTTTGCAAGGAAGGCAAAAAGCAAAGGCAAGTACAACATTCAAGGACAACCTTTACTTTCCAATTCTCACAAGGCTGATGGTGTTTCTGTTACCAGCCTTGGACTTAAAATTCACCCTCTCCCCAGGGAAGATGCAGAACAAATGGAATGTGTTGGCTTTTCATTGTCACAACAAATGACTAGGGAAAGTCAACTTATAAAAAGAAAGGTTTCTTTTGGTTTGCAGTTTTAGGTGTTTCCATCAAGATCCATTGGCCTCACTGCTTGGGTATAGCACATTGCAGTGAGGACTGTAGCAGACCGAAGTTTCTCAGCTCATCGCGTAGTTTAGATACTGTCTTAGTTAGGGTTTCTACTACTATGAAGAGACATCATACCATGGCAACTCTTATATAGGAAACCATTTCATTGGGGCTGCCTTATATAGTCTGTTGTTGTCTTGGCAGAAAACATGGCGGCATGCAGACAGACATGGTGCTGGAGAAGGAACCGAGAGGTCTACATCCTGATCTCCAGGCAGCAAGAGCAGAGAATGGCATTGGGCCTGGCTTGAGCATCTAAAACCTCAAAGTCCACCCTCAGTGATGTACTTCCTTCACCAAAGCTACATCTACTCCAACAAGGCCACATCTCCTGCAAGTGCCACTCCCTTTGGACCTATGGGGGCCACTTTCATTCACATGACCAATGATATTAAGAGGAAAAAAAAACATAGGTTCTCATCTGTCTCAAGAACAAACCCAAAGTGACCTATGACTTCAACTAGATTCCATTGCTGAAGGTTTCTATCACCTGCTGATAGCATCACAACTTGAGAACCAAATCTTTCCCATGTGGGCCTTTGTGGTACTTAGACAAGCTATTCTAATAAGCAACCTTTCTACTTATTCTAGAATCTGGGCAGTATATCCTGTTCATTCTGTGCTGATCTGTGCATGAGGGACACCATCAGGATTCTGATCCTAGCTCCCACATTTGATGGTTCCATGCTGCCACAGGAGAAAATTTTCTAGTCCTATGTCACTCAGTTCCGTCATTTCCCACAGCCCATCTCTAAAATATCAAAGATGTTTTTATGACTTGTTCTCTATGATCTTGAAAGTTCTGGAACACCATATTATATTAAAATGTTCACATAAACACGCACTATAAAATCATTTTTTTTCAACAACATAAGAACTTAATGTTGAATTCCCTTGACATTCCTCAACTAGCCTAACAATGTCTCCCATATGAACACATTAAGACCATCATGTTGCTGCCATTCACTGTCAGAGACACAGGGCTCTGACTCAAATCCAAGCAGTTTCAAGTAGTAGGATTTGTGAATGTAAAATATGACAGTTTATGATGTTTTGGTTGAACCGCAGTTACAGCTTTTAAAACATTCGGTCAAGGAAGCAAACTGCCATGAGTGATAGAGAAGACAGAATGTATTGCGTGGGCACCAGCTCCGTGGATGAAAGCACTTGCCGTAAAGCCCTGATGATGTGAATTCACACCCTGGAACTCACAGGCTAGGAGTGAACCAACCCTCCCAGGTCATCTTCTGACTTTCACACATGTGCAGTGGCACACACATGGGTGTGTACATGCACACAAATTTATTCTAAATAGATAAGTAAAAATAAAACATTCATTGTAGTAATTGGATCTTACACAATTGTGGGCAAAGCATGGGGTGGTGGACCTTACACATGGAGAAGAAACAAAGAGAATCCCAAAGGACTCAGACCCAGCAGAGGTTCTGAGTGCCTTCTCTCCCTGCTGTGTGATGGAATCTCAGAGCCCCTGGAAAGAGAGGGACTCTCGTCTTGTTCTCTGTGAGTTCTCAACAGCATCTGACAGAGCACAAGTGGCATTTTTTAGTGACAAAGCCACTGTGAGGACAGAGCAAAGATGAACTGGAATCTGTGGATGTCATACTCACCACATGTCCCTCATCACAAAGAGGTGACAAGGATCATCAGGGAATATGACAGTTGCTTATCTCCCGCCTCCTAGAATGATGTACCTTCCCCATTGATCAACTCCAATCTAGAACTTTGTGAAAATAGGCAGTCTGGAAGCTGTAAGTCTGAACATAACCAAGCACATAGTAGCTGCACTGGTTGGTGTAATGCTGAGACTTCCAGTAGTCCATTATGTCGGTGAAAGTAAGTGTTCCTCCTCAAACTGAGGAAGTCCCAAATGAATGCAAGCTTGCATACCACTTAAAGAAAAAAAAATGATAAAACAATGAACATTCCACCCTCAAAATTTAAAAATATAATTAATTTATAAAATTATATCTATTTACAGTTTACAATACGATGTTTAGGTAAGAGAGGAAAGGGGCCTTTCTGTTCAATGTCTGTGGTTTTGTGCATTCTACACCCTAAGCATCCAGCCAACTTTCCTCCTGTCCCAGTATCCCAGCAAGCTTTCATCATTGCTCCTTTAAATAATAATAATAATAATAATAATAATAATAATAATAATAATAATAATAATAATAATAATCCTTGTCTCTAGGAAATTGCCTCAGTCTTTCATGTTCCAAATGTCCCATTGAAATAGAATGTCCCACTGAAAGACAGCACTCCAACACCAAAGCACTGGATATCACGGAGAACTGGGCCCTACACCTTCCCTGTCATCCAGAATCAAAGGTGCTCAAGTCCCTTCTTTGTTACAAAGCAGCGTAGTAGTTGCATGTAACCTAGCTAAGTTCTCGATATGTAAGCTCATGTCATGGAGCTTGTAATACCTAACATGGTGTAAATGTCCTACAAACAGTTGACACGCAGACTACATAACCAGCAAGTCTGTGTGCCTACCCCCTCTTCTAAGATTTAATTCCTTCACCCATTTTCCTTGTAAATGCAGTCACCTGGCAAAATATGCCTCATTCAACACAATGGGGACATGCGTGGTCTTCCTTACAGTGTCTTCTAGAGCACATGGCCACAAAGTTCTCCTAAAGGTGAGGAGTGCTTGCCAAGTTGTGTCACATATACTAACTTACATGTCTGTCTTCATGCCAGACATCCTTAGTGTTAAGAGCACAACCGATTCATCTTCATAGCCCCAGGCACTAACAAATATCTCTGGCACATAGACAGGCTCAATAAAGCTTTAGATAAAAACCTACTTGATGTATTTCAAGACTTGGTATGTCTAAATGTTTTATTCCATATTCACGGTTGCTTCAATACAAGCTAGGATTCCTATATAATGCATGTTTATGTTATAAAAATTGATTTGGGGGCAATTCAATAAAAGCAAATGAACAAATATTGAAAGTCAATATAAATCACATGATTTCATTGATCAGATTAATAAAAGTACTTCTAAATTTCAATCTCACTGGTGCTATGTAAACTTTTGGTCTGTCATCATGATGTAGGAGAGTATGGCTCTCAAGATGGCTCTGTAGGTAAAAATATCCCTTCTGTCATGATGACCCGAGTGCAACCTCCAGGACCCACATAATGGAAGGAGAGGGCTCCTGCAAGTTGTATTCTGACCCTTACACAAACTGTGGCACACACTCACAAATAAGTGTTTACAAAAAGTGTTTAGAATGTGTGGCAACAGAAAAAAATGTGGTTTTCTTAACTTTAGATTGACAAATCCATTTGTTGCCAGTAGCAGTGAAAGAGCTGACAGGCCTTGATAACAGCTCTCGCGTGGGGAGCTCAGACCACAGCAGATGGACCCGACACTTGGGGAAAGCTTTAACAAGATGTCTTTGCTAATTCAGGTTATACACTCCTTGAAAGTTCCTGCAGCATAAACTTAAAAGTTTGCGGATGATTTCGATCAGATCTGACAGTTTTGTCTAGAGATTGGTTTGCGATTGCCTCTCATGTGCAGTTTGGTTGGGATTTGCTGACTTTCCTTGGAAAGGCAAGGATGTTTACAATAGGCCAGTGAGTGAAATGTACTGTGTCATTGCCAACTTTCTGCTCCTGACCCTTGCTTGTGTGCTTATTTCTTTAATTTATCATTGGCAACCCAAGGTTAATCCAGAGGTACCACCATTTCTCTTGTGTGTTTGAGTGTATATTAACAGTAATTATGTTTAGACTCTACAGCTGTTAAACAAAAGGCCAAACTTGCCAATGTAAAAGTGTTGGAAAGGCTTTTTAATACAACCATGTTTATTATAGTTCAGAACATATCAATCATGTATATTAGCTTCAGTAATCTTAACCAAACCCTTCAAACATTCTATCATTTTTCAATTCCATAAGACTTACATAATTCTCCTTAAACTGTCCAATTTTGTAGCCATTTTCAAATTGCCTAATTTATTTTTGGACTCATCAAATATATTCTCCCCAAATCCATTATTTAATTATTTGCATTGGAAGGAGAAAGGAACTTTATCATATTTGGACTGGGGAGCAGTTAACAAGAACCATACATTGAAGTGTTTTCTTTCTCAAAAGAGCCTCGTTTTACTCAATAGAATGTGTATATGAATTTGTCTATTTGCTCCACATGAAGTGATTTCTATAAAATTTTGGTTGAAGCTTAGTGTTTTAAAAAATCATTCTCATCAGGTTTTCAGATCATGTTTATAGCTGAAGAAACTAATCCTTGGGGATTTAACTGCCCAAACGCTCATTGCTTTAGCAATAACATCTAGAACTGTTCTAATTATGCAAAGACACACATAGACACATTTTTAAGAGACTAGCCATAAATCAATGCTAATCTAAAAATTAAGTATGTGTATTTGTGTGTGCATGTGTGTGTGTGTGTGTGTGTGTGTGTGTGTGTGTGTGTGTGTACAGTGTGTGTAGAGGGCAGAGGTTAATTCCAGACTTCTTTTTCAATTGTTTTTCACTTTATTTTTTAAGACACAGAGCCCCATTAGCTTTCAAGCTCATTTATTCAGTTAGACTGAGTGGCCAGCACGCCAAGTATCTGCCTTTCTCCACCTTCTCAGGAGGAGGATTATAAGCGTATGCTGCCACCATCCAGCTTTTTACATGGATCTAACCTCAGTTCCTCAAAGTCACACAGGAAGCGCTTTACTATCTCTCCAGCCTTCATAATGGTATCTACTTTTATTAATACTTTATTCCCTGAGATTGACTAAGTCCTTTATATAAGTACTGAGATTTTTAAGAGATCGTTTCTTTTTGAAAATATCTGAGAATTTCGTGCATACAATGTATGTTAATATCTAACTCCTACTCTCTACCTCCAACTCCTCCCAATCTGCCCGCGTGGATGTTGCAGTCCCAATTCAATGTTCTTTTCATAAAAATAAAATAAAATAGCCCACCGAGTCCAAGTAACGCTGCTTATATGTGTATTGTGTAAGGCCACAATCTAGAGCATTGGCCACCAGAAGCTACATTCCTGAAGAAAGCTGACTCTCCACCCTTACTCCCAACCCCACTTCCAATAGCTTCTTAGCTTGGAACGGGACTTCATTAGTCTCTCCATATTGGCACTGGAATAATGACTTATGGAACACATAGACTGATTAGGAAATGACCATTCTAGCATACTGCATTAGATTAAGACACGGTCTTTTCCAAAAATACTTTCACCAATTCACCACAATGCTTCACCACAATGCCAATGAAAAAAAGAAAAAGGAGTGTCTGTGACTGTGAGATGGGAATTACTGACAGGAGGAAAGATTGTGGGAGCCTCTCTGCAGAGCTCATTCCAAGTCTTGGTATTCATTTCTAGTCTTCTGAGGGCCAGATCTCCAAAGACTTCCATAAGGCTCCCTACTCTGCCACTGGTGCTTCCTTTCCTGTCCCAAATTTCTTGTGTTTGGTCTGGGGCTTAGTGGTTGTAGTCTATCACTCAGAGAGTCCTGAACTGGAAACTTGGTGTCAGTGTTGTTGTGTTAACTGTGGAGCCTCTGCAAAGCACAGCTTCATGCAGGCACTTAGTTACTGGGCCACTAGTTCCAGAAAGGATGGATGCTGGTGCTACGGAGTCACTCCATCCTCCCGAGAGTAGGTTGTTATAAACCAGGCCATGCCATGCATGCGAGGCACCTTTGGCATGATGTCTGATCCTGTGAATTTCTCTGGCATGCTGTGTGGTAAATAGTCTATGGGTTCTGTTTTTTTCAAGAAGTCAAACAGTGGAGACCACCCAGTCTTGAAGTTTTAGGTTCCTAAACTTTGATAAGAGAGCTGTTGTTGTCTTTATAAAGTAGAAAGCCTCGGATATTTACACAGCAACAGAAAATATACTAATACAGCCCCCAGAGGAGAACTCAGAGGTTGTGGGGGAAAGGGCATGGGAGACAAACACTCACCATTTTTTTCACATTCAAAGAGTCCCTGGCCCCTGCCCGTGTGCCCGGGACCTTTGCTCCAGCCCGTGAAGGGTTGTTCAGATGGACAGCACAGAGGAAGCCAAATTTTTATTCCTCACTGCAACTTCAGTCCGGTTGGACCAGGCAGGGGGAAGAGAAACTGTCTTGTCCTGAATTGCAGCTGACTCCGTGGCCAGAGAAGAAAGGAAGTTAACTAGCAGCAGGAGGCTCTGCTGCTGCTAGTTAAAAGACTGATTGCCTTATCCACCATATTCATTACAGTGGGAGACACAGTCATGCAAAGAGCAGCCTTAGGCCAATTGCGTAACCTTGGATAAGCTACAGGATCTCTCTGAGGCTTGATTTCCTAAGAGTAAGGCCAGGATGATACTTGGTCTGGAGTTTAGCATGAGGACAGAAGAAAAAAAATTCAAGTATGTGACAGATGTGTTGAGGACAATTAGGAAAGTAAGCCTCTGCCTGAGAAAAGCAGACATTTTATGTGAAAATGAAGAAATCAAACTACTAACAAAAGGTGAGCAACGTGTTGGAAGTTCCCACTCTGAATTTTTCTACCTATAATTTGCTCAGCCCTGGGTTACTTACTGTCACACCTCCTCCTTTTGCCCTCCATATTGAACAGGCTCTGTCACATCTTTAGTGACTTAATAAAGAATGCATCGAGAGATGCAGACATCAGTGAATGGCCAACGCAAAACCACTCCAAAGCATTTCATCGTGAAAGGGCCCAGTTCTCACCATCGCCCACAACTGAAGGCATAGCCTTCCTCTGCTTACCTGAAATGACCTTTTCTTTAAAGTTGGGCTCCCCAAAACATGTTATCCAGTGAATTAATTTTATGGGAAATTGCCACTACGGATATTAAGAGCACAGGAAGCATTCTGCGGGGAACTAGGCCTGGAACTGGAGGGGGAAGTGAAGCTAGGAAGGATCTTCTCTTTGTGCTGTTCTCTTATCTCCCATGTGGATCTTCAGAACACCAATGTTCTAATATGTACAGGGTGTGTCCCAAAAGGTAATAGAAACCCCACGTCCCCAAATTTCATTTACTCTCAGTAATAGCACAAGGAGCCATCATCTGAACCTTCTATTGGTTTTGGTGTCAATGGTTTGTTTTTTGTTTTGTTATTTAGACACACACAGTGACAGAAATGATGTGGCAGGGGAGGCATAGAACACCAGAAGCAGGAATGCTCGAGTAAACACACGGAGGCCAGCGCCATGGATTCTACTGCGGCACTAGAGCATGGCGCCCAGAGCCGAAATCTGCATGCAAAACAGGAGATGATTATAGTTTGGTGAAAAACTGAGGAACCCATAGTTTTTCTACCATGATTTTGAGTTCTCTAAAGACTATAGGTGACAAAACAACAACAACAACAACAAAAACCCTGGCTAGTAGTGCTGGTTGAAGTGCTTTCCCCACAAACATGAAATCTGAGAGCAAACATTGATGAATCACTGTCAGCATCGACTTAATCTATGGTAACAGAACGGCTAGTTCTCCTTAAAAACACTTCTGAACTCAGGAGAACAAGGAAAAGAGGTGGCATTAGCTTGTTTTTTCCATTTGATCTAGAAACTGAACTCTTTTCCAAAGACACCATCAGATTTTACCTTGCAGGAGTGACAAACATCATGTGATCAGGCTGCAAAGGATTCTGGGAGGGTTTTTTGTTTTTTTGTTTTTTTTTAACAAGCCTGAGAAGGGAAGGCAGTAAAAGGAAATCTGCTTGGGAACAGGTGCTGGCTTAGCCAGCCAACTGTATTGGCTACAGTGGTTTGCTCTGGTTAGGAAAATACCAGTAGAACTTCATCATACAGTGTGTCACCCATGTCACAGACCATAAGAGAGTCAAAGCACAACTGAAGTTGGCTGGGGGGGAAAAAGAATTGGAGAAGTGCTGCCATCTTTACCAACGATCTGCTTCTATCATTCCAAAGATCTGAAATATTTTTTCTCACAGACCAGTCAAGGTAGCATTAAAAGTTACACAATGCTCGCAGAGATTCTCTTAGTTATGTTATTCTGAGCTAGCTTTATAAACTATTATCTCCTGGTTTACATACACTAATATATCAAAATAATAATTTTGAGTCCATTTTTAAAATGAAACTGAAATTTGTCCTTGAGCAGAAACCAGGAAAGTCCAATTCTAAAAACATGTAATAGATTATTTGCACATATAATCTACTTTTCAATTTGTTTGTACTGTACTGCCTTTTCTGAGTCTTTATACAACTTCAATTGTTTATGTTGTTGTTGTCCTGTTTTTCTATTTTTACCGTAGCACTCAAACTTAGAAAACCTGTTAAGAAGACTACATGTGATGTAAAAAATCCAGTTAACATATTGCTATGGAAACCAGGAAATAGAAACAGCACTCTGATCATTCATTTAGACAGCTATGGCTTGTGTGTGTGTGTGTGTGTGTGTGTGTGTGTGTGTGTGTGTAAAATTTACCTATTTACCTTCTATTAAAAGATGTTATAAACTTTAAAGTTAATCAAGATTTTTTTTTCAAGGCCCAGTAGCCTAAAACCAGAGTTTTAGAATGAGCTTCAGCCTTCATTAATGACACGCTATTTGGAAGGGCTGTGTTGGATCAAGCTTGCCTGGCTGGGAGCCACTAACATAGTGTAGACCCTTGAATGGGGATTTAAGAACTGAGTTCTAACTCTGGCTGTCTTACTCCCAGCTATGTGGCCTTCTTAGGAATTTGTAGGGACTGTTTTATTCATCTGCAAAATGATTCCATGCAGGACTCCAAAAATGTAATAGGAACTTCCCCCTCTCCCGCCCCCCCCCCCCATCAAACTGAAGAGCTGTGAGGTAAACAGCTCTGGGGACTGAAATAGCTCTGTCTAGTGTCTGGTAGTGTACTGAGCACATAGTGCAGTAATGGGAAAAGTATGAGGCCCGTATGTGATACTTTCTCAGTCTCTATTCTGTATAGTACGTGACACCTGTATAGTGGCTCTCAGTAACTCACAGATCCATACCTATGTTTCCATTATCAAACCAGCTTTTATCACAGTTGCAAAGAACTCGAGTTCTAAAAGGCAGTGGGCTCCTTAGAGTCTTTCACCTCTTTGTATCCTTGTAGGTAAGTGTGAAATTTTAGAAACGATTCTAGCAAATAAATCTTCCTAAGTTAACTATTGTGCCAGAGTCTTTTCAAAAATCTCAGTTTTTTAATATTCGAGACTTGAACTTCCATGGTTTTGTTAATTGCTATTTGTCTTTTTATTTAATTAGCTTGTGTCCATTTGTTTATTTAATCACCCTGCATCTGGCTATGAGAAAAAGTGAAAGTTAAACAAGGGAAGCCTCTGGTGGGTTAAACTCCTGGGGGTACTTGCAGAAATCTGAGTTCTTATAATAGGGGATAATGGTTGCAAAATGAAATCCCTGGGACCATCCGTCCATGCACTCCCACCGGCGTCTGTGACAATAAGCCCCTTGTTTTCGGCGGTGACCAGATCTCTGTCCACGCGGGTGAGTGCGGGGCCGCCACCGCAGGCGTGGGAGAGGCTGAAGCGCCCTGGTGCGCCAGGGGTGCGTGCGCGCGGGTGACATTCGCCGCGGGAGCACCAGGAGGGGGAGACTCGGGGCCGCTGATCTCTCTCTCTCTTTCTCTCTCTCTCTCTCCTCTCTGCGCCTGCTTCAGACTCCAGAGCTGGGAAGGAGGAGAAAGCGCGTAGCCCAAGAGAGGGAAACTTCGCCACCTAGAAAGTTTCACCTTGTCTTGGGCGGGAGGGTAGGCGGGGCTTGAGAAAGTGCGACCCCCCCGCCAGGGCTAAGCCTACGGGTTGCTGGAAAGGCGGGGACTCCGCTCTCTTCATCAACCTTCCAAGGGTGGTGAGAGTCCCCACCTCGGCCCCTGGAGGGACCGGTAGGACAGACCTAGAGCGACAGGAACCAGCAGGCACGTGCTGGGGCGGGTGCCTAGGTCTCTTCGCCTCCAGCCGGGACGCGCCCCGGCGCCGCCGATGCCCAGCTGAGTCACAGGCCGGGCAGGGCGCGTGTGGGAAGGGGCGGAGCAGTCCGAGGGCGCTCGGCAGGGGTTCGGCCCGCGGGCCGCAGGTGACCCGGACGGCCTCGCCGCCGGCAGCTCCGGAGCCCTGGGTGACCTGGTGCAGAGCCAGAAGCGGGGCGGCCGCTGACTCGTCGGAGAAGGGCGGAGCGCGCGGGTGGTCCCGGCCCTCTGACTTCGCCGTCGCGCGCTCCGGGCACCTCAAGGTACTAACTCCAGCCGCGTCAATCCCGCACCCACCCTCTCCCGGCACCTCTGCTTTCTTTGTTCCACTGAGGGAACTGGCTGCGGCTCCGGAGGGTAAGACCACCGAGGTGGGTGCGAGCTCCGGGGCTTTGGAAACTGTGAAGGGATGGGGTCGGGGGTGGTGCAAATTAGGATTGAGCTCGTCGCTTTAGGAGAGCGTTGTTGATGGCCACCTGTGTGACTCGGGCGCTGGGAGCATTGGGTGTTTCTAGGGCTGTTGTGGCTCTGCAAGTTTTACCTCTGTGATCTGACTCAGCCCTTACAAAAGGGATTGGTCACCCTGTCCAGGGTGATGCAGCCGGCAAGGTTTGAGCCCGGCTATTTCCTTGTTCTCAGCCCTGCTTTTTCTGCTGGGGGAGGGGGGTTCCCAAGGGCAGGTGTTTCTGGGATCTGAATTTTTTATTCCTGGCAAACACGCAGAGCGTGTGATCCATCAATTTCGATCCTACTTTATCTTTTTGCTGGGACTCAGTGGAGGTGAAACACATTATAACCAGAGGTCAGGCGGTCTGGCTAGTACCAATATAATTATTAAAACACCAATGAAAGTACAATGCAGAATTTACTCCAAACTGCGGTTTCCCATTTCCTACCTTTTATGTTTAGAAGAGCCATTTGCTAATTTGGCAGTTGGCAAGGGTTTCAGGGGCTCACGCATGAATGCATGTCCAGTGGCTTTTTCCTTATCACAGTCTTGTGTTCAAAGCAGCTCTGGGGCAGAATGAAATATTGTCAACTTTCTTAGGCAAAATAATCAGGAGGCTCTAATTGCCGAGCTAAAACAGTCCGTGACTATGAGAAGATTGAGAGAATATAGACAGAATTTTAAGAAGACTTCGCATTTTGTAGCACTGGGTGGAGGTTTATTCTGTCGCTTCCAACAGCCAGACACACACACATTGCCATGCAAATGGATTTGGAAGAGCATTATTTTCCTTTACAGCTTAACTATTATAGCTGACTAATGAATTTCTTCTGCATGAAGATGATTTGGAAATGATGTGCATGGTATTTCCCTTTGCTACTGGGACATAAATTGTGCTTTTATGGGGACAGTGTTGCTGTCGCCTGGGTTATTTACAGGTATATAGCTTTCCTCTCCAGCTGGAAGCTCATTTGGTTTTGTTCTCAAGTGTAAACTTCCATTGTGGGGCAGAAATGAGGTGCTGTGGACTCAGCCGTTGCAAGTTGTGATATAGCCAATGTTTGTTTCATCTGAAGAGATGAATAACACGTGGGATATGTACATCTCCACTAGGAAAATTTTATGGTACCCAAAATGTGTTCCTACAAAGTGTAGTAGGCGCTTTAAATTTTGTGGTCAGTTCTCAAACTCAGCCACGCATCAGTCAATAGTTATTAACTTAGCCATGTTCTGCTGTAAATAAGATGGATTTATAGCATGTCGAGGACCATCAGGCAGCTACTGCCTTTTGTTCTTGATTGTTTGCAACAGGAGATGCTCTGCGTTGGCTCACCAGCAGCACTATGGGCTTTGAGAATCTGAGGGCAAGCTCCATCTGCAAAATAGAAAAGTAAAAATACCCCACATGCAGTAAATATGAAAATTTTAATTTGTGTTACTTTTAAGTCTAGAATGGGAGGAAAACACCAATTTTCTCAAGAACGTAAATTCCTACAATGTTTGATTTCGGAGACCACGTAAACAGTGCCCCATGTTTGTCTTGAACTTTTTTTTTAATATTTTAATTAGGACTGCACTTGGACATACATGTTTAAAAGTCAATTTACAGAGAGCTATTGATAGAAATAAGTAGTTCAAAATGGGATTAATCTGATTTTCCCTTACAAGTTTATGTAATAACTCCAGGTACAGGTGTTTTTCTCAGAACAGAGAGATTAATTCAGAAAGGCTTTACACTTTATGTGGCTGTCCAAGTGCTACTACCTGCTGTCACACCCATGGTCAGGCATGGCGAGTCATGCGTCCAGATCCCCTGATTTCTGTACCCCTTTGCTCCTCGTTCCCGTAACTCCGTTTCATACAGTTTTCTGGTTTCTTCTCCACCGGCCTTAGGCTTAGTGTCGTCACCAGGGCCAGCCACATGCCCCCTCCCTATCGCTTGGGGTAGAAATGTGTACAGGTGTTTCAACTGTATGCGTGTGTGGGCCTGGTGCCTGGGGAGGGCCAGAAGACAGCATCAGATGTCCGGGAATTGGAGTTACAGATAGTGGTGAGCGGCCAGGTGGGTGCAGTAGTAGAGCAATTGGTGCTTTGCTCGTAAATGCTGAGCCTTTTTTCTAGCCTCCCCGTGATAGCCTTTGGCTTACTGCGTTTGCGCCCGGAGCACCTAAAGACCTTATCGTTCTCCCTGCAGGGACAGAGTGAGCGCAGAAACTCAAGTGCAGTGCAGGCAGTTTCCTTTTCCCAGCTGGTATATGTTGCAACTCCTTTCAGATACTGAGGCCTCAGGACAGAGTTTCATGGTTTTTCTTCCATGCAAAACAACATGCAAGTCTCAGTAATATGTGATAGGTACAGGCCAATGTCAGTTTGGAATCATTTTTATTATGAGTTTTTTTTTTGTATAAAATTTTTATTATTAATTTATTCATATTACATCTCAATTGTTAGCCCTTCCCCTGTTTCCTCCCATTCTTCCCTCCCTCCCATTTCTCCCCTTCTCCCCTCCCCTATATCTGTGATTCAGGACTATATTCGCATTTTTTTTTCTCATCAAAAATGACCAAGAAGTTTACTGTGGGGCAGTGTCTGGGCTGGTTCTAGAAGAATCTCTAAAAGTGGGGGAGGAAAATAAAATGAACCCGTCCTTGAGAAATGTACATTCTAATTGTGTGGACAGATATCACACATATAAAATAGAGCTAGAATTCGTAATTATTAAGGGAACATTGCAGTAAAGAGATAATCATCTCACTTGCTAAAGACTGAAACATAAAGACCTTAGCGTGTCTAAGCTGCTTCTACTTACTTAATTCCTCCTATCCTCCAAGCTGAGCACAGCTCATCTGTAAGGTCTTCACAGCTGCACAGACTAAGGAGCTGGCTTGAGCCTTACCCTGTGCTCCTCAGCCATCCCATACTCAGCCATCAACAGAAGTTAGCTCCTGCAAAATTTCTACTGAGGCACTGGTTAGACACCAAGATGAGTGTAGTATTTCTAAGCCCCTGGTAGCACACATGCTCCCTCCCTCTCTCTCCCTCTCCTCCTCCCCCTCCTCCTCTCTCCTCCTCTCTCCCTCCCTCCCTCTCTCCTCTCCCCCTCTCAATTTCCTTTTACTTTCTCTTTTTGTAGAAAGACTAAAAAAAAAAAAAAAAGATTTTATTCATATGTGTGGGGTCTTCTGACCATTATCAGATTAAGAGCTGAGCTGTGAGTGACTTTGTAATCTGCCCTTCCATCAAAAAACCCATTTTCAGATATTTCTTCAGCTGTGTTAAATTGTTTAACGTTTATATCCCCCTTGGGTTTTGTTTTAATAAAAACATCCAGTAAAATCTGACTACTTTGCTTTTCAACGGACGAAATGAAGAAAAGTGTTTTTATAAGCTATAAAACATAATTGAGAGAAAAATCACACGTGTGGCATTTGTAACAGGAGGTTGCGAGCGCTGTGAAATGAACAATCAACTTTGGAAATCACAGACCCAGGCATGTGTGTTTCTCTCTGTGGTTGTGTGCAAGTGTGTTAATACAGATTATTCTCCGTTTTAATTTGCATCAAGTTGTATAGCAACAGAGCCGTATAGTAATTCTGTAAAGACCTATGGGTCATATCAGTTATATCAGGAGGGTGAAAACCTGTCTGTACTTCGGGGACATCAAGACAAAGCAGTTGTGAGATGTGGCTGGGGAACCATGGGTGCTCATGAAAGCCAAGCTGCTATTCTCTTAAGAATGTGGCCAAGTATCTACTACATCTGAGCAGAGGGTCTAAGTCCTCACCAGGCAGGGTCCTTGGTTGGTACTTCAGTCTCTGCAGCACTCCCTTCCTCTACCTGAATTTGTTGGCTCCATTGATCTCTTTGTGGAGCTCCTGAACTCCTCCAGGTCCCTCTATTCCCCAGCTCTTCCATAAGACTCCCTATGCTCCACCCCAGGGTTTGGCTGTGAGTCTCAGCATCTGCTTGTATACCCTGCAGGGTGGAGTCTTTCAGAGGACCTCTCTGTAGGCTCCCTTCCCGTTCCTTCTCTTCAACTGCTTCCAGTGTCTATTCCATTTGTCCTTCTGAGTGAGAATTAAGCATCCTCCCTAGGGTCCTCCTTGTTACTTAGTTTCTTTAGGCCTGTGTATTGTAGTATGGTTATCCTGTATTATCTGCTAATATCCACTTATAAGTGAGTATATACCATGCATGTCTTTCTAGGATGGGGTTACCTCACTCAGGATGATCATTTCTAGTTCTATCCATTTGCAAATAAGTAGCTTAAATGAATGAAACTATCCATTTTATTAGCTGCTGATAAAAATTCCACCCAAGAGGGTACAGGCAACCACTGGAGATCTGTTTTGGAGTTGTCATGTGGCCTCTCTGTGTGTTATGGACCAACATGGTGGTGCTGATCTTCCAAAATGTCAAGAGAACCTACACAGCCCCCTGTTTAAAAATGCTGACTCAGTATCTTTAAAGCATTACATATGTAAGAGGGACAGAGAGTCTGCACACTAGATTTGTTCCCATGTGGCCTTTGGCTGTTTGTGCCCTGTCCCATAAGGGTGGCTCTTCAGGTACTGTCCAATTGAGCAGCACACACAGCCAGTGGAACGTAGAGTGCTTCGTAAACACAGCAGTTGGTTTTTTCTAAAATTCTTAAAAAAAAAAAAAAAAAAAAAAAAATGGCCGGGCAAGGATGGCGCACACCTTTAATCCCAGCACTTGGCAGGCAGAGGTAGGCGGATCTCCCTGAGTTCGAAGCCAGCCTGAACTACAGAGTGAGTTCCAGGACAGCCGGAGCTATTACACAGAGAGACGCTGTCTCAAAAAGCAAAAGAATCTCACTGTGGAAAGTTAAGTCAAAAGAAGAAAGAAAGAAAGAAAGGGATGTCTTATCATTCATCACTTATTAGCACACACTTCTCTAAACTGACCAGTCCACATGCTTTGCGTCAGGCTATGGACATTTCTAAGCGACCGGATAATCTAGTTATTTTGTTCTTGCACTGAGGCCCTTGTTCTCTGAAACCTGAATCCATCATAACTTTGGATGTGAACTTCATTTCCAACTTCTCTCCTTCAGACTAGACTCTCCTCTTGGAATACTGGCTCTTTATTTTGGATCTGACTGAACTTCCCCCTTTGTTTTCTCTCCCTCCTATTGAAACTCAAAATGTGCACTGCCTTGCTGGCTTTGAGTGGCCTTTCAAAGCAACCAGTGTTGCAACCCACTTTGCCAAAGGAATAAAAGCTCACAGGTTATGTTTCCTTTAACCCTAAAAACCAGGTCAAGTACCAGCTAGAAAGCCATTGTGGAGGAAAGGCAGATTGTGTACTGTCTTCCTACAGTTTTAAACACAAGCATAATAACACACCGTAAAGCACTGCACATGTTAAGACCATAGCCCCTTTCCTGTTTTGAGATGATCCTGCGCTGCCTGCTAGTTGGAAATCTGAGATAGCATCCACCATCTCAGGTCCAGTTTTGAAGTTGTAGGTTACCACAGAATGGCTTGTGGGTCCAAAAAATTACTCCAACTACTGACCTTTGACCTAAGGTCGTCATCCAAACTCTGTTGTGTGACAGAGTTAGGAGGGCTAGGTCACCCCTTTTGAGGCCTGCCCACGTGGGAAAGAAAAGACCAGACAAGTTTTGGGTCCTTAAGACAACTCAAACTGACGAAAACATAACTTTTGGCTTAGCTGGAGACCAGAGCATTTTCTCTCTTTGAGTTTCAAACCTAGGGGTCTTTTAGGGGAAATTTAATCCATGTGTTTTTGATTCACTAAGCCTTAAACCATTACCCATAAACTGAACGTTCCTCCCAGCTCTTTGATGTCTATGAAATCTTTGAAACCATGGAAGTACCCGCTCGTTTTCCCCGAAAAATATGAAGTAGCTTTTTGCTAAGAGTCAGTAAGTGGCATCTCTTAAAAATTCGGGGTAGGTGTAAACTATCAGCACAGCTTATTGAAGGGGAACTAACACAGTGTGAAAAATGTAGTACCATATTTTTCGGATGGTAAGATATACCTGGCCATAAGACGCACCCAGTTTTTAGAACAGTAAAACAAGAAAAACAGTAAAAAACAGCAATCGGACCATAAGGTACACCCTAATTTCCCCCACCCCTACTTTTGGGGGAAAAGTGCATCTTACAGTCCGAAAAATATGGTAGGTTCAGAGACCTACTTCTTGTGGAACTCAACTAAAGCCCTCACCAATGCCTTGGACATATTTTTGACACACCCCATCCTTCTAACATATGTATCCCAAATACTCATCTTTTTTTCTTTTGTCCCTTAGTAAGTACTCAGTAAATATTACTTGAGTGTTAACTGAATGCCTTTTTCTTCATCCCAGCACCTTCTACCCAACGCCGATCTTTGTATTCAGTGTCAATATCCATCTGTCATGTCTTAGAACAAGATCTATTCTGAGTGAGTTGACCTGTTTTGGCAAATTTCAAAAATAAGCCATCTAACTAAATATATGACATTTATTGAAATTCATTTTGTACCGTGAAACAACTGCCTTGCAAAGAGTGCTGAAAATAGGAAGGAATTTCGAGGCTAATTTGATTAAATATTCTGTTGTTACCATATGCTTTCTGAAAATTGATTTTCCCCTCTTTTACTATTCCTGTCATCCTTCCTCCCACCTTGACACGTTTACTGATTGAAAACTATTCACAGAAAAGGAAAGATATAGGATGCATAAGAAGAGCAGCAAATTCGAACGGGCTAGGAAAACACACACTAGTTATAAATTGCTGTCATGTACAAGGAGGGAGGCCTGCTCAGTGCTGATGGTGCGATTGCATTTTGCTCCAAATAACACGGATGACACATCTTTGAACTCCATTGTGTGGAGAAAAACACCTTCTTGCTGAAGCTAGATTTCCTGTTTGTGTGTTTTCTGGTAACTGTACTTCCCATATGGACTGAACACAAACGTAGCTTTAAATGCACATGGGTACAAAGCATGAGCGCTTTGGAAAGAGATGGGAGATGCGGGACTCGAAATGCCAGTGTTTTGATACCAGACTTAGCTTTCTAATTGCCCATCGTATATTATCCCCAGAAGCCCTTCTGCAACCAGAGCGTGCAACATATGAGGTAGCAAAATTTGGTCTTTTTTTTTTTTATATTTTGTAAGGATGGGAGAGAAAGGGGAAATTATGTTATTAAAGTTATAGATTTTTTAAGTTGGCTCTGAACATTTATTGCATCCACATATCCTCAGTAAACCTAGATTTGACATTTTAGTACCGATAACTGTATACAAGGAGTAACTTATTTATACAGCTCAGACGTGTCTGAGTTTGTTCTTGTCCTTAGCTAAATCGTTAATAACAATGATGCATGGGGATTTTTTTCTTATTTTTACACAACTGTGTTACAAGTCCTTTAAAACTCCAGTTAGAAGGTCTTATACCTTGAAAAATGAATACCCCTTTATATGGTTGAGAGACTATATAAAATTGTTCCGTTTAAGACATTTTGTGATAAATGTTATGCCACAGATACAAAAATCAATAATACCTGGAATTTGTGATGGGTATCAGATCAGTGAGAAAACAGAGAGGAATGATAGGAAAACATTGGAAGGGTCAAGGTGCGCTGTAAGTCACAGTGTCCCAGGAGGGCCAACCTGCCTACTTTCTTCTCTTTCCTTTCCTCTTGTTTCTTCTTTCTTTCTTTCTCTCCTTCTTTCCTACTTCCTTCCCTCCCTCCCCTCTTTCTCTTTCTTTCTTTTTTAAAAAGTAGTTTATTCTTGATTATCTCAATGTATTTTAATCATTTTTACTCCCAATTCTTTTCCTTAACTCCTTTCAGATCCACTCCCTCCTTCCTATACCATAGTTCATGTTTTGTTTTGTTTTGTTTAATATCTAATAGTCCATCAATCTGATTTTTGGTGACAACCTACTTGGAGCCTCTTCCTTAAAGAAAACAGATCCTTGCTCTCCCAGAACCTGTCAAATGTCCATAGCACTTCAGCTAAGAATGGGGCTCATATAGCCCTCCTTCTCCACCCAAAATAATGACCGACTTGATCTTGTTCAGCTTTTGTGCAGGTAACCACAGATGCTCTGAGCTCCTGAGTCTAGTGGTCCTGTCATGTCCAGAGGAGACTGTTTTGATCTAGGGCTCCCTAATCTCTGACTCTTAGAGTATCTACACTTCCTTTTTCCACTAAGGTCCCTAAGCCGTAGGGTAAAGATGTGATATAGATGTGTGGTTGTACACTCCACAGGCACTTTGTCTTGTCGTTATGTTATTAGCCACCATCCACTGCACACAGACCTTCTCTGATGAGGTCGGAGAGCTGCACCAATCCATAGGTAGAGAGATGCAAATTAAAAGGGTAATTTGATACTATGACCATTTAGCAAAATTGATAGCAGTAGGCTCACCATGTGAGGCTTCATAGGGTGAAGGCTCACTACCATGTGTTCTTAGCTGGATTTGCAGTTAAGAGGAATGTGTTTCATCTTACGGAGTGGGCCTTAAATGGGACCAGAAAACAGTTGTTTACCCTGTAATATTCGTTGTGCTCATGGGCCTATCTTGTGGTCACTTTTGTAGCTCACAGGACTCACAGAGGGGGAACACTGATGACTTTTTCTCCCTCAACCAAATGTAAGAGCAGTAATTTAAGTTAGTTTGGACTCTTTAGGACATCTCTGACCAGCAGCTCAAGGGGAAGGGGGGCGTAGTATCTCACGCCTGGCACTGGAGCATTTTATTTGGTAACATGTCTTCTGGCATGAGCACTGTCCCCTGTGTAGCACAGAGCCACCTGAACCCTGGGATATGAATACATATATGTATGTATGTATGAAACTTATAAGATAGATTTCTCCATGGCGCTCCAAAACATCTTTAGTCTTAATTGTTCCGCTCCAACCCTCCCTCTGCCCTACCCTCCCATTCCCCTCTCCACTTAACCCTCCCTCTCCATTACTTCCCCCTTTCCCTCTTTCTGTCACTTCTGTCCTTCCTTGGGGTCCTTCTTCACCCTTCCCAACAATGGTCTCTTTCTAGTTTCCCGATTCGATAGGAACTTCAAATTAAACTCAAAAGTCTAAACATTTGACACTAGAATCCAGGCATTAGTGAGAACATGCGCACTTGTCTTTCTGGGTTACCTCACTTAGTATACTGTTTTCTAGATCTATACATTTACCCACAAATTTTATAGGTTTGTTTTATTTTTTTATAGCTAAATAAGATTTCATTTTAATACAGGCATCACATTTTCACTGTTTACTCACCAGTTGGTGGACATTTAGGCTGTTTTCTTGTTCTGGCTGTTGTGACTAGAGCAGTCATAGACTTGGAGAGGCAAGCATCTCTGCAGTAGGAACTTGAGTCCTTAGATATAAGCCCAGAAGCAGTAGAGTTGGGTTAAATGGCAGTTTTCTGAGATGCTGTTGCACTGATGTCCACAGTTGTGGCATCAGTTTTCACTCCCACCAACAGTGCATGAGGGTTCCCTTTTCCCACACTTTGTCAGCATTTCTTGTTTTTTGTCTTCTTAATTTTAGCCATTCTGACTGGGGTGAGATAAAATCTCAAAATAGTACTAATGTGCATTTCTCTGATGGCTAAAGATGATGAACACCTAATCAAAATATTTCTTAGCCATTTGCATTTTTTCTTCTGAAAACTTTGTAAGGTTCCACAGCCCAGTTTTTCATTGTTGCCTTCGTTCTAAGTGGTAAAGAGGCAGAGAGAGGCAAATCAAAGTGGGAAGTCAAAAACAGAATCATACACACACACACACACACACACACACACACACACACACACACGCACACACACACATACATACACACACAAACACAAAGAGAGAGAGACACACACATACACACAAGTCAGGTTGTGGGTAGCATATAAGCTTCCTTTCTTTTCTGTCACACGTGTTTTAATTCCCACAGAAAGTGGACTATTATCTGCATTTTGTTTGAACACAGTATGTGGCCCAGAAAGTCCATGAACGAAGAACCTGTTCCTTAAGGTGTAATTAGGTGGAGGTGGGGTAGATCTTTACAAAATGAGTAGAGTAGGAAACATGAAGTTCACTGGAGCCTTGTGGGGCACCACAGTCCCTCTGACCTCTGGCTTCAGATGTGAGTACCCAGTTTTATATACTCTAGCCATTGTCATCTGATGTTCACCATGAAATCGTCACCAAAACTGTTCCATGCTCATGAGCCTCTAAAACTATGCCACGTAAACCTTTTCTCCATGAAGTCAGCTGCCTCCCATATTTCATTACAGAGCTTACTGATGTGATTACCCAGCTATAAACTGGCCTCGAAGTCTAGCCTGTCTTTGTCTACTAGAAAGAGTAGGAGGAACGTGAAGCAGAAGCACAGCTGTTACCGTCCGTGTCAAGTTCTAGGCGCTCTGGAGGCAACTCTCATGCACTGGGCCAAGTTCATCTTTTCAGAGAAAGTTGTCGACACTGAAGCAGACAAGATTATGCAATTTTATATCGCGTTCACAGGATCATTTTCTATCCTATCCTATACAATCACTATAGTGTACTGTGAACAAAAGCTATGGATGGTCTTAAGAGCTGTATCCATGATCATTTCCTGCTGTCACGTCATCTGTTGTGGGTGTGAATTAACTTCCTCTGAGGGTGTGTCTTGAAGCCTTTCTTTGGATGGTCACTATAACAGAGTCCGTGCTATGTCAGGAAAGAAAAGTTGCACATTTCAAATACATTCAGATAGGGATCCAAAGATTTGAGGAAAGCTCATGTTACTTCCTGCATTCTTGTTCTTGCTTCCAGTATTTTCTGGTTCTCTAGGAGTGTGAAATGGGCAGCTATCATCTGAACCTGACTTTACATTTGGGCATAAACCACTTTCTCCCACCCTCCAGGTGGAGGCCAACACTGTTCAAAGAGACTATGGTTTGCATACTATCTGGTTAACACAAAGACAGCAAACATATATATCATTTAAGGACTAGAAGGATCTTTAGGCTTAAACATTGCATTAGCTGCTGTTGGTTGACTGAAGAAGAACCTCAGGCAGAAATGAATAAACACTTTGGGTCTCTCAAAAATGCTTTTCTGTCTAGTCAAAATTAAAAGACTTCTAAATTTTGTTTCAGTCTGACTAGCACATATTTAGATTGTCCCTTGAAATCCGTGTGTCAGGGCCCAATAATTTTTAAGCAGTATTTTGGTCTACAAGGAGCCTTTTAAAGGCTGTTTAAATCACCAGAAAAGTACAGATAAAATCCCAGGCACTTTCCCTAACGGCAATGAGAGATGACAGCCCTTGAATCTGAATCTGTGTCATAAGTTGATTAATTACTTTCCGACTGCTGTTAAACATTCTAAATGAATAACTAGACTGGAATTCAAGATCAAGGCTCCCTCACAATTCCTAAAAGGGTTTTAGTTTTTAGATATAATGATTATTATATCTGATTTGTTTCTTCAACATCTTTGGGTTTCTTGAAGTAAGACGAGTCTCAGTTTTGGTGTCTCTTTTCCTCAGAAGTTATTTCTTCCAGATTTCAACAAATCTGATTCTGAAATAATAATCATTGTAGGATGGCATTTCCTCCTAATAAAGGCCCATGGATGTGATGAGCTACATAAACATGAGGAATTTGCTTCAGGGTCATAATCATGAAGCCATCTGCTCCTCAACTCAGCCTGCTCATTCAATGGGAGTAAGCACTAAGGGCTTGAAGATGAGAGCACCCTGAAACAGAATTTTGTTCTTGATCTTCCCACCTTTGGCCAATCCATAACAAATTCTTCTCCTACAAGTCTCTGTCCCGTCTTCCTCCAGGCCCATTGCAATGACTGCAAACTCTCACCATCCTCTCAAGTTTTCAGTTGCCCTTGGCTTTCTATATTCTACAATGTGAGACCACATCTGATATTTGGAGAGTGACAGAAGGCCATCTGGTCTCCATGCCACTCATTGTGACCTCCTTGAACATGTCTCAGAGTGAAGTGGTCTTCTCAACCTATGATCTCGATCCCACTCTCCCCTACATCGTTGATTACCTTCCCCTGCGTGCCCTGTACTCCTTTTGCCCCCTACCCTCCCATCTTTAAAGTCTCTTTAACCATTTTTCATCCAGGCCTCAATGCAGCCAGCCACTGCTTCAAGAAAGAAAAATAAAACACAGATGTAAGGCATGCCGGTAGGATCTTGAATACACAGTTGCTGAAGTAGTCGCTCTGATTTTTGCCTTATCTTTTAAGTTAAGAGTTCTTGAAAAAATAGATGCCAAACCTGTTTCCTCTACTTTATTTCTATTTGAATAAACTGACTCAAGTAGTCTTCTCCATATGGCTAAGAAAGTATCCTTGTTGTCAAAGCTAATGGGCTCCTGTGGAATACACCACACTCTGAGATATATCTCTAGTATCTTCCCAGAACTTCTGGAAAGTTCTGCCTTAGCTTTGAAAAGTCATCCAAACTCAGCCTGTCTCTCTGCTTCCTCTGTTTACAGCTTTTCTTTGTACCTTTGGAATAAAGACAATGCTGCCCCTACTCTGAAATGCTTGGGAATCAGAAATGTTTCCAATCTTAGAGTTTTTCTTTCAGATTCTAGAATGTCTGCATAGATTCTGCTAGCTGAGTGTCCCTAACAGATATAAAAAAAAATGCTCCATAATTCAAAACTTTTCAAGTGCGTGGGTACTCAGAGGATGGCAGATTTGGAGCATTTGCATCCCCGATTTCAAGATTATGGATATTTAGCCTGCATAAAGGATAAATACATCACTCTCTGACAGTGAAGACCAGAGCATCTAAAGTTCAGGCGGACCAGTGAATGGACCACAGATTTCTGTCATTGACTCCTTTTTTTCCTTAGACTGCCATGCTTGGGTTATTCAGGTGAGGCCAGGTAAAAGGGCTCCATAAGAAAACCCACAGGTGCCAACAACCAAAGTGAGAGAGCATGTGGCTTGCCTTTAGAACTGGAGAATGGGATGGTTGGTCCACTGAATGTAAGAGTAAGTCCGGAGAGAACATGTCTGCTTTCAAGATTTCCTATAGTGGTAAGTTTTTGCTCAATATAGAAACAGCATAATCAGATTTTCTGTTCAGAAAATGTCTCTTGTACTTTGGGGAACAGATTATCAAGACAAGAGTGGAGAGGGCAAACCAGCTAGGAAACTGTAGCAATCCAGGTAAGAAGTGACACCTCAGTGAATGACAAGACAGGCACATCTACAATAGCCATAGGTGGGAGTCCAGTATGATGACCTGAAAGAGTGGGAGATGGGAGACACTGAAGTACGATACAGGCTGGGAGAGCAGGTGTTATGAGGGAGAGTACAGATTCCCTGAGGATCCAACTTCCCTCTTGGCTTGACCTATCCATCCTGTTTTTCCGGCCTGTTAGCTAGGTTGGCTCCAGCCTGTAGGACTCCACTTCTTATCATCTGTCTTTTGCTCCTTGTGGATTGCATTAACTCTTTCTTTGCTGTCGTAACAAAAGTCATGGCAAGAAGCAACTTGAGGGAGAAGGGGTTGGTTTTGGTTGGGGGTTGGTGGTTTGCAGCACTACAGCCCGCCATGGCAGGGAAAGCATGGGGACAGAGCTTGAGGCTGTCGGTCATTGTATCCACAGCCAAGAAGCAGAAAGTAATGAATGCTAGGGCTAAACGTGCCTTCTCATTTCCCCCTCTCTACTTAATCTATACCACATTTAGGATGGCTCTTTCCTCCCCAGCTATACTTTCTAGAGAAAGGAAACACAGTCACGGACATATGCAGAGGTGTATCTTCTGAGCGATTCCAAACCCTGTCAAGTTGACCCTGAAGATTAACCATCATGGTGGTCTCACTCAATTTCCTATCTTTTCACTCCATCTACACACTCACAGCATCATACTTTAAGTCTTTATCCTAGACCTTCTTTCTTCAGTCTAAGACTCAAATATTCCCCCACATGCCCATCAGACCTCTGGATGTCTTAAATCCCACTGGTTGTTCTAAGCCCTTCTGCCAGTAATTGGGAAACCCAATCTCTTTACTACAAACTATATTTTTACCTCCTTTTTTACTCATGTACCTGCTATTTTAATTGCATTCTCTCCATCCTCAAAATATAACCACAATTAAGCCACTTCAGCTAGAAGGAAACTTACTAAGTCTGTCACCGATGAACTGCGTGAGGAGTCTGCCATGGGCCCCATTGTCTCTTCCTTATGCCCTCAGCTAGCAGCAGTCTTCCCTCACACTCCTGCTGATTCCATTCAGATAGAAGGCCTCCCTCAGTCCACAGCTTGCATTGGTTTCTCCTGTCATTCCAACAAAAGCCAGAAACTCACAGTGGCCTAGAGGGCCCTACCATTCTGATTCTTTATCTTTCCAGAGTCCTCACTGCTCCAAGTGTCTGTGCCCTTAGCTGTTCTGAGCATGTCATTTACCTTTAAGATCAGCGTTAAGCCATCTCTGCTCTCTGAACTGCCTTTAGCTTTTCTTTTCTTTGTGCCCCTTCTGTGACAGCACTGCGAGGGGTGAAATGGGACTTCCAGTGTTTTGGCAGTGTCTCTTTAGGTGAGAAAATCTGGGGCTGGAGAGATGGTTCAGTGGTTAAGAACACTGTCTTCTCTTCCAAAGGACCTGAGTTCAATTCCCAGGCCCCACACCAGGCAGCTCACAATTGCCTTCAACTCAAGCTCCTGGTGATCTGTTATCTCTCTACCCCATCCTTCCCTGCCACACACAAAAGTAACAATTAAAAACAAAAAAGACCATTCCCTTTTCTTTTTCTTCTGTGCACACACATATCTTACACACACACACACACACACACACACACACACACACACACACACAATTCAATTGATCAGTTACATAAATGCAATGCTGACACAGTTGTTTTTAAGTTGTCCTAACCTTTAGGTTTATTGATTTTTTTTTTTTTCAAGCATCCAGAGTGTTTACCAAATCTTAGAAATAGGATTTCATCCTTACTTTTCTGCCCTGTCCTATTTTCATAGGGATCGACTAGCTTGGCATTCTCTGTTCATTTAAAGGTGTTTAATTTTTACTTCTTAGAAAATGTGCTTAGTTCTTTATTTTCTGATGATATATTGATCTGAGCATGTTGGTCTGCTTCTGATTTTTGTTCCAACATGATGGCATTATTTTCTCCCACGGAAATCCACACCTGCAGAAAAATACAGCCAAGTTTCCTAACTCTGTTCTTTCACAGTAGTACCACAATTTCTACTTTGCTTAAAAAAAAAAAAAAAGAAACTATGTGTCCTTCAGCTTCAGACCTAATTCATTAAGTTTTAGAGTCAGCTTGCTAATGCTCACTGCCCAGGAATGTTAGGGTTTCAGACGTGAGCAAAATAGAGTTCAGATCAGCGCTAAGTGGAAAGAGTGTTAGGAAGAGAGGTCCCCCTGACATAGCCCCTTGTGTCTCTACCCTTGTCCCTTTACCTACGAGAAGGCTCTTTCTTTCCTTATGGCACAGCCACCATGACAAGAATGGATCTGCTCACACCCTGTTTCCCTGTGCCACCGTTTCATGTTTGCCTTGTGCAAACCCAGAGGAATTAGACCCACCAGGAGTGCCGTATGCCTATCATCCTAGCGCTATGAAGAAAAAGACGAAAAGAGGGACAGTTTGAGACCAGTCTGAAGAAAGTAACAAGAAGACTTTGCTTACTCTAAAGATAATGAAGGGGGTGGGGGGGGGGAGGGAGGGAGAGAGGGAGGGAGGGAGGGAGGGAGGGAGGGAGGGAGGGAGGGAGGAAAGAAAGCACACATCCCCCATTTGGACATGCCTTATGCCCAGGACTTTTTCTGCCACCCCTCCAACCCCCACACAGAGGAGGGAAGGTCTGATTCACTGGTGAGCAATGTATCGGCTTCCTCTGGTTCTGTCTCCCTCTCGGTTCACGTTCCGACTGCCCAGTCAGGTCCCTCCTTTCCAAACTCTGATTTGCACATAGCAGGCACGGGTTGCTAGGCTTAGTTTATTTTAGCTTACGTATGCAGAAAGATGTGATCTGTGGGCTTATTTTATTCAGTGTTCCTGGCTTAATTGAACAAAACCTGGTAGAGCGTCTACACAATCTGATTCACAAACTTCCATTCATCGATTGGACTGAAAAGGGCGGGAGCTGCTTTTGAGTTCAAGCCCTTTAGCATATTCCTAACAATGAGAAATTTCAACCTCCACATTTGCAAAGATAATAAACTGTTCTTGTTTGAGCTACCCTTTGTTAATGATGCCTGTCTATCAATCGGGACTTGGACAGTTCAGTATGCACAATAGTTAAACAAATGTCCGTTTATTCTTTTTCCCCAGAAGTTGGATGTTTTCAGCCATTCTTAAAAGAACAAATATGTTTGCTAACAGATTATGAATTTATGAGACAAAATCTTGAGGACAGAATGACATTCTATTATTTTTATCTTTACTCTTGCCATAGCAAGCTTGGACAATGATCCTAATCATATATTGAAAGGAGAAATGCACAATTGGCTTCTTTTCTTAGGCTAAAAGTCTGTCATTTTCAATTTCTAAAATGATGATCAGGAGAAGGACTGAGATAAAAACATAAGAATCAGAACAAAAGCACTAGCTCTCTTTACAGAAACATTTGTGTTATACCCAAGAAAGTGTTTAGAACCGCCCTGAGCCCTACATTATAACACATGTATATTATTCTAGTGTCAAGTTTAACTCATTTTCTCCTATAACTATCTATAACTCAATCTCTAATAAATCTGCAGATCTACATCTTTTATGAAATTTCTTATTATGTGCAAGTTGCTATCTTCATTACAACTTTTCTCTTTAAAATTAAAGGTTTATGCCGTTTGGCAGTTATACCTGCCTATGATTATCTTAAAGCACTTCATGAGCTCAATTACCCTGTTGATCATATTTAAAACAACATGTTATAGATACAGAACAGCAGCAAAACCAAAATAAAAATAAGAAATTGTGCAGTTTGCAGATATGTACATGTTAGAGAAACAAACTCTTAAAACTGAGTCAGGCCTAGTGGCACATGTCTTACTCCGAGCTACTGAGGACACTGAGATAGAAAGATCTCGTTTAAGGTCTGCCTGCACCACATAGCAAGTTCAACGGCAGCATGGACAATATAGCAAGAGTGCCTGGAAGCCAATAAAGGGCTGAGCTGCAGCTACATGGTAGAGCACTTGTCTCACATATGCAAGGTGTGTGGCTCAAATTCCAGTAAAAATAAATAAACAAACAAATAAGGAAGGAAGAAAAACAAGAAACGAGGCAAGCAAAAGAGAGAAAATCCCTCCTCCTCTCAAGATACATTCCATCCAAGTCTTTTCGTTCTAAATTATGTTGGTTTCAAAAGCTGGCCACTCCCTTATTTTTCTCTATGCTTTTACAACTAGGGATTACCATTTAAATACATTCATGGGACATATTTACACTAAAAAAGAATCCAGTGTTTGAGATTCAAATTTAACTGGGACTCGGTACACCTTCACTTCCTAAATCTCTATGGGGGTATGGGCTTACTCTTTAAACTAATGGTTCCTGTTTGGCTCTTACTGTAGCCTCTGTCTTGGAAGAACTTTAAGGGCTTCAAGAACTTGAAAGTGAGTTAGAGGAAAACCACAAGATGACCAAGGGTGGGGAAATAACAAATAGCTCTATTTAAATTGTAGAGAGAAGTAAAGTAGTGAAACGCTGGCAGGTTTTTAGAATGATCTCTCCTGGAGCACTGGCCAACTTCCTCATTTCTATTGAGAGCTAGCAGAACTGGCTAAGGCGCAGCTCAGGATAAGAAGCAGAGGAGTTACGTTTACTAGGTGTCAGTGTGTGCTGCATAAATGAGTGCCGGTGTATCCCATAATTTATTTAAGGCCCTCCTGGCTAATCCACAAGACGGAAACAAAGGACTCTGGCCCTCAGGCCAGGCTATATGGAGGGGTAAAGCACATTCATATATCACCTAAACTTCCTTCCACTCTCCCACCACATCCTAGCTCTTTTCCAGAAAGTTCTATGCAGTATCCGAGTGTCATAAAGCTACTTTAGGACAAGCTAATCTGTAGAACATTTAAAAAAATAAGACTATCTTGAGGGAATTTTAGATTATTTAAATATGGGTCATACAAAAGGGCAGTAGGATGGGCTGAAGAGTCTGCAAGTTTCCTCTGTCTCTTTAACTCGCCATTGGAAATCACTGTTACGGGAGGGTCTTGGGCTTGGGATGGAGGTGTCTGTTAGATCAACTGGTTAGTATACTTATGTCTCGTGGGGGAAGGGACGATGGGAAAAGTAAAAGAAAGAGGGAGGAGAAGGGAGGAAAGGAAAGGGTAGGCAGGGAGGGAAGGAAGGGAGGCTCTGACTACACTGGAAAGTATTTTGATACCGTGCATGGAGCATTGTCTTTATTATTAAACACACAGTAGTTAATGCCGAGGCCCGGGGGGGGGGGGGCGGAGGGGAAATCCAGAAAAAGAAAAAAACAAGTTGTAAAATTTGCTTTCTCAACAGTCCTGTGGTTTCATTTACATTTTGATTTAGGCTACAGACTTAAGGTATAGATTTTATCCCGCTGTCTTCAAATCAACAGAAGTTCTCAGCATCTAGACAACAGCATGTCATATAATGGACGCTCAGAAATGTCTGTTCAATATTATGTAACACCACGTACTGTGACTGTTTACAAATCCAGCATTTGAAACGTCAACAGAGGTTTCTTATTAGAATGTTGTTGCTATAACTTTATTATAATAACCTGCTTCTTCTTCTTATCTGGTAGAGAGGGCACATGCATGGTACTTGTACGGAGCTTGGGCATCAACCCTGGAGTTGGTCTGAATCATCTCTCTCCTTTGAGCTGGGTCTCTTGTTGTTGATGACTGTGTATTCCCCCTTCTAAATATTCCCCCGTCTCCACCTCCAATCCTGCAGCCGGGGCTGTGGTAGTTACAGGCAGGCATGTTACCTCATCGCCTATGTAAGCTCTAGGATCCCTGAAGGTCCTCACACATGCATGTTAAGCACTTTACCTACTGAACGTTCTCAGCTCTTACAGTCCTACTTTTTTTTTTTTTTTTATTAATTTATACTTGTTACATCTCAATGTTTATCCCATCCCTTGTATCCTCCCATTCCCCCCCCCATTTTCCCATTATTCCCCTCCCCTATGACTGTTCCTGAGGGGGATTATGTCCCCCTATATATTCTCATAGGGTATCAAGTCTCTTCTTGGCTACTTGCTGTCCTTCCTCTGAGTGCCACCAGGTCTCCCCATCCAGGGGACATGGTCAACTGTGAGGCACCAGAGTACGTGAGTTCGCGGAAAGAACATAAACTGAGAGAGGGCTAAGGATGTCATTCCCGCAAAGCCCTCTTAGATGTAGCAGTGACAGTTTTTATGGCTTATCTGCCTCGATATGGCCTCTCAGCCATTTCCCAGAATTACAGATTCCCTTTATATACTTAGATGTATCAAAACCTTTCATAGTTTTATATGTTAATTGATACATTATGTTCATCTTGAGCTCATGCTACTTATTCCACTTCAGAAATACATAGCAGGAGAAAAAATAAAACAGCACACCACCTCAGAAATCTCAGCTGACGGGTGTGTTCCCCAGTGCCACGCGAGATATTTGCAAGTAATTGTTCAAAAGCACAAAGAAAGCATTTTGTCTCACTTTTTAAACTATTTTTATGTAGTACAGCCATACCACCCTGAACATGCCACCGATCTTCTCTGAGTTTGTTGTTGTTGTTGTTGTCGTTGTTTGTTTGTTTGTTTGTTTCTGTATGCAAAGTTGCTTTTATGCATTTGACCTTGTGTATGAACTCCCAAGTTCATCAGCACTTTTTCCCCCTGGATGTTGTTTACTTAAGATTTGTAAGAAGTAAAGGAATCATTATGAAACTGCTGACCAACAAGGAAGAGGAAAAGAAAAGAAACAATTTTACTGGCTCCTGAACAGTTAAAACATGGTGGCACACTGAGAGCCGGATGTGAGTGAGAAGGCTCCATGTCTGAGCTCTTCTGCCCACAGCATCCGCTTCACACACACGCTGGCTCTCCCCGCACAATAGCAAAGATGGCTCCTCAGAAGCTCTGAGGCAGTGTCATCTGCATGTTTGGAATCTCTGAACAGGAGTGGTGCTCTGCCAGCATCCATACGGTTGTCCTTGCTTTGGTCATATGTTCACCCTGGCTGAGCACTGGCTCAGAAGACTAGAGCTCATTGAAACGCCAGTCTGGTGAGCATCCTCTCCCTGCAGTGAGATTTGGGCAGCATGATTGATAGGCAGGAGATGAGGTAGAGAGGGTTTTCAAAAGAGCTGCCAGAGGAGGAAACAATAGGTGTTGAGCAGGTACAAATAAGTGTCTTCACTCAAGTACTGTCCCTTTTGAATAAAACTTTTTTTCCCTAGAAATGCAGCTAATTAGAAATAGTTCAAACAAGCATATTTTAAAATAATTTAATATAAATTTCAGCATATATTTAAAAATTAGAAATACTGAGGAGACCTTGATTCCATCTGTACATTGAGCTAACACTTTGTTCTCTTGGAAAAAAATGAGTAATGCTTACCTTATGGCCATCATTAGAAAATAATTGATATAACTTAGTGTATCTTGTAAACTAGGAGGTCTTTTCAACACATATATCATTGTGACTTCTGAGGAAAACCAGGCCCTAAAGCAAAGTTAAGTGTGTCAAAGTTTGCAAAATCTTCCTCCTTAAAGAAAAATGTCCCATTACACCTGCTGCAAATTTTCCCAAGGAACCAGACCTTGGCTACAACACTGCTTTTGCTGCTGATGGGAGTGTTGGCGATCACAGACAATATTTGAGAGGAATGATGTAACCAGTATAAGGCATTTTAATGAGAAAACTAGGCACAGTTAGGTAGCAGAGAAGAGTTGAGTGGCAGGTGGGAAGGTCAGGTAGTGCCTGGGTTCATAGTTAACAGGCTGTCTCTAATGAAAAGACTCCTAAATGCCACAAGCTTAATAATGACCAAGATGGAACAGAGGTGCTAATTCCTGGGAAATGTTTGTTCAGTGAGAGTATTCTTGCTACCAACTACAGAGAAATAAGGAAATGTTTTGTAGGTGATTCAATTGCATCTGCTATGTGCACAGTTCAAGAGAATAAATTAGTCAGTCTGTTTGAATCATCTTTTTATGTTTCAGTTAGTTGAGAAAAAAAAATCAGTTAAAAAGCTAGCACTCGTTCAAAATGAAAAAAAAAGGAGCAGAACTAGTGAAAAAGACATTCTGTATTGAAAGTCTGATTCAGACATATCACAGGAATCAGTGTATCAGGACACAAATATATGGAAGTGAATTTATTTCTGAAGCTTTATAGACTTTAAACTTTCTGGCATAGCCAGAACTGTCAAGCAAGAGTATTATAGTCACGTTGATGGCCCTAGAGTGACAGGTAACTGTAGAAAAGCAGTCCCAGAGACCAGAGTTATTACAGGGGAGCATACTTTGGAGCTCATGGGTTCTTTCAGGAATGCAAGTAAAGATTCAGTAACCGTCCCATGTGGGAGGACAAAGCTCTGATTTGCAGTGTTTGCCAATGCCTAGGATGTAACACTCCCATCATGCTGATTTTTGGTTGTCAGGATAAGGTCACTGCAATATAAGTTAGAAAGAGATGTACAGAATAGGTGTCCTAAGCCGGCACTAGAGGACATAGGCATGCTACTGGTCCACAAATCATGTTACAGCCTAAAAAGCAGCTGAGACCCAAGAAGTTAGGTCATACAGCTTAGCTTCATTGCCACAGCTGAAGTTACATTCTGCATCTCAGGTTTATGAATGCACAATAAGGGAAGGACTGGAAGTGATTGCCAAGTCCACTTAACTCTATAGCCTGGCTCCATTTCCCGTCTTTGAACTTCTCACCCTGAGTTTAAATGGCGCCGTGATTGTCTTGCTCTCTACTAGTCTGTGTTCTCGCTAACAGCTGGAAAGTTTTTTAATCATCCTTGACTCTTCTGTCCTCTTCTTGGTGTCTGGAACATTATAGATGCCCGTCTATGTGTTCTGAGACTATGAACAACCAGTGATAATAGAGAATATCCATTGACCTACTACGGGCACTGGGCCTAGTAGCTAACATGCTCTCACCATTGAGTTCATAGAGCCATGCTCAGAAATGAGGTAGGACCCACAATGCACCTGGCCAGAATATGTGTTTGTGTACTTGGCACCAGAGTCTGGACTTGGCATTCTGCCCTCGCCAATGCACACCTTTGTAAACAGGGACTGGTCTTAATTAACTGGAGTAGTCAGGAAAACGGCATGTATCAAGTGATTAAATGCATCCTTTCTGCTGTTGGTTTATGTTTGATTTGCTGTCCCGTCCAATGAGATAACAAAAAGCCCATTTGTACATTTGCTGAATTCTAACTAGTTAAGCATTGGTACAGTGAGTGACATATGCATAAGCCATAGAACATGGTTCTTATTTTTAAAACATTATGCAATCCCTCAGATTGTAAAAGTAAAATAAAGATAATTTTGGAAGTTTCGTTCACAAGCGAAAAACAAAAAACCATGCACACACAGGACTGCTTTAATGGACATCAGCTTGGGTGTAGTTGAGTTATAATATTGTTTGGCCTTCGTTTTAGAAGTAAGCATTCTTATATTTCCTTCATATCATATTTTTGGAGAAAATATAGAAATAATTTTCCCATTCTTGGAAGATATACTGACATATATCATGTTAAGAAGAACATTTAACTTTTCATATAATATACTCTGCAGTGATAAGACAATTTGTCCCCAATCCTTTCTTTTCATTCCTTCTTGTTTCTCTCATTGGCACCAAAAACATTCTAGTATACTTCAAAACACTGAGAAGTGTACGTAAAAATAGCAAGTTCAATTCCCAGTCTTTACATATACTCTAAAATGGTAGTATATCTTTTAAATATCCTCTCTTTTTTATATTTAAGAACAATCATAAGAGAGTATTTAATTGTGGGCACAGAGGCGAGTAAACGGCCTTAAGTCAGATAGCTACACAGGGAAGGGCTGGGATCAGGGCGCTGATGGAGAAACCCATGCCCAGGCTGGGATCTCTCTAAGCATTAATGAAGTATCTGAGTGTGGGCTATAGCTTGCTGGGCATGGCTCACACTGGGTGGCTTCTGTCAAGCATGCTCATGCAGAAGAGGATGCTAATCATACTTCCTTCTTCACAGGATGTTTATGGAGAGAAACCAGACCATTTAGCAGAGCGCCTGGCATGTGGTAAGCACACAACGCACATTACTGTTGTGTTTATTAGTTTATGGTTTATACCGCTTCCAACAACTTATCTTATTGGCGCTTTCCTCTGCTCTGGGGTATAACTGTGGATTTTCTGGCTTTGTCGCACACCACCTCAAAGCCTATATCCTCAACCAGATACTTCCACATGGAGCCTGAAGACCACTGTGTCTTCAACTGACTATACTAGGCCTCTTCTCTTTCTTGAATGTGAAGAAGTAGTCACAGCATATTGATTGAATCTTACCCTAAAGGAACCCTTAGAGCTGTTCCTTCACCAATTTCCTGCTGACCTCAGTTCGCAGGCTCTGCTTTGCCTATGTTGAGCCTCTTCATCCAGCCGACACCCCTCATCCCTCTTATACAACCATTACTTTTAGAACATGGATGTTTCATCTTCTGAACGCCTCACTGTTCCTGTACTGTCATGTGACTTCTCCTCTCTCGCTGTATCAGAGATCATGACCTCTCTTCTGTTTGGAATGTTGCATCATCAGCTTTATCGCTCACTTGTGCCTGTCACCCCACTTCTCAGACACTACATCTTGCCACTGCCCTGTCCCTGCCGTGTGCTCGCCACATTTCTCTGCTTTGCACAAAACTACCATGTCTTTGAGGAATCCTCACTCACTGTCCTCCTTGAAGACATTTACAGTCAGGCTTCCTTTCTCCTCACCCAGCTTTTTGGGTTCTACCAATGGACTATGAGCTCTACAGGGAAGGGCGGCGTGGTTTTGTAGGTACTAAATCAGTACTAGTAAAAGAAGGGAAAGCCTAGCAAATTAAAATACATCCTTTCTATAGTTTAGCAACGAGCTCCAAGCAACTGCTGTTGCCTTCGGCTTGTTCTTCCTTTGTTTGTTTTGTTTTGTTTTGGATTAGGTATTCTTAAGACCCTTGCTTGACTTCTATAACATGGAAACAATGCTGGCTCTTGTCTCAATGACCTTAGCCTTCTTAACTCCTCGCTTAGTTCTTTTAATGTAGGATTTCACCCGGATTTAATTCACTGCCCATTTCCTTTTTTATCTAGTACCACCGTGGCGAGCACACCAGCCTAGGCTTTAGTTATCACCTCTACGCATATACCTGCAGTTTATTACTATTGTTCTAAGTGAAGTGCCAAGTACACCAAGTTTTGAGTTTGCATTCCTTCCTGATTCCACTTGCCACTGTGTCACCCAAAGCAGATGTGTCTCACCTGGACCAGTCATGTCTCTCATCCATAATGGCAGCTTTCCAGCAGAAGCCTTTCATTATTTACCTCTGTTCCTTGGCACAAGTGTTCCATCTGCTCAGAAATTTCATTCACCACGTATTCCAAGCCCCTGACTCCTGACAATTAATGTGAACCTTTCTGGGGTTTTGTTTTGTGTTTTCTCTCTCTCTCTCTCTCTCTTTCTCTCTCTCTCTCTCTCTCTCTCTCTCTCTCTCTCTCTCTCTCTCTCTCTCTCGACTGGGTTTTCTGTGTAGCCTTGGTGGTCCTTCTATAGACCAGGCTGGTCTCGAACTCACAGCGGTCCACCAGTCTCTGCCTCCCGAGTGCTGGGATTAACAGCATGTGCCACCACGCATGGCTAATGTGACCCCTTCTAGTCATGCCTTTCTTTACTCAGTTCTCACTAGAACTCACAGCTTGTAGCCAACTTCCTCCTGCTGCCTGCTGGGCTGTGGTAACTCATTCTCCTGCCCAGATGACGCCCGATCATCTTTCCCTTCCCTTTATTTTGTCAGATCCTACATACTGAACTGTGCCTCTCACTGCCTTTTTCTGTTCTTGGGGCTACCATATTGCTTCTGGTCCTCTTTCACTTTATTCTAGACTATTATAGTTGCTGACCCACCACTCATTTAGGACTCCCAATTTTTAGAGATTTAATAGAACCAAAGTCAGAAAGTATAGACTCAAGTTCTTATTTCTGAACCTGCTGCCCATCTTTTGTTTGCTCAGAGAGTCAGTGTATATTAGCTTACTTCTGGCTGTGTTCCAGGCTCCTTTGTACCCAATTGCTGGAATACGGTGATGAGTCAGACTGGGGTTGTCCTCTTTCTGGACCTCACAACATGACGAATGTACCTATTTCTCATATCATAATCCCATCCATGGACCATCTCTCCCTCTCTTGATGCTTCTTGTCTGGAGTTTGTGCCATATTCAGTGATCTAATGCCAGGTAGTATAGTCATCGGTCTATGTGTGTTACTTATTAACCATTTTTTTAGGTTCATTAAAAGGTAGTAACCATGTCCCGCTTTCCATAGTGTAAGCACAGAGCCATAAACATATTAGTTGCTTGGTGACTTTGGGTGTGGTTTCATAGATACAAGGTTAGTTCTTACCGTAGCTGGAATGCCAAATAAGGTTTTAAGCATCCTTCAACCCTGTCAGAAAACACGTGTGTTAGATATTTAGTCCCTTTCATTCTAAGGTCTCTCTTTTGCAAAGCAGTGCCCATCCCTTGCTCATAGCTATTATCAGTAGAATTTACTTGTGCCCCTTAGATTTTAGAAACTGAAGAACAAATCAGTCATGCTTCCTGGAAGAGACACTAGTCCGATTGCACACCACAGAATGCTGAAATAATGTTCTTTTTACCAACAAGCTTTTTGACTTGATAATGAACAATATGCTGTTTCTTTCCCCTGAGAAATAGTTCTAAAATTTTACTTTACACATCTCAGCCTGCTGTTTGTTTTGAAGTCCTAGTGATCTTGCACTAAGCATTTGCCTGTCTGAAACAATAGGTTCACTATAGCCAAATTATAACCATACCTTTTCCCTGAACACAAAACTCTATAAGCAGCATGTGATCTCTTGTTTCTAGGATTTATGATTGTTTTCTTCCAAAAGGAAGCTAAATTTAGCCCAGTAATTCTACATGCTCCCAAGGAAACAATGCCTGCTGTGATTTCTAGAATAAATGAATCTGAACCACAAGTTCCTTTACTTGACTAACCAAGAAAGTTTAAGTATCAACCTAGTCATTAGCCACAGATATGAAGCCACATTAAGCGAGCGGCAAGGGGTTAAGAACGAATGTGCTGGGCTTCTTGTGGGGCTGCTGAATGCCTCTCAGTTGTTGCATGGCCTCGACACAGAACATTGTTTGCATCACATAATGGCCCTTGAAAATTACTTGTTCATGGCTTGACTTCTAAAATTAAACTCTGCGGAGTCATGTCCAGCCCTACAATGCATCTTTATGTGAAGTTAGCTTGCGGGTTTTTTTTTGTTTTGTGTGTGTGTGTGTGTGTGTGTGTGTTTTCATTCTATGTAAAAATCCCAGTTAGGAAATGTTATTTCTCATCACGAAGCTGGAGCGAGCCTTCCATTTTTCGTCTTTGTTCTAACGATGACTAAACTACTCTTGCTTGAATGTGTCTTGGCAGATCAACTTCTCACCATGAAGGCTCCCACCGTGCTGGCATGTGGCGTTCTGGTGCTGCTGTTGACCTTGGTGCAGAGGAGCCACGGCGAGTGCAAGGAGGCCCTAGCGAAGTCCGAGATGAACCTAAACATTAAGTATCAGCTTCCCAACTTCACCGCAGAGACCCCCATCCAGCATGCCGTTCTATACGGCCATCATATTTACCTCGGAGCCACAAACCACATTTATGTTTTAGATGATGAAGACCTCCAGAAGGTGTCCGAGTACAAGACTGGGCCCGTGCTGGAACACCCAGACTGCTCTCCCTGTCAGGACTGCAGCAGCAAGGCCAATTCATCAGGGGGTGTCTGGAAGGACAACATCAACATGGCGCTGCTTGTTGACACCTACTATGACGATCAGCTCATCAGCTGTGGCAGCGTCAGCCGAGGGACCTGCCAGCGGCACGTCCTTCCGCCCGACGATGCTGCTGACATCCAGGCCGAGGTTCACTGCATGTTCTCCCCACAGGTAGATGAAGAGTCGAGCCGGTGTCCTGACTGTGTAGTGAGTGCTCTGGGAGCCAAAGTCCTCCTGTCTGTAAAGGACCGTTTCATCAATTTCTTTGTGGGGAACACAATCAATTCTTCCTACCTGCCTGATGGATCGTTGCATTCGATATCAGTAAGACGGCTGAAGGAAACGCAAGATGGTTTCAAGTTTCTGACAGACCAGTCTTATATTGATGTCTTACCTGAATTTCGAGATTCCTACCCCATAAAGTACATACATGCCTTTGAAAGCGACCATTTTATTTACTTCTTGACTGTTCAAAAGGAAACCCTAGATGCTCAGACGTTTCATACGAGAATAATCAGGTTCTGTTCTGCAGACTCTGGGCTGCACTCCTACATGGAAATGCCTCTGGAGTGTATTCTGACAGAAAAAAGAAGGAAGAGATCCACGAGGAATGAAGTGTTTAATATCCTCCAAGCTGCGTATGTCAGTAAGCCCGGGCCCACCCTCGCTAAGCAAATAGGAGCCAGCCCAAATGATGACATTCTCTATGGGGTGTTCGCACAAAGCAAGCCCGATTCCACTGAACCCGTGAATCGATCGGCAGTCTGTGCATTCCCCATCAAATATGTCAATGAGTTCTTCAACAAGATTGTCAACAAAAACAACGTGAGGTGTCTTCAGCATTTTTATGGACCCAACCATGAGCACTGTTTCAATAGGGTAAGTGATATGGGCTTCTCATTTAAAATTAGGTATAAAGCAGAGTACATGCCAGTCTTTAAAAAAAAAGGGGGGGGGTGGATAGCGAGTCTATGTTGTGGTTGGTGAAATATTTGTATTCAAAATATTTACAAATTCCTTGCAAGAAAATTAAGAAGGTGATCTTTATTAATGATTAAAATGATATCTTATGAAATTAATGTAGGGCTGGGGAGGTAGCTCAGTCTGTAAAATGTTTATTATATAAGCTTAAGGGATAGGGTGGGGTGAGTTGCATTCCAAGGACCCATGTGAGAAAAATAGATGTGGTGGTGTACGCTTGTGATCGAAGCACTCATAAGAGAAATACTTTGGGCTCACGCACTGGTCAGCTGGCTTAGCCTAATTTGCACTCACCAGGCCAGTGAGAAAAATCTTGGTTCATATAGATAAATAAAATGAAACAGGTCCTGAGGGGTGATACTCAAGGCTCACCTGTGCCTCCATGTACCCCCCACCACACAAAAAATGCACTTAATTCACATGTGTGTGTGCATGCGTGCGCGCGCACGCATACACACACACACACACACACACACACACACACACACACACACACGAACACACCGGGGAGGGGAGATAAATTAATATAAATGAAGGAAAAAATAATTTTAAAACTTAGATTTGCATTCCTGCACAATACTTTTTGTTTGGGATTGATGATCATTTAAAATGGTATTTTCACAGGAAAGAATAGAAAAATTACTGGTGTTTTTACTTAAATAAAGTAGAATTTGCTTTCTATCAGTACAGAATTGTATTCCTGCTACTCCTTTGATCACTTGGTGACAAAGGAAGAACAGCAAATTATGGAGTCCATTGTGGCCTTGGAAATTGTTGTGTTAAGCCTAGATTTGCATGTTAGGAGCATGGCTGTGCTCCTAGCACAGTGACCCTCAGCGACCGTAACTGAACAAATAGTGCCTCTTTGCTTTGGCAGCTCCAGGGATTAGACCCAGGGCCTCGTGCATGATAGGCAAATATTCTACCATTGAGCCACTTTGAATCCTATCTGAAGACATTTGGGGCTTGGGAGAAACATGTGCCTTTCCTTAGCAGTTTTCAGTCTAAGAATTAAAGGTTATAACTGCAACCAGGAAGGACAGTCAGTGTGTACTTGATAAGAGAAAGCGTGTAGTTCTGCTGAGGGGTACCCAGGGCGTATGAACTCAGGAACATAAGCTGGCCTTCACAAGCCTAGGAAACTCCCCTATGTGGAAAATCGCCGAACTGCTTTATGGATCTCAGAAAATACATCCTTTGGTGAAACAAAGACAAAACTTTCCTCCTTTCCCCTCCAAAGTCTAATAGTTCACATAGCATGTACATGCCAGTCCCAGCTAAGATGTACCACCCCCTTAGATGTTTGACATACACAGTACACTCTGTAAGACACAGTGGGATTCTTCGTCAGGCTACCATTTTCTTCAGCGGGAAATACAACAAAAGGATGGAAGAAAACTGAAGAGCTTGCGCAGAGCTGGGATTCAGAAATACAAGGGCGAAATTCATAGCATCTTCGAGAAAACACTTTCCCCCATAGCCAGCAAGCTAGTTGAGCGCCACAAGTTTAAAGAGCCTATTGGGAGGTCCCCAGGCCTTCTAGGGACCTTGATGCTTGGATTTTGTCCTGCTAAAAGTTAAAAAGACCCTTGACTCTGCAAGGGCACACTGGTATCTTATCTCACCTTATTTTGGCCATTTCAGCCTCCCAGCTGCAAACATTCTTACTCATTATAGAAAATCTGAAAACCTTCTGAACTTTAATCTTACCCGCTCTGACATTTTTTCAGTGTTCCAGAGTGAACAAAGAGGCTGGATTATCCAGTTCTTATGCAGGCCAGTTTTATCACGCAGGAAAAATGCCCCAAACACCACACCTGAAAGCATTATCACTCCCATCTCAAAAAATTCTTGTGGGAAACAAGACGTGACTTGCCAGCAGTCTTCTTGCAAGAGAAGCCAAGTTTCGAGCTGGCCAAATTCCATAAACATAAATACCTGCAAACCTCCTCTCTTTATTTGCCTGTTTATCTTCTCCGCTTACTAATGGCTGGACTTCTTCTGAAACCGAGACTGCACACATTTGTTTTCAGATACCTGGCCCACAGACAGTGTTCCAATATTCAGCATATAGTCATTTCCTAGCTTTGTCCTAAAGCAATGGCAGCAAAAACAAAATGATTTACAGGACTGAGGCAGTTAGGAAGGCGCTAAGCAATAAGATGGCTCCATTTTGTCTTGGCTGACTAACTTGGCCAGATATCAGGTGGCTGTCTAATAATATCTTGGAATCGAGTCTTTATTTTATGCGTGAAATTTCACAACTAGATATACATTGAGTAGTTTTGCTAGTAATATCTCGAATATATGTGCTGGTCAGACTTGGGTGTTCTTTGGGCAAGTTGAAGGATGCTATGGTTGTACCTTTCTACTTAAGCTCCTGCCAAGTGGAGGAAAATGTGTTTCTACTGCAGGATCAAGCACAAGGATGCTGGGAAAGACTGTCTTCTATTCAGGCATCCAGCAGATGTGTCAGGCCTGACTTACTTATCGATGGTCAGGTCTTGTTGCTTCCTCATTTCCTGAGTCTATACAGGCGTCTTCTCACGATTACAGCAGCAGGAAAGCCCCCTACGAGTCATCTGATAATTCCGAGAGCACATCATTTTTACCCATGTCTTAGCTGGGCTTCAAAGCTTGTCTCTACATACAATGCAGTCTCTGGGGGCTTATCCCAAGCCACAGGTGGCCATCCATGGGATCCCTGGGCTGTTGGTAATAAGAATATAGTTTGGATTCTCACAATGACACATGTTTGTACGTAACTCCTAAGGGACTTATTTACAATGATGTCTAACTTGGAATTCTGTTAGTTTTTTTAACCCATTCATTGGTGAACCTTTATAAGAAGCATCTCAAATTAGTAACAATCCATGTTGTTCCAGGCTAATACATATTCTGTTAGGAACATATAAATGTGGAAAGTAAAATAATTGAGAAAACAACCCTTTAATATGGAAACTTTGTAATAACTCAACTTTAGAGGGAAAAGCCCTCTTCCTTCTATTTGGAGAGCAATAGCATTATAAATCCATTAATTCACTTCCAATTACTAGATTCTCTACTGATCATATATAAGAAATTTATTAACTTGAAAGTCCAGAAAAGAGATACTAAAGAACATGAGACAATTCCTGCAAATGCGAATTCGAACCAGTATTGAATAGGAGAATTTTTTAAACTCTCGAAGTCAGCAGAAATCTCATTCTGTATGTCTGTTATGTCCTGTATTTGGAGACTTGAAATGCTACATTTTAGAAAAGATTTTTTAGAGGATGTTGAGATAGAGAAGGTTCTTTATTGTAAAATTGCATTATTTTCCTTAGAGTCTCATTACTAAAGTTTTATTCTATTGTGTAAACATTTGAGAAAGTAAGTTTGTAGTAAATATTTCCCCAACATCCTGGTCATCTTTTAGGTTTTTTTAAAAATTAAAAATTGTTTTCATAGATACAGTATGTTTTAGCATAGTTTTCCCCTCCCCCAACCCCCGAACTCTCCCAACCCCCCCTAACCCCTTAACCCCCTACCCACTGAACTGCATGTTCTCTGGCCCCACTTCTCTCTTCCTCAAGAAAAAACAGTAAGACAAAACATATCAGAACCAAGCAAAAATCTCTCACACACACACATGAGAAAACCCACAGAGTCCGTTTTGTATGGCCAGCTTCATTTGGGTATGGGGGCCTGTCCTGTAGTATGGTTAACAGGTTCAGTGACGTCTTGGTTGTCTTGATGAGTAGTGAGTGAATTAGGTGAGGAAGAAACAATGACACCTGGTACCAGATGCTCCTGAGGGAAAGGTCTGGTTTACAGCACATTTGTTGTGTGGCCTCAACCTGCTGCTCATCTTCCTGCAAGCTGGGTTTCCGCTGTAATGTGTGGGTAGCACGACCTACGTCACGGGCTTTCCTCAACTGTGTGAGAATACCATAATGCACGTGGCACAATAAGATGACTATAAAACTAGCTACCTTGGGGATCTGTATAGCCTCATGGGAGGGCCCTGAAGCCCAGGATCTGGGTTCAGGCCTGCACCCCACTGTATTCTACCTAGTGACCCTGAGAACTTTACTTATATTCTCCAACAGGTCTGGCCTCACACAGAACTATCACATGAACAAAGCAACAATACCCAGAACAGTTTTGACTTGGTCCTGTGCTAATATTAAATGACAGCTATGTATGCTTGTATAAAGAAAGGCAGCTTCAAATGATCAGTTTGTCTCAAAACAAATAAACAAACAAAAAACCATACTGTGGTTCTATTTCTCATGAGTCTTTCACTTCCCTCTATATGTTATGAGTGATCAAATGCCATACAAGCTTAATTAGTTAATGTCTAAGTGGGCTAACACTGAGAGGAATAACAACCAAGTCAAGTTGCATTACACTCAAGGAAAAAAATAAGCTTCGTTCTCTGACTTAAATTTTAACTTAGCCATGACACAGCAAGATGTTCTGCTTCTGTACTTAAAGCAAAACTTTGCTTTGAGAATTAGTGAAAAAGGCTCCAGAAAAAGCCAGTAGGTTGTTTTTACTGAGCTTTCTTGTTTCTCAAATACACTTGCACTCCAGTTCAAAGAGTAGCCAACTGCTTCCCAAAATAAAGGAAACTAAAGGTAGTAATTTTCCATCTCTGTCCTGGAGTGCCAAAGTTAAAGGGTCACCTCGCCAAGCGGTCACAGGGAGAAAGGAAAGAAATTAGAACAGTTTTCAGTAAGAGCAAAAATAAAAACAAGATGCAAACAAGGGGTGTTAGACATAGGCAACGTTTCTTATCACTACCATAAAGATGATAGATGGATAAAATTGAGTTACATTTATGTTGTAATGAAAGAAAATAATTGCAGCGCTCCATCAGGAAACCACAAGGCCCATTATTGATCTGTCTTCCTCAGGGCATGTCTTGTAATATTTAATAAAATAAACAGAGATTTATAACTCTCTGTAGGCTGTATATCTATAGTCTCCCACACTATTCACTGTGGATGTGGAGTCAGCATTAGAAATAACGTCCATGTCGTTTGATGGATCTGGCATGGCTAATTTAGACTGCGGTGTTCTCAGGAGAATGCATTTTGTATTAGGAGTGATGACTGTGAAGTCAGATCATAAAGTTGTCCTTTTTTTTTTTTAATTTCTTGTGCTCAGGAATGAGAGACTGTTGCCCTATATGTACCCTAAGGATTCTTTATTCTTGATATTAGGCAGGTCTCCAAATGTAAACATTAAAAATCTTGTCTGTGCTGCAAATGTAATCGCTACCAAAGCAAAATCTCGAGGTACAAGGATTTTGATATACTTTACTTTTTTAAAAATCTAACTGAAACTATATTAATTTTTCACTTGATCCTTTTCCATAGCTGTTGGCTCTGTTCTCTTCCAGACTCAGCAAGTTGCTGCTTCCTGAATTATTAGAATTCAACCTGAATACAAGATGGCATAGTGCATTTTGCTCTATTTAAGAGAAACTTAAAATTAATTAATTTCCAGAATTTCATAATGCTCTCTGAGTTCATTGGGCACACCCTGGGGGTGATTTTTAAAAAGTAGCGAATGAGCAATTAGTCTCTCTTGCCTTCCTGCTAACCCCTGTCTATTCCCAAGCCCACTTCAGACAAGATTTTATAATGCTATAGGATAAAGCTGTTGTAAACCAGAAGCAGAAAGAGACAGTTAAAGTTAAAAGACACGCAGGTAGCCTTTACCTGGGGATGGTACTGACTCAGGATGTGAGTAACAGGATCTCCCTCCTGTGGGGTAGCTGAGGTTAACCACACCACTTGCATGGGAGGAGGACTTCCTGTCCTTACTGTCTTTTAAAGCAGGGCATGGCTGTGTTAGGTTGCTGATCGCTAAGGGATAATTCATTTGGGGAAATGGCCGTGTCAGACAGTAAGTCCATAGGAAAAGGAATGAATTCTAACGTGGACGTTTGAAAAAGGCAAAGTTGTGAAGCCAGAGCACCGATGTGTGCTGTTTGCATCCCCACGATCCGCACTTGGAGGTTTCTGGAAGCGTGTGGAGCCCCACATGTTGATAAGGCTAATAACCGTCTTAAGTAATAGCAGGTTTTCTTTAAACTTACTATAATATTTCAAAATTTGGGTTTTGCACTCTTCCTGCAGATGCCGGTCTTGTCGTCAGCAGCCATCCCTCCCTGTGTTCCTATCTCCTCACTCAGACAAGAAAAACAGGGATCTGTCAGAGAGGACCTAGGAGTGTTTGCTGTTACTTATTCATGGTTTAGCACAAATACTAACACAGTGGGCACAAAAGGACCAAGTGCCCAGGTGTGTGTTGTAAGTCCAGTGCCCATGGAGGGCTGGAAAGTATCAGGGAAATGAAATCAAAGGCTTGGATACTCTCGAAGTCACTGAGACTCCCTTGACTTTTTTTTTTTTTTTTTTTTAATACATGGATGTGGTAAGTGATTCTGGGATCCTGGATACATTCCAGTCTGCTAATTATATATATGTTTTCAAACTAAAATGGTCCAGGAGGGTTCATTTGCATATGAATCACTGGCTGAGCACTATTGACTTCCTATTCTAAAAGCCAGGCTCTACCTTAGGGAAGCAATTTACTGCACTTCACCTGGGAGCTAAGCTAATGTGAGAGCAGATGGAGTGTGTGGACACAGACTTTTCAGGAAGATTTGTCTTCTAGGAGGAAAGGGAGAGGGAGATGTCTAGCTAGTGCGTGCTAAACATAGAGGAAAAGTTTGTTTTAACCATCCTCCATGTTCACACATAGCTACAGATGGTTTATAAATGATGTTATTATCAAACAAAGAGATGCAACGTTAACTCAGACTGAGGTCTGACCTCCCTTATTTGGGTATATCATGAAGGACTCATCAATCAGAGGACATTAAATGGCAGATGACACTTCGGATTGTGCTCTAGGTAAAAGGGGTGAGTTAAGGTCAGCTTGAGTTTGGAGCGCATTCTTTTGTGGAGCTGACTTTATAAATGCCCGGTTTGTTGTGCTGCCAGCACAAGACGCATCGATGATTCACAGTGGCCTAGACCGTAGGTCTGCGTGCCAGGAAAAATGCAAATTTGAATGGTAAATTTTCTGTTGATAGTTTACATTTAAAATATTTACTTGACACTTCACTTCTCTCAAGCAGCCTGCTAACACCAAGAGTGAAGAGGCACATAGGACTTGGGGACAAAGCAGGAGTGAACTGGCCCTCCAGCTCTGAGTGAATCAATAGTGTTTAGTGCTAATGCACTAAACAGGTTACAAGTCCTAATGTGGTGGCAGCCAGTAGCAAAAATGGATGACTCTAGAAATTATCTTGACAATAAAGTGTGCAATGTTTTCCACGTTTTTTTTTTTTCAACTAATTAGATTGCAAGCTTGGTCTTGCATTTTATTAGTTTACGCTAAGTGCCGGAAGCCTAACTGTGTTATGTAGGACATAAATGAGCAGATACTTGTAAATACCATTTTCAGCAAGAATCAGAGGAAAAAAATTATCATGCCAGTAGGGATTCAATAGGCAGCACAATAGTTACTTCCTGGTGCCAACTCGGCTAGTAGGACAGTGGTGAATCCACTGTATGTGACACTTTTCTTCGTGCAGCAGTGAGTGGAGATGGCAGTAAATTGCCAAGTACACAAGATGTCCTGATAACTCATGAAATATGATGTGATTTGTGGATACAAATGAAAGGCAAAATATAAATGTTATGGTTTAGTCTTAAAAGACTACTCTGAAGTGATAGAAGCTAACTTTTACATAAAGCTTAAAGCCATAGAAACAGATATTATAAATTTAATATATTTAGTTTGGGGGCAAACATATGCCAAGTATCTCGTACACTAATAGTCATGATCTGTTTCATGGCTTTGTGTCTTAAGCATAAACTGCTGACTTTAACTTTTTAAAGTGGGTTGGGAGCATTAGAACCCATTATTTTATACTCAGCAGGTGTAGTGCCTGTTGAGAGTTTAAAGTTGTAAAATATCATCTGCTGTGCAAAATGGTCAGTGTGTTCTGATCAAGCTTAGTGTGTGAAGTAGGTATGCAGGGCTAGAGGTTACAGGCATGGGTTCAGCCTCTCTCACTCACAGCCTCTCATGGCCTAGCGCACCATCAGCTTCTTCAGAAGTAGGTAGGTTTTCTCCTTGTATGGGTTATTTCTTCCTTGCTTCTCTTTTGTGTCAACACTCAGTATTTGTGAAGACTTTTTCTTTTTTCTGCATATGAAAAGGGTTCTCCCATTACTCATGAGTCCTATGACAAAGAATCATGCAACTCTGAGAACACACAAGTGAGTCCTTCAGCGTTATGAACATTAATAGAATTTGAGGCAATGTGATGCTGAGGCGGCCCAAATCACATTGTCCTTCTACGTCTGCGGAGTCTACCCTTGACAATTATATCCCTTCTTAGTGCGTTTCCTGCTCATGAGGATCATGTGGCTGAGAGGCCAAGTGGGAGCCAAGTGCTCCCCAGCCTCATGCTCATCTTATGAGCACCTCCAGAATGTCCCCTCAGGACCCATGAGCACCCCATGAATGTCCCAGTGTGTGCTCTCCAACCAGGGCCACCTTTGTGTTGCCAATTCTTTCATCTTTGCCGCACATACAGCAAAGCTTTCTGTCTTCTGTGTTAATCATCTTCATCTGCTTATATGGTTAGTCGTGCAGATATCTAAACGAGGTAAGCTCTCAGAAGGAGGCGTTTGCTGTGCTTTGCTCCCAAGCGTCTGCACTGTAGACGATAGTGTTGATTTGATCTTAGAAATCTCTGAAAATAAACCTATGTATATAAACAGTAAAGACGCTTTGCTACCAAGCGTCTGCATCGTAGATCATAGACAACAAATAGTGTTGATTTGATCTCAGAAGTCTCCAAAAATAAATCTACACATTTAAACAGTAAAGAAAGACCATATGAATCACAGGCGTATCCAGTCTTGGTAAAGTTTGCCCAGGTATTTTTAGGAATAAATCGTAGTGTTGTTCTCATCATCTGCACAGGCCGTGAAGATATGAAGTGCAGGTGTTAAAATAGTATGGGGGAGCCAAAGAAATGTTCACCTTTTTCTGTGCTTGTTTGTTCGCCTTTGTTCGGCCAACAAAGAAGTGGTGCTTGCCAAGGGACGAGGAGGCATTTAATCTTCAGAGCTTGTTCCTGTGCCTACAAGTCAGGGAGGTCACTGGCTTGCCCCTTCCTGCAGCCTGTAATTACAGGCAGAGGACTATTTATTTTCCAGTAAAGTGACCAGACTCTTGAACGTAATAGACTGTTTATACGAGTAAGTGGACGTAAGAAATAATGTACAATTTGGGAAAAGATAATAGGAAAATGAAACTAGTATCTTCATATTTTCAATAATATGAGACAGTCAGAGTCTCTAGAAGTGTCTTAAAGTGCAGTAATAGAGGTGAACCTCAGGTCACATTAGGTAATCTCGAGACTTAGCATCTTGAAGTATTATGGGAAGTTTACAAAGGAATAAAATATGTCTGATAATTAATTAAATAGAAACTAATTTGTGGCTCCACCATCATGGTAAACAAGAAGCAGTAACTATATTAGAGTGATTTAGAAATATTTTCACTTTTAAAAAGACCAATTACATTGGGTTTATATGGAGACACTGTGGGGGGAAATAGCATTATTTTTTGCTCTCAACTAAGCTCAAACAATTTTTAAGAATAATTATTAGAAAAATAGTGACTCCAGGTAAAGTTGGGCATGTAATGTACCATTTCAGTTCTACCATCGTCCCCATGCTAAGAATATCCTTAGGGGTTTGAAAAACGTGGTATGTAGGTGGCAGTTTAACGATAGTGGGTGAACCTTGTGGTTGATGTCGCAGGGCCAAAAGTTTAGATTTTAAGTTGTTGACATATACGGATAGAACTTAAACATATGCCAGCCTTAAAGGTGGTGTCACGTTATGGTAATTTGTGACAATTGTGCCACCTGCTAAAAAGAAAATTTCTAATTGAAAGTGAAAAAGAAAACAAAAGCAAACCTGCAGGTTTTCATTAGACGTGGGGTAAAGAACGTGAAGGGCACTGGTGAAAAGGCAGCAGTCTGAGTGCTCACGGAGAGAAGGGTTAAGAACCACATGGAAGGCGAACCCCTACATCATCGTAAATAAATACGGCTTTTGTGTGAAAGCTTTTCCTGTACTGTGGTCCTCAGAACTCTCATAGCCGCATTTAATGCCCTGTGTGTTAGAAGTTCAAGCAATGGTTAGGAAACAGTCAAACTTTCTATTTTTATCTGAGGATATATAATAAACTCTCTGTTCCAGTGAATGAGTGGATAATTGCTTTAATAATGGTGATAATATAGCTTCATTTTACTTTTCTTGCTATAGTGAGGATTTATTTTATACTCTGAGCTATGGGCAAATCACAAAATAAATTGAACTATTGTTTGCTTAGTCCTCTGTTTCCTTCTACCTGTGTTCTTGTCTCTCAACCTCAACCCAGGTCCCCAGTGGCTCAGGAAAACCTTCCCTCGGATTAAGTAATCTTTTACACAACCTCTCTCATTCATTAACTCATGTTGACATTCTTCCCCCGGAGCCCTGCTAGTGTGGGTGCAAACAACACCTACTGAAACAAGACATTTAATATTTCCAGGGAACCTTTTGGCCTGCCTCAGCCTTCTTCCTGAACACAATCTCCTTGTATGTCATCTTCAAAATAAAAGCTGGATTCTTTCCTAGTAAATGTGTAGTTTTAAAAAAATCATTAATTTCGCTCTTTCTACGTATTCATAAAGCAGAAATAGAAAATGTTATTGCTTCTAAAAGGTTTTTTTTTTTTAATGTGCTAAACGTGATGCCAATAAGATAAAATTAAATCACCCTGGATCTGTCCTCATCTCCACCCATCTATTTGTCCCCCTTGTGCCAATGATGTGGTGATCTTTCTTGAAAGCAGCATGTTTTTAATAGCTGCAACCCTAGAAGTATTCTAGGGACTCCCCTGTGGCTTCAGAGTAAAGTCCACATTCCTTAGTATGACACTCAGAGAGTCCCTGACTTGGGCCCTGGTTTCCTTCACATGTAGTGGCACGCCAGTCAAGAACTCATTCCTGGCAGAGAGGGTAGCGTAGACCCCTGGCGTCTGCTGCTGGCCACCCTCTGGCATTTCAGTGCCCCACCGTGACTATGCCAAGTTACCACTGAAACAAGTTTGTCACTGAATAAAACTGGGGGGGAAACTTGCACAACCGGCTGCGGTGCATCTTTGAGTTCTGCCCTACACCCGCCCTACCGCTGCTGTAGCTGATAACGTCTGCCAGTCTCCCTCACAGCCTTGCCTCATAATGCCTGTTCTGCAGTCAGCCTCAGATTTCCTTCGACACTCGTTTTGTCAAGCTCACATCTCTTCTCCCTTCTTTTTTTAATTCTCATCTTGGATGTTTTCTTTCCAGGAATTATTCTCCTACCCTTCCTCTCATCCCCTCTCCCCTCTATAATCTGTTTTTCTGAGTGACATTTGTTATCCCTGTCAGCCACATCTCTTACCACATGCAGAGTGGTGGTATGTTTTCCACTCACATTGTTACTCTCTCGGTATGGACTACGGATTCCTGCACAATATATCTGATACTTAATAGACTAGCTTGGACAAAATACATACTTATAAAAGAAATAAGTATAACACAGATCCATGTTTCAAGTAGGCTATTAAAATGTTTGTTGGTAAAAACAAAAAAAAAAAAAATGTTTATTGGGTAAAAACAACATTTTCCCCAAAGTTATCTTTCATTTGTTCCCTTCGAATGTCTAAAAACTAATTTATAGAGTAATGGGTTTTGAAGATTTAAGTTAACACGGAGAAACTAAAAATTTGCATTTCTTCTGGCCGAGGGCCCCTCCCTGCACTCATGTGCGTTGCATGTGCACGTGTGCAGCCTGTCCAGTTTAGAAAAATGATGAATCAGTGGAGGAGAAAAAGGAAAGGAAAGGAAAAGATGAAGGTATATGGCAGGTGGGCAGACAGAAATTACAGAACTTGGCAGTGAACTGAAATTGGGAAAAGATAATTAAAGCCATTAAGAGGATTTTGAGGGAGGACATCTCTGCTCCTTCAGGCCTTCTGGAACATTCCCAGAGCGGAATGATACTGTCAGCGACAGAAACTTTGGAGAACGTCTAGCAGATATTGCTCGAGTCATGCCGTGGTAGCCTCCCTTGACATGTGCATTTGAAACCCACTGGTTTTCATGGCTAGATACCAATCATGACTACACATTTAAAATGAAGCATGGATTAACAGAAAGAAAAATAAATTTATCAGTGCCACCCTTATGGCCACAAGGTTCCCTCACTTGGCACTACTTCATAGGCATAAAGTCCATGCTAGGCAGAGAAACCCTCTCCTGAGCTAGATAGGCTTAATGAGAGATTTGGTTGGATCTCAGGATACCTTGGATGTTGGAGGGCCCTGCTGCTGCAGGTTGAAGTTTCCATGACTGGACAGCTCTCTGAGTTCGGTACAAAATGGAGGACTCCCTTCCCCGAGTGGGACTTCCTGTTCCCTGCCTGTCCTCATTTGGAAGATTCCCCTGAGCTACATGCCTGGCTTATCATAGATGTAGCCTCTCACACAGCTTTTTGCAGAATGCTCTACCCAGCCCCCCACTTTGTCCATATGATAACTAGGTAGTGAGGTACACTGTGAGCACATATCAGACTATCTCCTGGCTGCTCCCCTTTTCCTGTATATTCCCCTCTCCCCTGGAATAAAGCTGACCTGCCTCCCTGCAGCTGGTCCTGGATGTCATTTCATTGTGCTCATGGCCTTTGGAGCCCTGCACCCCACCTCTCTTCCTCCTGCCACTTAAAAAGTTTCTTATAAGTAGATCAAGTCTGAAACCAAATGAGAAAACATGAAATGAGCCTCACTCTATAATGCTAAGATGGAGAAGAGGGATAAGAGCTAATGACAGTTGGATTGATGAGTCCAGAATATAGTCGTGAGCTTCAAGAACATCCTGGGGCATGATTGAACACTTTTGTTTCATCCATTTTTCCCGTCTTCTGGGCTTTTCCTAGGACAGTCATTAGTTACTCTGTAGTGAGAGGGAGCTTCCTGGGCCCACAAAGAAGCTGTGACTCTTGACTTCCCTTTGATTGGTTAATGTAGGGTGGGTTGGTTTTGTCTCTTCTGGCTTTCTGATATTTCTACTGCGAGGTAAGTGCATTATGATTTGGTTTCTATTAACTAAATAGAGAAAGACAGAAAACCTCCTCACAGCATCAAAATCTGCCACACTTGGAACAGTTCTATGAATCACTGTCACTCCTTGCTGAGGCTGAGCTCAGTGTGAAGGCTGCTAACCAAAACCACATGGGCTCAGCCTGTGTTATATCTGATTCACCTTCAGAAATGATAAAGATGCAAATGCTTTAACATGTCCAATTCCAAAGACCGTATCCTTGTAGAATTTTGAGTGTTCTAATCCCGAGGGTGGATATATATTTATGTATGAATGCATTTGTACACATGCATATAAAAAGCCATACGTACATGTACATAAAATATATTCTGTTCCAAGAACCTTTCCTCCTATAGTCCAGCTTCTGTCAAGACCTAGCTCGGCATCCGTCTCTGCTCCGAGGTTCTGCAGCTGTTGAAGGCCACGCTGACCTCATCCCTCGCTAGTCCGATAGTACGTGCTGTCCACTGAGTTTTTTGTTTTTGTTTTGTTTTTTTTTTTTTTTTTTTTGTCTGACATAATAAGTTACGTGTTGGTCTCTTGTGCCCCTGTGTGCTCTGTGCCTTCAGAAAATGGGCTGGAAAAATATTTTGGCACACGTATCAAGCTAGGAATGATTTTGGCATTTTTAAAGGGTCACATATATGCAAGAAAAGTAAAATATGCCACAGGGATATTATGACCCTCAAAGTCTAACACATTTGTGATCTTTTTAATTTATTGAAAACTTCATAAATACATGTAGTGTATCCTGTTGTACTCAACCCCTACCCCCACCTTTTGACTCACCCCACCCCCAGTATATCTTTCTTCCAGTTTCATATCCTTTTTTTAAAATAGCCTATTGAGTCCATTTGGGGCTGCTTTATGTGCACACGAGTGTGGGCTCTCCATGAGGGCATGAACACACTCTCCTTCTAGACCATCTTCAGAAGGGCAGGGCTCTGTGAGCACCTCCCCCTCACCTTGCTGTAAGTTTTAATTGCCTCGGTCTTGAGCAGGTTTCTATAGTAAAAACACAAGACTTTCGTGATAAAATAATGGAACATATGTCTGGGAGTGTAGCTTGGTAAGACATGTGCTTAGCATTTACAGACTTTGGGTTCAATACTCAGCGGCAGAGATGGCAGGGGTGGGGGAGGGTGTTGGAGGAGAGGATTAAATGACTTCTAGAAACCCTGCACTGAAAGAGAGAAAATCTCCCTCCCCAAATTGGGAGGGAAAATGATAGGTTTGAGTCAGGCCTATTGAAATGTCGCCTGCAGGCAGATGTGGAGATGCGCTGGCCCTGAGGGGACAAGGGGTGTGGAGAGTTAGGCCATCACCACTAGGCAAGCTGCAGCATTGACACCTGGTGACTCACCAGCTCTGAGCCAGCAGCAGGCCAAACAGAGGCCTGTGGTTTGTGCTGTGTTGGTGACTGGCAGAGCTGTAAGGATGTCATTTTGCTTACCTTTAACTCTGCACCCAGCTTTGCTCTTCTGCTAGACCTGCAGTTAGACACCTGCTAGACCAGGCATCAGGGCATCATGGCCCCAGGGCAGGTAAAGACGGGGCACAGAATTGCTTCATCTCGGGGAGTCAATGGAAGCAGAAGCAGTGAGAAAGCCTCTTGCTTTCAGGCTGTGCCCTGAAAACATCAAACTTGAGTTCCCTTCCTAGCAAGGTCGAGACAACTCCACCTTTTGACATTAAAGACTATCCTGCTCTGCCCAAGGACTGATTCTTCTGCATCCTAGGGGAGTCCTGTCTTTAGTGTTGTTCTAGTGACTTCCTCTGCAAGAAGCATAGGCAGGGGTTGCCGTCCAGAGGGCTGTGCCATGCATTCAGAATGTCCAGTGCACCCCAGTGGGAATGGTATTTAGGGAATAAAGCCAAGCAGAGTTCGAACATTACCACAGTTGAGTGTTTAGCCAGCTGGTGAACAACGTCTAAGAAAGGGAGCGTTCCATTTTGAGTGTTGAGTCTCCCACAAAGCCACAGTGCAAAATAGCACTATGAATAAAGTTTATATTTTTTAAAAAATCTATTAATTTGGCCATGCTCCAGGACGTAAGAACTGGTACGAGTAAGCTGGAATGATTTTTACAAAACTACATTTTAAAAGTTATCTGCATAGCTGATTTAAGTTATCTATAGATGAGCTAAATCTGTCGTATAGATCAATTAAAAGGATCTCTATTTTAAATATATCACATCCTTAATTACACCGAAGTAAATGTAATTGCATAGTTGCTGCATACATCACAGTGTTAATTGGGGAAAACATCTTGAGTTAAACCTATTGAGGTTTCTAGCACTTCAATTTTCTTTTTTATTAAAAAAAAATTCATATGGCTGACTCAGTTTTTTTTTAATACCTGGCAAGTACTCATGATAATAAAAAATAAAATAAAATAAAACCACTGAATTAATTAAGGTATTACTTCAAAGTCAATCTCTAGGGTGAGATGTAAGATCGAAGCTAGGGAAGGGAGTTTGGAACAAGTTTAAAGGGTGTGTGTTTGTGTGTGTGTGTGTGTGTGTGTGTGTGTGTGTGTGTGTGTGTGTGTTGCCCAATCCTTTGAGCGCATATGTTGAGGTCAGAGACAGCCTCATAGGACATAGTGAGTGAGTGAGACTCAGAGTTAGCCCTGTTTGCTGTTGCTTTGCAGTGTGGAGACTCCCGTTGCTAAGGCTCAGATAGCATGCAGGTCTGTAGGCCACTCTGCCCTCGCCTCCCCCCAACCCCCACCCCCCACTCCTGCCTCCGGGTTGCCCAACATTCTCAGCAGGGAGAGAGATAAACAGAGTCCCTTCTCCTGCAGGGAATGTTGGGACATTACTTCTTCCTGGAAGCCAGTGTGCTTACTCCTCCTCCTCCTCCTCCACCTCCTCCTCCTGCAACTCTCTGCTCTGGGAAGAGATGAAAAAGGAGTAGATAGGGATCCATGCATTATGAAACCAGGCTGTCCTTGACGCTGTTTGTTTCTTAGCTCCAATTGCACAATCCTTCAAACCAAGGAGACCTGTGGACCCAGTCCTAGCATTGTGCAATGTCTCCACATAGGAGTTTTGCTGGGGACAGATGGAGACGTAGCTCCGCGCTCCTAATCCTTAAAGAGATGTGATTCCGAGACCAATTTCCTGAAGGAAGGGCCTCAAAGTTCACACTATAACTCTTGCATCCATGCTGGCACAGATTTATGCTTCACCTTTCCCTCTGTGACAACAGGCCCATGGGGGTGGAATGCCTGCTCACAGCACTCTCTTTCCATTGGGGAAAAAGTTGGCAGCAAGCTCCTCTAAGTTTGCAGGCACTCTGAGAAACTCCCAGAGACCACCGCACCCTGTTCACCTCCCTCAGCAAGGTGGGCCTTAAAACAAGCCGGTTAGGAGAAGGGCTTTGTCTCTGCTGGCTTTGCAGAATCACAACTTCTGCAGTAATGACTATCACCTGCTGTTATCACCTAGGCCTGAAGGAGGGCTCAGGGGACAAAAGATAAGGAGAAAGTTCCTGTGTCTTGATGGTAGAGAGCTGGCAATCTTGTATGGTCCAGGATGGCTCCTGCACACTATGCACTGTATTTATGTCCCAGAAAAACCCATTAATTAACTCTGTGCCCTAGGTCAAGCTTGAGGCTTTAAAGCTCCCCAGGTCTAGAAAGGGGGAATACAGGGCCTAGTAAGAGAAGGAACAAACAGCCACAGAAGCCTGGCCCTGAAACAGCCCCTCTTCTGATGAAGCACTTCAGATGCCCTAAGATTTAAAATTGCCCGTCACCTGTGTAAGCGGCTTCCCTCGGCTTTGGCTGTCTCCACAAAATGAATCAGTGATCCCCAGTAGAAACTCAATTGTCAATTAATCGATCTCTATTGAGTTGCTAGGACATCCCAGTTAACTGCTACTCCTCAGAATAATCTATAGTACTTTAGTGAAGAAAAGCTTCTAATTAAGTAGTGAACTAGGACTGATTAATACATCAAAATAAGTGTCCAGAACTGAAACATTTTCTTAATTACAAGATACAACAGGTTTAGTATCTATAAGACCCTCTGAGGTTGTTAATTGATTGCCATTTAAAATGAAGAAATTGTTGGGACACAAAATAGAATATTTTAAGTGGCTTTTAACTAGAGGCAAAAGATACAAGAACTTCACAATTCCCTGTTAATGTGTGGTCAGCCTTGAAGAATGGTGTCGCCATACAGTAGTATAATTGAATGTTTTGCTATTCTTAAACAGTAAATTGGAGGGCAGCGCATGTGCATGAGACTAGGCAACAGCATGCTTGCCCAGCAGGTGTAAAGCGCTAGGTTCAATTATGAGCACCACAAAAATTTTAGTTTCCGATTATTAAAATACAGGATAATAACAGAAGATTTCTAAGTTTTTAATAAGTTTCCCGGACTTGTTACAATACATAAAGGTGCCCAGGGATGACCTTGCATTTCTTTTCTTCTAAGATTGACTTCATTTTCCTCAATATATCCTCCTACCCGCTTCCTCTGGCCCAGATTTACCAATTCCCGGCCGTCGTCAGGAGCAATGAGGACCCTGGCGTTCTTTGTTCCTCATGAACTCCTAACTGTTCTATTTCCTGAAAACAGTGGTTTAAAAACTACTAGCTCACAGCTCCACACTTATGCCCCCTCCACCTTACTTACTCAGTCATTCTATTATTACTTATTAGCTCTCTTATTTTGCGTGATGTTCAGTCTGTCACCGGCATTATAGTATTGAAAGAGCAGGGAGTCATGACTGGAGCCCGACATTAATTACACGGGGAAATGTTGGGTTGCAGCAGACATCGTTACTGCTGTGCTTGCGGGGAATGGGCAAAAGCTATCATGAGCATCTATAATAGGAGCATTGGGCCTTGATATGAGCATCAGAGCACGTCTCATGAGAGACTGGTGCTAAGCTCATGAATAAAGGATGTGTAAGAGCTAACCAGGTGAGTGAAGGTGGAAGGAGCACCCGGGAAGAGGAAACCGCATATGTCAGGCTCCTTAATGGGAAGATGCCTGGAACACTCAGACAGCTCAAAGCGGGCCTAACATAGAGACACAGAGAACACAGACCTGCAGCGCTGGGTAAAAGTCACATAATAGGAGACCCAGCGGGCCATGTTACAAGTGCTTATTCCGAGAGCAAGGAGACTCTTGTTCTAAATGGAATGGAAGAGGCAGTGAATCATTAAAAAAAAAAAAAAAAAAAAAAAAAAAAAAAGACCGACTACAATATAAGCAAGTAACCTGACAAAAGTGAGAGTGGACACAGTGGGGCTGCTTGAGAAGCTATTGCACAGCAAAAGGGTGGGCGGCTGGGATGGATAGTACCGTGCTGAAGACAGAAAAACCAGGGGTAGATCTGGGAGATAGTCTGTTGACAAAAACTAAGACGAGCTGAGTCGCTCAGGAGCAGGGAAACGTGACATGAGGAAATGCCTCCATCAGAACAGCCTGTAGGCAGTTCTTGATTGTTGCCTGATGTGGGAAGGCCCAGCCCACTGAGGGTAGCATCATCCCTGTGCAGCTGGCCCTGGGAGGAGTAAGCAAGAGAGCTGACCCGTGGCCCAGGAAGCAAACCAGTAAGCGGCTTTCCTCTTTGAATCCTGCCCTTGCTTGGGTTCCTGCCTTGACTCCCATCGATGATGGACTGTGGGTTGGACATGTAAACCAAACAAACTTGTCCTCCCCGAGTCACCTTTGGACCGGGCTTTATCACAGCGATGGAAAGTGACTGGGACAGTCAGAAAATGAAGAGCCATTCTATGAGGGATAAATAAGATAAGATCAGGAATGGAGGCAAAGGGTCATGCCAAGCCTGAGAGCTCGCAGACACATGGATGAAGATACAAATGTAGAGTCAATAAAAATAGATGTCACAGGAGAAATGGATTGCTAGGGAGAGTACGGCGAGTGTGTGGTCCAGGCGTGACCCTAGAAGGCTTGGGAAGACTGACATGGAAACCCAGGCTTGAGGGGTCCTGCACAGGAGGCACAAATGCTTAGGTCTGGGAAGCAAGGGAAACACCAGAGAACTGAGTCTTCCCCGGGGGGGGGGGGGGGCCAGTGCTTCTTTTTCTCCTGCCTTATAGAACAGTCTCCCCCGCCCCCAGCCCTTCCACTTGAAGGGTTACCAATTTGGTGCTTGTCTTTCACGAAGCTGATTACTGCAATACTTGCTGTGTGCTTTTTACCCTTCCCCCAGCGATGGCAGAGTCTCGGGTGAAGTCCTCCTGCATGCTGCTGCTGTTGCCAGAGATGCTTATGAGCTGGTTATTTTAACCTTCATAACAATTCTTTGTGTGTGGAGGGGCCGCGGTGGGGGGTATTTTCCTGTAGCAATCTCTTATTTCACAGATGGAGAGAATAAAGCAGAGATCGCCTCGATTTCTGAACACAGAAAGGTTATAGAAACTGCATAAAATGCACACGCATCCAGGACCAAGGCTTGATAAAGGCAGTTACTGTATGCTCAGTTACCTTCTCAGGAACTCTCTGTAACCACTATTTCCCCCCATTTCACTGCCCCCCCAAATGCACATATGCAGGGCTTTACAATATGTCACATATGACTTTTAACATCATCATTATTATTCATTATTATTAATGAACTTGAAATTCATTTCATAGGACTTTCTGCTAGGAACTGTACACTTATTTCAGGAAATGAGACACTTAAGGTTTTGTATTTCTTCTCACAGCATCCAGGATCCATCGTCATGAGTGCACATTTGAACCCCAGTGTAAGACTGAGATAATAAGTTTTGCCTTCCAGTTTTGAGAGTCTGTCCATGCAACAGTGCCTGGTAAAACTGGAGCCTTTTCAGTCAGGGCAGTGGTTCCTGCGTGGTTAGGGCTGGTCAGCCGTTTGTGCAGTTATCCTTGCTATGCTGAGGAAGCTCTTTCGTGGCAAACAGCAAAGTTTCTTACCAGCCTGTTTGCCTCTGGACTCACCTTAACTTGGGGACCACATTTTATTCCAGACCCTGCTGAGAAATTCATCAGGCTGTGAAGTGCGCAGCAATGAGTACCGGACGGAGTTTACCACGGCTTTGCAGCGTGTTGACTTATTTGCCGGCCGGTTCAACCGAGTGCTCTTAACATCCATATCCACCTTCATCAAAGATGACCTCACCATAGCCAATCTAGGGACAGCAGAAGGTCGCTTCATCCAGGTAAGCGCATTCTTAGAGTCCCGGGGTCGATGCCATTAATTTGTTTTTATTCTCACTGTAAGAGATTTACAAACAGGCTACGATGTGCAAATCACAATGTTAGCTGGAAATAATACCTAAAAGGCCAACAGTGAAGCATGGCCTACTTTTTATAAAGTGGGTCGCTTGTTTCTGTAAAGTTTTGAACCTTTCAAATCAAATGTGCTTGCTTTAATCTTCTTGTCTGGAATGGTCTTTTTTTTTTTTTCCCCCATTCATAATTTCTATCACATGATTGGAAAGTAAAAAAAAAAAAGAAAGAAAGACAATTAAGCGTTTCCAGGCCATGTTTTCCTATTTCAGAGGAAGCTGTGGATCAAAGGAGAGTTATTGTGTGACCCCTGTGTGTCCATGAGAGGAGGCATTCACGTCCCTGAGAGACATTGGCAGCAATCAGAAAGGGAAGTTGTCAGAATCCCACCGTACCTCAGGCCCTCCTCATTCTGCAAAATGGTGGAGTCTCACACAAAGGAGCTCAAATACTTTTTTTTTTTTTTAAAGCAGGCTTCATTGAGAAATGCTTCTAATAGCTAGTGACTGTATTTCCATACAATAAAAGTCCACATTTCAGACTTGATGGAATTAGTGTTTCCTAGCTACAAGAATCATAGCACTTTGCAGAAATTAACAACCCCTTATGGTGGATATATTTTATTGGTTTAATAGTTACTGTGCTTTCACCATGAGTTCGTGAGCAGATTCTCAATTAATGCAGAAGGACAATGGCATCTATGCAACTTTTATGAATATTAGGATTTTCTTATAAAGGGGGATGCTTATTTCCTAATTGTCTGATGAAGCTAATATCCTGATTGGATAACGGCGTAAACCAATTGAGGGAGGTGAGATTTTCCTCTAATTTATCCATCAAGGCATACTGTATATTATTTTACAAAGCAAAGTTTTGAAAACCCTCGTTGTCTTTAGAATAATCTGGATGTTTATCATTGCCATATTTATCATATGTGTGGTGGAAGTTTTTCAAAGTCATGAAACATGGAATTCAACCTTCCTATGTCTAAAATGTTGGCAAAGATCCTGTGATTGTGACTGATCGCACACTGTTTCCTCAACTACTATGCACCCCCACACACAGCTGACCACTCCTCTTCTCCCCCTCACACAGTCTAGTATGCTGGCTACCTGACTCGCCAGTCCTGGTCATTTAATTCTATTCTTAACTGTGAAGGTGGGACCCACAAACATAGGCATGTAGACATTTCAATATGTCTATTACCTGTTATCTCTGAAATGGAATCCCGTTACTTGTGTTCATATGCATTCTTCATGCGCACTGATAACTGCTTTCAATGCCCAAAGAATCTGAAGGAGAAGTGGGCATCCAGTGAGTCCCTGATACACGTGTGGCAATGGCCGGCTTCCCCACATCTTTATTACTGCTTCCCTATTTTCTACGTTGTCCATTATCTCTCCAACCCAGGTCTTCACTGACACACTTTTACAGTCACTTTGGATTTGAGAAGTAATTTTTTTCTTCTTGAGATTACAATATTCCTCCCTTCCCGGTTTCCCTGCAAACCCTCCCACATGCCCTTGACCAGTCTCCTTCAAATTCATGGCTCTCTTTTCCCCCCACTGTTATTGCATGCATATATGTATATACATATATTCCTAAATATAACCTGTTTCATCAATAGAGTAGTTTGTCCTTAAGCATCAAAAGGATCAGAGTCCATTTCCACATGTTAAAAATTATAATAAAATCCCATTTTAAGTGAGTTACTTTAATAGAAGAGTTCAGACCACCCAAGGGATATATCACTTATATATAACCATATACTTATTTTAACTAAAATTCTGCCATTGATTGTTTATTCTTGTCTTAGTGTGTATATAGAGAGGGGAGCTATCGTATGCCACTAGTGGCACAAAGAAAAATGGTGAAAATGAAAAATTATTCCATAATAGGTCCTGGTGTCACCATCTGATATTTTTGTTAGCAAGGTAATTTTTAAGTCATCAAGAGTATATTAAGATCCCACTGCCTTTTCTTTACTGGGCAAGTGAGTGAAGCAAAGGAAACACGGAAACTGCTTTTGGGGAAATAAAATTTTGATAGAGGAGATTAAAATGCTCTCCTGGCAGCAATATTGCATACAGATAAGGGGCTGCATGGGCCACAAAGAATTTATTTATATGGTAGTTGCGTTCCATCAAGTTTTATATAAATAAGCCTAAAGCATTTGACAGTCACCATAAGCATCCAACCATACTGAAATGCAGTTTGTTTACATCAAATACAGTGGAGGGAGGAGGAGGTGAAAAGCATAGAGAAGGCAGGAGACCTTCAGGGAGCCTTGCCAGTGTGACTTACTACCAGGTTCTGTCAGTGTTTTGACTGGACTGAAACTCTAAATCCGTAGCCAAGCTGAGTTTCTACAATGCATGTTTGAATAAATACTATAGCGTTTCTGTTACAAAATAGAATCAACATATTTTTCCCTCCCAAGGCAGCTGCCACACATGAAAAAAAAAAAAAAAAAACCAGAGAAATGATTTTACTTCCTTCCTACCCTCAAGCCTAATGGCAAAGTTGCTTAGCAAATTTTTTTTATCCCAAGAGTTTGCAGCTGTTTCTGCCCTTCCTATTGTGTTGGTGTTCGGCTCCGGCTGGGAACACAAGCTACAGCCCCAGCTGTTGGGTGCAAAGTGAATCAGGTATTTCACAGTGGTTATTTGATTAGAAAGAATTATATTGTTTAGCTAACAATAGTCTGTGCGTGGCAGAGAAGACATTTTTGACATGTCGCTAACTTTTAAACAAGTGTAACTTATCTCATGCAGGTGCAACTAAGTCTAAATATACTGACGCGTTCGTATATCTGAGGTTAGATCAGTGGAAGTGTGTCGATAATAGAATTCAAAAAAACGGTTTTGGTTTGTGTGATCGCTCTCTTGGGATGCTTTGAAGTAAAACACTAAGCAGAATTTGAGATAGCAGAAGTAAACAGTGAGACTATGTGTCCTTATGGGGAAACCTAGCGCCCTGTGCAAGGCCATGTGGGAGAAGGGTGGGTTCTCCCAAAGATGACCACAGGGCTAATCTCAGGGCTTGCCCACGTCTCCCCTTCTGAGCTCCTCGTCTAATCTACATCTAAACAATGCTTGCTTGATTTTTTTTTTTTAAACAGCACTTGGATAAGGCCTTTAATCTCTAAATGCAAAGCATTGCTATTAAAATAGTTGTGCATGACTGTCAGGCCAAGGAGAGTTAGTGGATCAGGACGGGGGAAGGGAAGGGGCCAGAGGCCTTTCCAGGGCTTGTTTCCAACTCAGCTCTACAGATGTTTACTGGGCAGCCCCACACTGTGCCTGCTAACAGTGCCTACTGCCTGGGCACAATCACAGGTGCCACCCTGGTCTCTCTTCTTCACCCTTCCCCCGCCCCCTGCCTTTCCTATCCTGTTACCTTTATTGCTGTTTTTTTTCGGGTCTTATCTGGACTAGTTGGGTCTCGCAAAGATGTCTTTTGGTCATGGTCATTCTTTATGGCCTTAACTTAAAGTATCATGTCGGCAATCAGTGAAGTTGAGAATAATTACTCTCTTTCAGTAAGACCAGTTCATCTACTAGCCTCCTGTCATCGGATTGCTTGGGCCGATATGTACCACATCAGTCCTTGCCATTGTAAGGCAATGGCATGCATCCTGTTTAGAATACTATTATTTTCTAATATGCAGACACATATAGATTCCGCAAGGGAGCATTAGAGACGCATCTGAATGAAGATTAAACTCAAACATTGTTTCTCTTTAGGGATTGTTAATTCACTCATCTCTTATAAAATGTTCACACAGAGGCATCATTAAAAATATCATTTAAAATGAAGTATACAGCACTGACCTAGATATAGCCCTAAAGAATGTTAGCATTAGTATGTTTCTTTTGAGGAAAACATGTACAGTGAGTTCAGAAGCGTCTTCGTGTGAAATAAAAACTTATTGTAAATAAGAATTTGAAGATCATGCCCATAACTAAAATTTAAGCTAGGTTCATGTATGGTCTTAAAGCATTGATGTATGCATGCTTTTGAAGGATATACACTTTGTTCACTATCAAATTACAGAAATTTAAAGCATCATAAATATTTGAAACCATGGGAGAATGTGATACTTTGTTTTTGTTGTAGATAACAGAGAAACTAAAATTTATTTCACGCATGCTTCTGAGAAAACAACAACAAAAACAACAAAAAACAGAGGGATGTGTAAAATATGAAACATACATAGCATTAGTTTATGAATCTTTATTAATTTTAAATATCAATAACAGGTAAATTCTGTACATAGACTAATTGTCCTGTAGTCGATGTATTTATAATACTAAATTAGAGTTGCATTGGTTATCACCACTGTAACGAAACACTGACAGAAACGCCTTAAGGGAGAAAAGGTCTTGAGGGTGCCGCCCATCACAGCAGTGAAGGTACGGCGGCGGCGGTGGCGGCAGCGGTGGTTCACGACCGCGGCAAAGGCTGCGTGTTCACATCTGGGTAGATCAGGAAGCAGAGATAGACAGGAAGCAATGTCTGGGTACAAACAGCAAGGCCCCCTCTCCAGTAGTGGACCTCCTTCAGCTGGACTGCACTTCCCAAAAGTTCCTCAACCTTCCAGAAGAAAGCCACCAGCTGAGGACCAGGTGTTCAAACTCATGAACCAGCAGGGAAAATTTTCACATCCAAACCCAAGAAATGTATTATGTATTGGTTCTTTGTGTATTTCTACAAATTCACTTGATTATTTGGGTTTTAGATGTTTGGTTTTTGTTTGTTTGTTTGTTTTACTTATATCAAACAGTTATATGGAACTTACATGAAGCACAGACATATGAGCACTTACTGTTTGGATATGTCTGTGCTTGCGATATCTGCTTGGTGGAAAAGCGCTCATGCCTGTTAAGCGAAAGTAGCTAAGCAAAGTACAGAGGACAGTTCTTCCAGCCCTGGCTTTTAAATGAACTTCATGGCTTTATCCTGCAACACAGAGGGCCACACCTTTCCTCTCCTACTCTCTTTAATTCAAGTTTTGTACTTGGTATGTTGTCTCCCACCTCTGAGTTCTAAGCTTCCAATACCAATCAGCAATTTCTGCTATTTTTTTTTTTTTCTGTTTCATAAAGCTAGTTTCCTTGAGTGAAACAGCAGCTCATATACTGGCTTCTTTCCAATAAACATCATTTTGTGCATGGTAGCTGGCTACCCTGAAAACACATATTAAACTCGGAGGCTCGGGACATTTTAAAACAGTCAGGCTTCCATCAAGGCGTAAGTAGGCCTCCCATTTCAATCTTCAGTTCTACTGAAGCAGTAGACATCTCTTGGAGAGCTACTGTGGACCAGAATATGATCTATACTGGAACAACAGGAAAGCAAATTAAACTCTACATCTACAGCACTGTAGCTAGATATAACTTGGTCTGTCTATTAAGAATATCATCTTTACTCACATTTTTCTTCTTGGGACCCAAAATTCCAATGATTTGACTCTTTCATGAAGAATTGGTTTGTCCTTACTCCTTAACAAGAAGCCTGGGTTTCTTTTTTTTTTTTTTACCTTTTTGTTGTTTTTTTTTTTTATTATTATTAATTTCTTCAAATTACATCTCAGTTGTTAGCCCATCCCTTGTATTCTCCCATTCCTCCCTTGCTCCTGCTTCCCCTCCATTTCCCTCCCCTATGTCTGTGACTGAGGGAGACCTCCTCCCCCTGTATATGCTCATAGGGTATCGAGTCTCTTCTTGATGACCTATTATCCTTCCTCTAAGTGCCACCAGGCATCTCCATCCAAGGGACATGGTCAAATATGGGGCACCAGAGTTTGTGTGAAAGTCAGATCTTTTTCTCCACTTAACGGTGGAGAATGTCCTGTCCATCAGCTAGTCTGGGTAGGGGTTCGAAGTTTACTGCCTATATTTTCCTTGACTGGTGTCATAGTTTGAGGAGGACCCTAGGGCCCAGACCCGCCTGTAGTTTTCCAGGACCCTCTGGATCCTTCTATTTCCTCATTCTCCCAGGCTTCTCACACCTAAAGTCTCAATAGGATGTCCTCCCCTCTGACCCACTTTCCTGATAGGTAAAGTTTTCCATGGGGACGTACCCCTTGGGCTAGTGTCTCGATATAAGTGAGTATATACCATTTACCTCTTTTTGCTTCTGGGTGAACTCACTCATTATGATAATTTCTAGTTCAATCCATTTGTCCACAAATTTCGGGAATTCCTTGTTTTTAATAGCTGAGTAGTATTCCATAGTGTAAATGTACCACAGTTTCTTTATCCATTCTTCTACTGAGGGGCACTTAGGCTGTTTCCATGTTCTGGCTATTATGAATAAGGCAGCTATGAACATGGTTGAGCATATGTCCCTGTTGTGTGGTAGTGCATCTTCTGGGTATATTCCAAGGAGTGGGATAGCTGGGTCTTGAGGAAGCCCTATTCCCATTTTTCTGAGAGAGCGCCAGATAGCTTTCCAAAGTGGTTGTACTAGTTTGCATTCCCACCAGCAATGAAGGAGTGCTCCTCTCTCTCCACATCCTCGCCAACAGGTGGTGTCATTTGAGTTTTTGATCTTAGCCATTCTGATGGGTGTAAGATGGAATCTCAGTGTCGTTTTGATTTGCATTTCTCTGATGACTAACGAGGACGAGCATTTCTTTAAGTGTTTCTCAGCCATTTGATATTCCTCTGTTGAGAATTCTCTGTTAAGTTCCAAGCCCCATTTCGCAATTGGGTTGTTTGGTTTTGTGGTGTTTAATTTCTTGAGTTCTTTATATATTTTGGATATTAGACCTTTGTCAGATGTAGGGTTGGTGAAGATTTTTTCCCATTCTGTAGGCTGTCGCTTTGTTCTCTTGACAGTGTCACCTGCCTTACAGAAGCTTCTCAGCCTCATGAGGTCCCATTTATTAATTGTTGACATTAAGGCCTGGGCTGTTGGTGTACTGTTCAGGAAGTTGTTAAGCCTGGGTTTCTTAACACTTATAATGCATCAGTATTGTAGACAGTGTCTAAGCCCTTCCTCACTTTTGTTTACTTTCCAACAGGGCTGTAGATTTTCTATTCAAGAAAACTTGACTTTTGTCTTCAAACAATTTTATGCATGTCTCTTAGATGCCATTTGGTCTGCATTTCTGTAGGACTGGATCATTTACCACAGGTCTACTGCCATCACCGATCTAATAACCTTGTGAAGAACTGTGCTGCATGTTTCTAGAAATCTGCCATCCAGTTCTGCTAGACTGAGGGCCACTAGGAGTGTCACACCTATGATTTGTACCCTATAAATGAACCTCATCAAAACCAGCATCTTGTTTGTGCAATATAATGCTGCTTGACATGGCGGGGCATACCTGTCATCCCAGTACTTAGGCCATCAATGCAAGAAGATCTCATGTTGGAGGCCAGCCTGGGCTACATAGGGAGACCTGAAGAACAGGTCGGGGGAATTGAGAAAGGAAAAGAAGAAGATGAGGAAGAGGAAGAAAATAAGGAGAAGGGGAGGAGAAAGAGGTGAAGAAGAGGATAGGAGGTAGGGGGATGGTAGCGATAAAGAGCTGATAGGACTGTTAGTGGTCACTCGTCTCTACCAGAATAATAAAGGGTAGGAAATATCCTACGTCTACAGCAATCCTGATTAAACTTCATGTTAGACTGTCCTGTGATGACCTCCGGGGGCCCTCATTCTTCTTCATGTTCACGTGTCCTTCACTGTCACCCACACTGTTCTCTTCTAACTACATGGCCACTCTGCCCCATGCCCTCCCCTCTGACCTGCCACCCAGCTATCTGGGGCATGTGCTTCATCTCTCACTCTGTTTCTCCAGTGAGAATCTACTCTGCCAGCTACCAGCCACTCTGGGAGCCTGCATTATAGAGGCCCGTGCTGACCGTGAAGAAATATTCTTCAAAGCCTTGACTATGGCTGCTAAGCAGGGATGGCCAAGCAAGGGTCTCCAAAGGATCTCTTGAAGTAAACTTTCATTCTACAGAAACACACACACACACAGTAAGAAGTACAATCTCAAATCATAGTGAAGTACCACTTCACACCCACTAAAATGGCCATAATTAAGAAAATGGAAAATGGGCACTTTCCTTTATTCTTATCACTCCAGCACGTAAGAAGCAGGGAGTTCAGTGTCAGCCTGGGCTATGTAGTGAGTTCCAGGATAGACATGACTATGTAGAGAGCTCGGTTTTTAAAACAAAAATTTTTAAGCCAGGTGTGTTGGTGCACGCCTTTGATCCCAGCACTCAGGGAGGCAGAGGCAGGTGGATACTGTGAGTTCAAGGCCAGCCTGGTCTACAGAGTGAGTCCAGGACAGCCAAGTCTACACAGAGAGACCCTGTCTCAAAAAAGCAAAAAAAAAAAAAAAAAAAAATTTAAGAAAGAAGAAAAGAAACTGAAAGTCAAAAGCCTAAGTTGTGGGAAGGTAGAGTAGTACGGACACTAGGAAATAACTTAGCAGTCCCTTAAAAAGCTAAAGACCGGGTTACCGCAAGGTTAAAGACAGTCCTTATCCTAGATGCCACACACAGGAGAAATGACAGTGCATGTTCACACGACAAGTTTCACATCGATATCCACAGGAGCATTATTCAGAGGCAAAACGCAGAAGCAACCAAAATGTCCACCAAGTGATGTGTAAGTGGTCCTGTGTACAGAGAACAATACTGCTCGGCAAACAACAGGAGCATGGATGAGTCTTAAACACATATGAAGCAGAACATGCCAAACACAAGGCCAGATAGTATCAGGTTCCGTTTATACATAATGTTCAGAATAGGAAAATATAGAGCGATAGAAAGTAAATGAGTAGTTATCAGAGGATAAGGAGATTGGACAGCAGGTTAAGGGATGCTGGGGAGGCTGGGTGTTTGTTTTCTTGCTTGTTTGAGAAACTAAAAGTATTTCATTCTCTTGGCTGCTGTTTTGTCCTATTGACAGTGTCCCTTTATAGAAGCTTTTCAGTTTCATGCGGTTCACTTATTAATTGTTGATCTTAGTGCATGAGCTGTTGATGTTCTGTTCAGGAAGTTGTCTCCTATGCCAATAAGCTCAAGGCCCTTCCCCACTTTCTCTTCTATTAGACTTAGTGCGTCTGGTTTTATCTCAAGGTTTTTGATCCACTTGGACTTGAGTTTTGTGCAGCATGGTAAATATTGATCTATTTGCATTCTTCTGCATGCAAACCAGCACCATTTGTTAAAGATGCTATCTTTTTTCCATTGTATGGTTTTGGCTTCTTTATCAAAAATCACGTGTCTGTAGTTGTATGGGTTTATTTCTGGGTCTTTGATTAGATTCAGTTGATCCACCAGTCTGTTTATGCCAATACCATACAGTTGTTAATTACTGTTGCTCTATAGTACAGCTTGACATCAGGGATGGTGATACTTCAAGAAGTTTTTTAATTGTACAGGATTGTTTTAGCTCTCCTGGGATTTTTGTTTTTCTATATGAAGTTGAGAAGTATTTCAAAGCAGACTGAAGTAATGATTGCACACATCTGCATATACTCTAGAAACTGGCCTCTATGGTACAGGCTGGAAACTGTCGGGATGGAAGGAATAGCAGTGGATTCTCACTGGAGAAACGAAGTGGAAGATGAAACACACTCCCCAGAGCGTGTAGCCCATCACACGGGGAAGTGTGAGGAGGAGGTGGAGTGGTAGTGTGGTTCGATCAGCCCAGCATGAGTGACGGTGGGTTCCTGAAAGGACAGAGAGAAGTACCCTGGAAGTCATCAGAGGACAGCCAAGCAAGGAGTTTAGTCAGGGTTGCTGTAGACTAAGGACATGTCTTACCCTTTAATTTTCTTGGAGAGACTTGAGAGACCACTGAAATTCCTACTGACCCTACAACCACCATCACTACTCCCCTCTCCTCCTCCTCCTTCTCTTCCCTCTCCTCTTCCTCCTCATTCCTTTTTTATGTGAAACTATTGAATTGTCTACTTTTAAAAAAGAGAAACAGAAAACTTAAGGAAGCAGATAGCAATATAAATTTATTCTGCGTTAAATTATGTTCATACCTTTTAAACAAAGTTAAATTGTAAATCTGTCTAATTAAAAATAAAAACAGTATATGATAGGGAAATTTGGTCTTTATGAATTATAGAATATCACAGAAAATTATTTTTTCACATTTACTAATTTTCCAGGTGAAAACCACACTGTTGTAATTATATGCTCATGTATTTTTTCCCACATCTTTTCTTAGATACCTTATTGAGAGAGTTTATGTGGTCTAATAGCACCAATGAACAAGTAAATTCTGATGCTTGCTTCTCCTCCCAGCCCGCTAGACAATGCATTAGGCCTTTATTTTCAGGATCATTGAAGAAAAAGGGTCTGTGGCCTAAATACTAAAGATTAGTCATGGACACAGTAGAAACTCAAAAGATAATTGCCGGTCTTCTATTTCATACTAATTGTTCTCAGATTGCCAAGTGATTTATCATCAGAATTAAACTTACGTGCCCAATTCTGTTCTGTCCCTAGAAATATCTCCATGACAACAAAAAGCAACTCCTAATTCTTGCTAGCATTGCTTCAGGGGTGTTTTGAGGATTTTAGTGGTTACTCAATTATTTAGGATTCTGGCAATGAGAGAGAGGGAGGGATTCATGATAGAAAAAGCATTCTTGGCATTTCCATACAGTGGATATTCCTGCAGAGAAAAAGGCTAATGACCAACTGGAAAGGTATTTGCATCCGTGATAAGGTCTCTGATCATCAGCGCAAAGGCAAAGATGCATCCATCTCTTCTCTTGGTCTTCCTGCTTCCTCCTGATGCCCTTGCTCCACAGCAGCCAGAGATAGCTGGGCCACTACAATGCCATCTTAGCCACCAGTGCTCATTTAAACAGAGAGGCCTTCTCTCCTTAGGGACCCTTCACTCATGCAGCCAACATTACCGAAACAAGGAGTAACTAGCAAGCAGATGCGTTGTGAAAGCTGTTCTAGCGTCAACTCTCCAGTACTCTTTGGGACTTCTGACTTGGAGCTTCACATTGGCACTTACTCCAGGACTTCAAGAGCCAAGCAGCTGGGTGTTTAACAAGGGGTCAAGCACACAGATTCTGGCATCGATAAAGTCTATGGGAAACCCGACTCTTGCACACTCTAGCTAAATTCTTCCTTGAACTTTATTGAAAGCAAAAACAGTATCTATCATCCAGAATAACTGTGAAGAGCCATGCTGATCTCTTCCTAAAGCCCTTAGAATTGCATCAGACTCGGTTACCTATGATGAAAGTGCCATGTGTGTGGTGTCCCCAGCTGAAAAATGATGGGAAGGCAACAACAAATCAATCAAGCCAAGCCCAGAGATGCAAAGAGCTTCTTTATGAAAGCAAAGGGAAAGGTTAATCGTTCCTGGGAAGCACATATAATCAGATATGTGATAAAGTCAGAGATAACAGTCTAGTAATTAAGAAGGGATTGCTTATTATAGACATGAGAAATTCTAAACCGAGCAAGAAAGTTATATATAGAATTGCCATAAGGCTCAGCAACTCCAGTCTTGACATATCACATGACAGCAGTGGAAAGAAAATGAAACATATCATTTCAAAGGATTCTGGGAGATAATCATTGTCATGCAACAGGTCTGAGGAGCATTGAACAAACCAGAAAAGACAGGTGCAAAAGGCAAATATCCAAGAGTTGATCCATAATCATCAAAGAGGTGAAGATTAAAAAAAAAAAAACTTGAGTATTGAGACAAACTGATGTGTCTTAGTTTAGATTTTATTGCCGCAACCGAAAAGCACGTTGGGAAGGAAAGGGTTTATTTGGCTTACACTTCCATTCTGCTGTTCATTGGCTAAGGAAGTCAAGGCAGGAACTGAAATAGGGCAGGAACCTGGAGGCAGGAGCTGATGCAGAGGCCATGGAGAAATGCTTACTGGCTTGCGTCCCATGGCTTGCTCAACCTGCTTTCTCACAGAACTCAAGACCAGCAGCCCAGATATAGAACCACCCACCATGGGCTGGGCCCTCCCTCATCAAAAGTCATTAAGAAAATGCCTTTCAACTTGATCTTTTTTGTTTTGTTTTGTTTTTCAAGACAGGGTTTCTCTGTGTAACCTTGGCTGTTCTGGGATCACTTTGAACACCAGGCTGGCCTTCATCTCACAGAGATCTGCTTGCCCCTGCCTCCCCGAGTGCTGGCATGACAGGGTGAGCCACCACGCCCTGCTCAGCTGGGTCTTATGGAGGCATTTTTCTCAATTAAGGTTCCTACCTTTCAGATACCTCTAATTTGTGTGTCAAGTTGACCTAAGACTAGCCAGCATACTAATATTTGTGTTGGTTTTGACTTGTGCGTGAGAAAAGGAGGGGTTTGTTTGTTTGTTTGCTTGCTTGTTTCTAAATCTTTGTATTTAAAATGAAGTCATGGGTTGGAGAAGTACAGAAAATGGGAGGAGCTAAGCAGGAAAAGGGTTTTATGTTCGCAACACCGAATAGCTGAATTCCCGGTAACACACAGCTATAGAGGTTTAGGATCTTCAGTGACTGATGGGTGAGAGCCCAGGGGGAGGGGAGGGCAGGGCTAGAAACTAAACTCTTCTTCACTTTGCCCACAGAGGTCACAAATCCCTATTGGGCCCAAACTGTAGGAAATGACAGTAATTTCCATCCTGACCATGTGACCCTTGAGCCATCATTTAACGTCTGTGCAAATATAACCACCCGATTAATGGAGGTGTTTTGAAAGTGTTGAGTGTTTGGAGTAGAACAAACATGTCATGATGTTAAATTTTTATGGCTCAATGTGCATTTGGTTGGTTTTTCTATTAACGCTTCACCCCATGAGAACAAATTAAGCACTTGGAAATCTTCCTAAATTGTTTTAGGCTACTTGGTTTCTTTATGGTGTTGAAGAAAAAGAAGAAAATGACTACTTTTCCCCAGAATATGTTTATTTTTTACTTACTCAAGTACGAAGCACTTAATCACTACCTTAATATGCACTGTTTTGCGAATGAAAAAATGATGATGGAAGAAGTGGTTTGGTTTGGTTTAATTTGATTGTGTTGTTTTTATTCTAACTTCTTGGTACCCATGGTTGTCCTGGGGCTTCATATGACAAACCAGTGTACTTTGAAAATTCAGCTTATAAAGGTTTCTTAGAAATACCAGGCAGTTTCACAGTAGATACGAAGCCTAGTGCAGAACCAGCTTCTTACCCCCAGAGTTCCTGTGTGCAAACTGATGGCCTACTTAAGATACTCCCTGAGCATGCCCAACCCCCTGCCCCCCGAAGTCTCTCGTCAGCTAAAATAACCATCCTGATCCTGTCATCCTCATTGGTCTGTCTCTGACTGACCATTGTCACTGGATTGTAGAAACAGGAAGGAGGGAAAGTGTACGGCTGGGGAATATCCCTAATGAAAAATAACCTGAACACAAGGATAATACCATTTCTCCTTTTCTCCAAATACATTGTTCAGGTGTTGTTAAAGCCACCAGGCCTTATTTTTAAAGCCAGGATGAAATGTGGAACTTTATTTGCAATATAAGTAATCATGTACCATGAGACAGTTATAAAAAAAAAAAAAAAATATATATATATATATATATATATATATATATATATATATATATATAGTCAATTCAAAGATCCAGAATCTATTCTGACCTCAGAAGATCCATAAATACAGCTTAAAGGTAGTGCAGCTGGAATCAACCATGGTTTGCCAGAGTCCTAGTCCTCTACTCTTAACATTACATCATGGGAAACTGCCCCATGGGAGGGTTTAAAGGGCAGAATACACAGAATAACACAGGAACTATGAAACCTATGAGGTGTCTTCCTTCTGGGGAGATTTTTGGCTCCTCCAGTTTCCCTTTCACTTGTAAGGATTGGTGTGACTGTGCTGGCTGATTAATTGGACTCTCTCTTTCCCAGGAAATGACTTGAGACCATAGATAGAATATGAGGGTTCAGTTAAGCTGGCTTCGAGGCAGGAGGCTGGTTTCGAACAGTGTGAACTGTGCATGAGCCTTTAGCTGAAACACTGATGCACACTCCTGCGTGTAAAGCAAGTCTGCTGGAATGAGAGTGTTTCCTTTTGTTACGCAGGCCGTGCTCTCTCGAACCATCGTCTCTTTCACTCCTCATGTGAACTTCCTCCTGGATTCCCATCCGGTGTCTCCACAAGTTATTGTGGAGCATCCATCAAACCAAGATGGCTACACGTTGGTTATCACAGGGAAGAAGGTAAGGCCTGTTTCCATGGATACGGTTCTCCTTGAATGGATATGTTGTTGTTGTTGTTGTTGTAATAATCCTGTTCTGTGTCTTAGATTCATGCCTCTCCCATTTAGCTCTTTCTTGAGTGGTCCAGAAAGCTCCTGAAATAAGAGTTATTTATTATTCAAGGAATATTAGGCCTGAGGGGTCTGCTTTAGAATGTGCCCTTCTCCTTGAATCCTGTTTCTCCATGAAAAACAAAAGGAAAGGAAACCACACATAATGCAAATTATTATCCTAACAACAGAACCCCAGAACAGGCAGATAAACCCTGGAGACACACAATGGAATTTGACTCCAGCCAGTAATCTTTTTCTCTAAGAGAAAGATGTACCTCTTGATACCAGAGTGGTGTGTTACCTTGCCTAGAACTTTCCAGGGTTTCAAGTGTTTCACCGGCAGATTAAATTAGTCTCTTATTAGTCTGTTATTTTGAAATCATCTCAGAGAGAGCCTCGTGTTTCTATTATGTAGAATTTCTGGCATTACAGGACAGTGATTCTGGACCAGGGTAGTAGTGTTGTTTTCTTAAAGCTGTGGTTTGGAGTGGGGGTGGGAAGTTAGTTAGTTAATCCTGGTTTTGCTGTCCAAGATTTCCTGGAGCTCACAGCTCTGTCTCAGCCTTCGAAGCAGCAAACATCTCTGGTGTACACTATATCCAGCAAGCAGTGTTAACTTTTATCATGTATGGGCCAACAGTAAAAGAAGGAGTTTAACTTTTTCTAAGATCATTTCAAGCCATTCTTATGGGATTTTTTGACTTGTATGCTGTCAACTGATGTTTATATATAACCTTTACGTGGCCACTTTTTGATGCTTTCTGTCCCTTTTCTTCACAGATCACCAAGATTCCACTGAATGGCTTGGGCTGTGGACATTTCCAGTCCTGCAGTCAGTGTCTTTCAGCCCCTTCCTTTGTCCAGTGTGGGTGGTGCCACGATCAATGTGTGAATTCCGATGAATGTCCCAACGGCACATGGACCCAAGAGATCTGCCTGCCAACAATTTATAAGGTAAGACTCTCTGCCAGCCATCATGCAAATTACAATGATGAGGAATGCAATGTGAAAATGTATTCATTTATGTGGGGGACACCAGCCAAAGTCCCCTCTTGGTCGATAAGGTAGATTGGGACACCCCCTCACGCTGCATCCTAAGCGCTGCCTTCATGCCCCTGGGTCCTTTCTAGGGGGAGCAACTCTCTATTAGGTCCATGCACATAGCAACACAGTGAAGTCGGAGATGAGACACACCGCTCTGCAGTCCAGATCTGATCCATCCTCAGTCACCTGTACTCCTATCCCTCATTGTCTGCTCTAGGCCAGGTACCCAACAGAAGCACAGAGAGATAGGTCTCATGTCCATGGCATACATGGAGCCCCTAAGTTGAACCATGCAGACTGATGAGCCTTATACATAAAGATCAGTTCCCAGGTTCCGCTGTGGGTACCTTTAAAGCTTGTTTTAGTGTACCTGGACAAGAAATAATGACTCAGAGAACAGCTACATTGGCATCTACACTTCTATAAGGTGGATCATACTTCAGTTGACTCAGAAAATGTTTACTGATTGTACGGCAAGACAGACATAGGAAAAGAGACAAGTGCACCCCACTGTTGAAGAACCCAGTTCCTGGCAAGGATGGCAGCCTTGCCATTGTAGCTTTATATAAGGATTGGTTTGACACTGTGAAAATATGTGGTAGTCTTTTAAAAACCTCTTGCTCACATAGATTTTGCTTGAGAAATATTTCCCAAGCGAGGACCCAGTGTTACCTTTTCTGCCTGCGTGTGGAACAAAGTTGGCCTTTAGTAAATAGTTCTTGTGAAAGACTCAAGTCAAAGGGCTGGGTCACCTGCTTCACTCCAAGTAAACAAAGTGGCCCCAGGTGGAAACCAGGCTGGAGTGCAGGGCTGTTCCCATTTAGTTACGGTTTAGAGCGAGATTTGCAGTGGGCAACTGAGTCTTCAGAAAAAAACATTTTCTGTGAGATGTGCTACAATTTTCAGGCCTTGGCCTGGTCACCCAGAGAATGAACTGAAAGTAGTAAGACAGCAGCTAGGAGCCGGGGCTGTGCTGTTCAGTCTTTTAAACCTGCATGCAACTGTGTGCTTTAATAAACAAACAGCCTTGGCAATTTGCAGATGCTAGAAACTTGAACTCTTTACAGTCTGTGAGAACAACATTGGGGCGGGGGGGGAGAGCGCACTTACACAGTCACACACAATTACATCACAATAGTTTCCTTTCGAAATCATCCACAAGAGTATTTAAGAAAGCAGGCTGACCAGAAAAAAAAATTTCATCTTGACCAGTGTGCTTCTCTTTATTAATCATCAAAGTCTTGTTAAAATAGTTGAAAACAAGCCGAGTGTGGTGGCTCATGCCTTTAACGCCAGCACTCGGGGAAGCAGAGGTAGGCAGATATCTATGAGTTCAAGTCCTGCCTGGTCTACAAAGTGAGTCCTGGACAGCAAGGGTTACAGGGAAACTCTGTCTCGAAAAAAAAAAAAAAAACAAGTTGAAAACTGAGTGATGAGCTTAGAGTTTCCCAGAACCACATAGTCTTCCTCTTCCCTCCTCTTTGCCAAGTACAGCATCCACAGTTGCTTTAACAGGTTGCCGTGTTCCATGCACAGGTTGATGAAGCGTGGGTTATAGAGTAGAAGGAAAGTAGCAGCACAGCTGAGTCTATACATCCCCCACCCCCCACCCCACCCCTGCCCCCACTCCCACCCCCACTCCATCCCCACCCCCACCCCTGCCCCCACTCCTACTCCCACCCCCACTCCATCCCCACTCCCACCCCCACCCCCACCCCTGTCCCCACTCCCACCCCCACCCTCCACCCCCACCCCTGCTCCCACTCCCACTCCTACCCCTACTCTATCCCCACTCCCACCCCCACCCCCCACACACCCACCCCTGCCCCCATTCCTACTCCCACTCCATCCCCACTCCCACCCCCCACCCCCATCCCTGCTCCCACTCCCACTCCCACCCCCACTCCACCCCCACCCCTGCCCCCACTCCCACCCCCACCCCCCACATACCCACCCCTGCCCCCATTCCTACTCCCACCCCCACTCATCCCCACTCCCACCCCCACCCCCCACCCCCACCCCTGCCCCCACTCCCACCCCCACCCCACCCCCTCTGTCCATAGCTGTTAGGAAGATTTCATGCTGTACTAGACCGTGACATTGGGCATTCTTACTGCAAGAAAATAAGATAAATTGTCCCCCTTTCTTTTCTGCCCTAAATTCTACATGCATAAATCCAGCTGATGTATAGAATTTCACTTTGTGATACATACGCACTAACCTGCTTCTCAAAATACGTGGCGCTCAGTGGCTGAGGTACTTAGCAGTTCCAGATATGAGTGATTTCAGGATTTTAAGCCCAATCCATTGTCTCAAATGTGTCATCTGACTTCATACTTCAAGAGCAGTGAGAAATGTTCAGAAAAGGGGGGGCACTTTTGCAATATATTCCATTGTATCTGGGCAGGGGAATCTTCCTATCTTACAGGACTGAGGAAGATCTCAGAGACACAGTAGAACTTTATCTTTGATTAGAATCCCAGATAAGGAGCAACAGCAGACCAGGCAGCAGTACACTGCCATCAATATATTTGTGACTTTATTTTTCCTGCTAAATCAGAAAGTGGCTTTGGTAGTAAACTTAAGTTTCAATTTTTTTTAATGCTTTCTCCTATTTTATCTGAATGGGGTACACTAACATAAGCCGAAAGTCTTGATAGGATGAGTCCAGCAGTGATGTGATCTTTCACCTGTGAAAGGATGCAAGCTACTTCGGTGTGGTATCTCCCCAGCCAGACAGGTGGGAGAGCCAGCTTCTGTGGCTTTCTGCAGGATGCTCATTTCCTGCCTGGAGAGTTTCTCTGCACTTCAGGATAACTCAGTTTGCCAGCCCATTGTTGAGGCTATGCAAGGGTGTGTGGTCTACGACCGCTTCCTTCCTTTTCCACTGGAAGAGGCATGGGTTCCTCCACAAGCTACTGGGAAAGTGTTCAGTCCAGCGACTGCTTTGTAGAGCCACCCTTTCAAATCCTGGGGCTGGCACAGGGTTTCGTAGTCACTCTGCCTCTTGCCAGTGCAGCTGCTGAACAGCGCAGAGGTGGCTTTTCTCAGTGGTTCCCAAGTCTCTTCGGCATTTCATAAGAAAGAGCAGCATGCAGCATGTGCTGAGTGACAGGCTTCAGTTTTGACGTGGAGCAGAGGACGAGCTGGAGACCTGGGCAGCTAGTTAGGCTGGGGAAACCTTCCTGTTAGAAGGAGCGGCAGCTGGGTGTCAGTCAGCCTTGGCCTGAGGAGTCCTGGGACCAAATGCTTCTTTTCTTCTGCTCGAGTTCTACTATCATAATAAATAGATTTTTTTTCCCCCTAGCAGCTCTCATTTGGTTAGACATAGACGAGGTGAATTTACATGAAAGGCACAACTGAGTAATGGATTTGTATGGGTAAAATGGCTATTATAAAAACGTTAAGCTAAAACTTTAGAGGGGTTTGGTAACAAGGGTGAGTTAAGACATTGGTTTGTGATTATTTACTTGGGAAGGCTGGGGATGTTTGCACATTGAAGTTCCTCTGAAAGTTCTTAGCCTTAAGACTTGCTCAGGCCAGGCTTTAGCAAATGCCTTGGCTTGTTCTGAGTTGCCCTGATCTTCACACTTCATTTTCCCACCATTGTACTTAACAGTACAATTTACAATATGTCCCCCCAAAAGAGCATTTCCTTTTTCAATTGTCACACAGCTCCCCAGGAGAAGCTTATTTTTAACTTGGAAATGTGTTTTGCCTAAGTAGTTTTAGCCTAGGAACGTCTTACAGACGTCATAAATGCCTCATGTTATGGTATAACATGGGTGCCACCGTCTTATTAGTAACTCCATGGTTCACTTTTTAGCACATGAAAAATGAGCCTACTATTCACTGAACTTTGCACATGAGGGAAAAGGTCTTTAGTATGATACAAAATAATGTCAAAAATAGAATTAGAAAAATTACTACAATAATGATTTGAGGATCTCTCAGTTTTGATTTTTCCAATAGAAATAATGTGTTGTTTATATTAACTAGTACATAACTTCATGTATGTTGCATATCAAATAGTCACCATATTTAAAAAGCAACTAAAAAGCTTATGGAAGAAATACAAATTGGTAGACATATAGTAAACTCAGAGCATTGTAGGGATGCCCAGCAGAGCGCCTGAGCTTAGCTCCCAGTACCCATATTAGATGACTCCCAGCCAGCTGTAATTCTAGGACCAAAGCAAAGAATTCCCATCTCTGGCTTCCGTAGTCAATGTGCTCACATGCAGAAAAAAAAAAAACACACACACACACAGAAACGTACACGTGGATTTTCAAAATAAAAATAAATATACTTTGCGTAGTTTCTACAATATGAAAAAAATCACATATGCTGGCTTTTTTTCTAAGCCCTGTTTTATTCTTGTAGGTGTTCCCGACTAGTGCGCCCCTTGAAGGAGGAACAATGCTGACCATATGTGGCTGGGACTTTGGATTCAAGAAGAATAGTAAATTTGATTTAAGGAAAACCAAAGTTCTGCTTGGCAATGAGAGCTGTACCTTGACCTTAAGTGAGAGCACGGCAAATACGTAAGGATCATGGTGATTTTGCTGAGCTGGGCTGAGAAGATAGGCTTGGTTCTTTAATTGGTTCTTTAATTAGGGTTTCTAAAAAGAAAAAAAAAATTGTCCTGGGTAACCTTGGTGAACCAGGAATTACTTGTTATACTGTAGCTGCAACAACCAAAGTTTTAACAGTTGAATCTTTATATTTGAATCTGTTCTATAGGGTAAGGATATCTACTATAGATTTTATTCCAGGGTCATAAAAGACCTTAATATATCTATTTTAATGAAGCCAAAATCAATTAATATCAAGCTTGCCGGGTCAAAGACAAACACAAAATCATTCTTAAAGCATCCCTTGTTTGACTGGAGAGATGGCTCAGAGGTTAAGGGCACTACCTGCTCTTTGAAAGGTCCTGAGTTCAGTTCCCAGCGACCACATGGTGTCTCACAACCATCTACAATGAGATCTTATGCCCCTTTCTGGCCTGTAGGCGGTACATGCAGGCAGAACACTATAAAACATCCCTTGTTCTCCAAAACTCTTAATTACTGCAATGTGAATTAAGATGTATATAGAAAAAAAACACAGTTCATTCTCTCTTTTTAGAAGTTACTTAGTAAAACAAATTATATTAAACTATATATTATATTTATTATATTATATATGAAACTATGTAAGATTAGTGATAAAAATTCACATTGTTGGGGCCTAATGAGATGGCTCAGTTGCTCATGTGCTTACCGAGCAAGTATGAGAACCCGAGTTCAATATCTGGCACCCCAGTAAAAAGTGCCATGGTGTTCACAGGCATTCCAGCACTAGGGAGGCAGAGACAGGAAGATGCCTGGTGCTTATAGCCAGCCTCGCCTAATCAGGAATCTCCAGGTCCCAGTGAGAGAGTGCATCTGAAAACTAGGCAGATGGCCACTGAAGACTAACACCCACTGTTGACCTCTGGAGTTTTCATGCATACTTTTGCCCCCAACATGACACAGTCTATGAGGAGACTGTCACTGTTTCATTATCCTTTAAGAGATTTAAATAAATGTGTGACAACTATAGTCATAGAAATACAGTTGTTGGCATAAGTTGATGAAAAGAGCTGGCTCATTCAGAGCTGGCACGTTGCTTCCTATGCTACTGAGACAGCAGTCACTTTCTTACATGTGCCAAGCAAGCACATAATTTTACAGGCTTAGGTTATCATGCGCTTGTTAGCTGGTGAAGTCTGTAATGCTGAGGTCTGATGTTCCCAACAATGGTCAATATAAAGTTTGGCATAGCCGTTCAAAAAAAATAGATGATGTGATTTTCAGCCTTGATGCTTCCATGACACTGAGCTTACAGTGTGGAGTCAGGAGCTCACAACCTAGGGTTAATGTCCCATTGCCACAAAGCAAGCAAACCAGAAAATTAGAAAATGCGTGTGGATTTGAAACGTATTAAGCTCTGCTCTTTTGTTTTGCTTTGTTTTGCAGGTTGAAGTGCACAGTTGGCCCTGCGATGAGTGAGCACTTCAATGTGTCTGTAATCATCTCAAACAGCCGAGAGACAACACAGTACAGGGCCTTTTCCTATGTAGTAAGTCCAAGTATTACTCTTTTCATGACCTAGGATGCTTGGTTTTTATTTCCTCGGTTTAAATGACGGAATTAACCGGTTGCTTTTTGGTTTTGCCACCCACTCAGGATCCCGTAATAACAAGTATTTCTCCAAGTTATGGCCCTCAGGCTGGAGGCACTTTACTCACCTTAACTGGAAAATACCTAAACAGTGGGAATTCTAGACACATTTCAATTGGTGGGAAAACATGTACTTTAAAAAGGTATGGTAATTTTTTTTTTGTTTTATTAGCATCCATACTTATTACATCAAGCCAAGTCCTTCTGCCATGCACAGAGCACAGCCAAGATGTTTATGTGTGATTCTCTGACGCTGATTTTCTCCATCTCAAATCCATCTTCTCCCTTTGATGATGATTCTACTCTTTCTTTTTATTGCTTAATTCCCCCTACAGAGTTCTTTTCTCGCTATCCGCCCCTTTATTGTGGTGAGTCTTATCCGAGCTATACAGTGAACCTGAGGCTCTGGCCATTGGCAGTACATGAAAATAAGCTTTTTCTATCAAGAGTGCAAGCTAAAGAAGATATGTGGAGGGAAGAAATGGGTGAGGTTAGATTTGCGAAGTAGATATGTTTCTCCTTCTTGGAGTTGAAGGAGCTAAGTTTACTCAGGTACCGAATGTACTTTGAAGGTTGCTTTGACCACCAAGTGTTTTTGAAGTCACAGACGGCCTTTCAACAAGGCTAAGAGTGGGATCTAGTTGGATGTAAACAGCCCACACTAGCAAGAGCTTTTCTCCTAGATCACCCAGGAAATTCTACCGAGTTATGTTTTCTGACTTACAGATACAATTTGGGATTAGGCATATCACAAGTGAGTAATGACTGCTTTTTATTCTTTCCTTTCCTTCTGTTTGTTCGTTTGTTGGGTTGTTGTTGTTGTTGTTGTTTTGTTGTTCAGTGTATCAGATGATATTCTTGAATGCTATACCCCCGCCCAATCCATCTCTGCTGAGTTCCCCGTGAAGTTGAAAATTGACCTAGCTAACCGAGAGACAAGCAGCTTCCATTACCGAGAAGACCCTATTGTCTATGAGATCCACCCGACCAGATCTTTTATTAGGTAAGTAAAAGCTTCTGAAAGGTAGATGAAAAGCCAGAACAGAAGAATGGTTTGGCTAAGGAACACCCAGGAAGCGTTGCATTTTTATCCCTTGCTTAAATGCTGTTGTGTTTTCTTTTGACAGCACCTTTCCAAGTCAGTGGGGAAATGCATTTAGGTTCTGGGGACAGTTTGACTTTATCGATGTCACTTCATGCCAAGAACCATTCTTGCTATTGCTCCTATCCTATTATGCTTTAAACAGCTTAGGAAAAAAAAAAAAAAAAACAGTTCATCCTGGTACCGAGGTATATATGCACCTATGTCACATATAATGTGTTTGCATCTGGGTCAGTTCTCGGCTGAGCCGCAGTTCATGACAGCCGCGTCACCTTTTCCCTCCCGTGATGTTTTAGGATTCCCTTACACACATTTTCTGCCCGCACCTAACTCTGCTTTAGTCAGTATCTTGTTGGACTCCGTCCAGCCTCTCCTGTTCCTGCGCCTTCCATCAGTCTAGCAATAATAGTCATGTACGCTTTTCTTTCTATTTTCCAGAGAAAGAAAAAAATTTCTTTCTCACATTTAGTCACTAAAGTTGCAGAGATTGCTACAGCTTATGAGATACAGTTTTCTTTAAAATATCCTCCTGGTGGCACTCAAAGAAAGAATAAGCGGGCTACCAGGATGAGCCTTGATAGCCTATGACCATATAGTGGGGGAGGAGGTCCCCTTCGGTCTTAGACCTAGGGAAGGGGAATAGGGTGAAAGTGCGAGGGAGGGAGGAATGGGAGGATACAAGTGATGGAATAACAATTGAGTTGTAATCTGAATAAATTAATTAAATAATTTAAAAAGGAAAAGAAAAAAGAAAAAAAAATTCCTCAAGTTTCCAGAGAAGTGTTACCCCTGAACTTGCACTCAGCTCTGGCCCTCTCACATTATCATTGAGTATGAAGCTAAGCCTTTAAATACTTGGTGTAAAACCTCTGAAAACTCTGTTTTCTATTTTTCTTGCCAGTGGCGGGAGCACAATAACGGGCATTGGAAAAAACCTGAATTCAGTTAGCATCCCAAAGCTGGCAATAAGTGTGCATGACGTGGGAATGAACTACACGGTGGTAAGTCCTTAGAGGGGCCAGTCCTATAAGATCCTCTCCCCTGCAGCCAGGCTTTCAGGGAGGGCGCAGGGACATTTTGGCTTTGTTTATAATATTCACTAGTAACCTGCAGCAGAGGTCAAATAGTACTTTTATTCAACAGTACAATCTTGAGCTGACATTGTAAACACACACACACACACACACACACACACACTTATAGACCAATGAAGACCTTCAACTTGAGACAGCAGTTTTCAAATTTGTTGGCACAAACACAAACTTGTCACAAGCGAGGGTCATCCAGGAAGATGGAATCACAACTGAGAAAATGCCTCCATCAGCTTGGCCTGCAGGCAAGTCTGTGCAAGCATTTTCCTGATTACTGATGTTGGAGGACCAGGCCCACTATGAGTGGTACCATCCGTAAGGTGGCTGTTCCTGGGAGGGACAGGACAGGTAGCTTAACCCGAGCCTGGAGAATAAGCCAGTATGTAGAATTCCTCAATGACCTTCCCTGCAGTTCCTGCGTCCATACTCCTTCTTTGGGTTCCTGTCCCAACTTTCTTTCCTCAGTGATGGAATGTGAGCTGAGAGTTGTAAGATGAAGAGAACCATCTTCTCCCCAAATTGGCTTTGGCCATGGAGCTTTGTCATACACAGCAATGGAAACCTAAGTAACATCTTGTGATGATTCTCTCAAGTGAAAGAGAGATGACACTTTTTATGAATGAGAAGCACAAATGCTATATTTTATATATGTATTTTTCTTTTTAAAATGTGTTTATTTGTAAAATCACTTTATAGCCTGATCTCATCCTCTCCTCCCAGTCCCACCTCACACTCCCCTACACCCGTCCCCCTCCTTCTTCTAAGAGAAGGTGGAGCCCCCCAGAGGGATACCAGCCCACACTGGCACCTTAGGCTACAGCAGGACTGGGCACATCCTCTCCCACTGAGGCCTGACAAGGAAGCCCAGCTAAGGGAAGGGGAGCCAAAGGCAGGTAACAGGGTCAGAGAGACAGCCCCTACTCCCATCGTTAGGGGACCCATAGGTTAACTAAGCTGCACATCTGCTACATATGTGTAGGCACTCTAGATCCAGCCCATACACGCTCTTTGGTTGGTGGCTCAGTCTATGTGAGCCCACATAGGCCCAAGTTAGTAGATCTTCTTGTGTTGTGTATTTTTCTTTTCTTTACATTCATACTATATGATGTCAATAAGCCAAATAATAGGCTTATAATATACATAATAACATTATATTGTAGGTATATATATTACACATAGATATATTTCTTGTAATACATATATAATCAAAGGTGATTTTGACTAATGAAGTTAAGAAATTTTAAACTGTTACACATCTCTGTGCACCATAGACTATGGGTCTAAAGCCTGTTTCCTTGCACCTCCTTACCAATATTCTTGTCTCTTTATTATCACACATAGGATGCTAATACAGTGCTTTTATTAAGTAACAAGAGAACACTGGACTATATTGTATCCTAGATATCAATGCTATTTTTCATTTCTCTACATTTCCTTTTATATTTGAAAACTCACCCAGAATTTAACCTTAAAGGTGATGAATCCATCTGTTGCTCATTGGGCTTGGCATGGGGGTGCATGCCTGTAATCACAGCATCTGGAAGATAGAGGCAGGAGGATCAGGAGTCTAGCGTTGGCCTCAGCTGTATAACAAGTTCAAGACCAGACTGAGGCTAAATAAAACCTGTCTCAAAAACAAAACAAAACAAACACCATTCACTTTAATTTAAACCTCAGAAACGTATATATTTTCTTCTATGAAATACCACACTCTAGTTGGACACATACATTCCACTTTGGAGTTAAGGCTCTAAGTGCCCTCTCTCACATACACTCTCAACTGGGCAAGTGGTATATTGAATTATAGCACTTTCTTTGAAATTCTCCCATCCAATGTTTCTTAAGGACTAAAGCCACTCTGTTCCTTAATTACAAAAAGCAATTTAGGACTAAAATGTCAAGCTAAATCACCAAACAATAAGGTCATCTCAAATGAGATTTCTCTTGACCCTCTCAACCAGCCACATCGCATCACCTCTCACGAGTGTTATTAGATTCTTATCATATTTCCAAGGGATGATTCTCCAGAGACTTACAGCATGAAGTTAAGGACCTTGAAACCAATCCCCATACATGGCCACAAACAAAGTTAGAATACCACTGCTATTAATTTAGGACACATCAGTTCTCCACAACCAAGATACAATTTTACTTTAACTAGCTAAAAATAACAGTGGCCCTCTCTGATGTTGGCATGTGATGTTTCAGAGTTGGGTCTGAGAAATGATTCCTTCACTGAAGACCACACCTCCATTATTAAGACACTGGCTGAGCTTGCTTTCATCTCCCTTATCCAAAGATGACAAACAGAATGACTCTTCGCTTCAGCCATTTATTTACAGTTGACTGTTTGCTTGAAGCCCTGCAGGTATCAGATAAAACAGATACCCTAAGGAAGACTCAGAAAGTGGTAGATGATAAAAAGTCTTACCTGTGTACACATCTGGAAATGCAAACTTCTATTGCATGAGCCAGACACAGCATACAGTAACTCTGCGAGATGGTTCTGGACAGGAGTGGAAATCTTAAGGGATACTCTACTATTTACTCTTTCATTATTCCTTACTTTACTGTCATTTTCAAACACTGCTTTGTGCAGAGAGGTGTGTGCTCCCTCCATATTCCATGGGGCTTATAGAGTTTAAAGTTGACTGTAATGAATTGAACCCATTTAATATTTTAAAATTTTAAACTCATGGTCAGGTCTGATGCAGATATATATCTAGCCACAATAAATTTGTTAATTTCAATAAATTCCAAAGTATTAAAATATAAAAATAATTAACTTAGTGAAATGGAGATTTATTTGTTAATGCATCCTGTGTCTCAGATTTTTTTTTTCTAGGTTCTTGTTACTATAGAGAATTGTTATGGTAGCAGTGAAATCTTTCATTTCGGTTTTACAAGATGATAGGAATAAATGGTGCTTAGCACTATGACATATTTGAAATAAAACTAAATATTACAATATATTTTCTTGATGTTGTATCTCTCTATTTTGTCTGATTCCAACATATATTTTTTTAAATACAGACTAAGTTTTAAAATGATTAAGAACAAAATATCACACTGCAAATTCTGTGCTTTTTATGTATATCCTGAAGCCTTTTGCTATTGTGGGCATAAGTAATTGTTTTATCTCCAACTTTACTTCTCAAAGAAAAGGAAATCTAAGGGATGTTGTTGCCTGTTTGTCTTTTCCTTGGGGGGAGAAACACAGCCCTTTGACTTTAAATATACCACTTTGTGTGGCTGGTTTTAGTCTAAGTACAATTAAGAGGAAACTGCATTTTCCAAAATTCCATAAATCAGAATTTCAAAGAGGAAGATTTGAAGTGAGAGATGAAAGGATATAAAATAATAGCAGCAGAGCCTTTGTAACATGGACAGCATTATTTGAAGACACTGTAGAGTGAAAAAGAAGCAAGTCTAGGGGCGATGAGAGTGAACACTGATGGTAATGCCTTGGTCGTTAGCACCCTGCTCTATCCCTCAGATGTGTGACCAGACTAAACAAAGCGTGTTTTCCAAGCTCAGTGTCCTTATCTAAAAATAGAGCTAGGCAGTGGTGGTGCACTCCTTGAATCTCAGCTCTCGAGAGGCAGAGGCAGGCGGATCTCTAAGTTTGAGGCCTGCCTGGTGTACAGAGTGAATTCCAAGATGGCCAGGCCTATACAGAGAAACTCAGTCTCAAGAAAAAAGGGGGAGAGGGGGAAACAGCATGGCCCCTCCCTGCAGGAATAGCAGAATCAGGACATGAGACTACTTTACTCTGTAAAGTATTTGGGAACTCAACACTTAGGAGTAAACGCACTAATAAGATTCTGTGGGTGTTGCCAGCTATGGTGGTAACCATGAGAAACTTTGCAAGTTACACAGCCCTTTACCATGAGGCGGCCCGTGGGGAAGAACACTTAAGTCTTAAATACTAAGTGGGGAAACTGAGTTTCTGAGTGATGCTTCACCTTCATATAACTTAAACATGGCATCTGAACCAAAGGATTTCTAAGTGCTCGACGTCCAGTCCCTGTTCACCCATAGCTGCTTTACAAAACAAGAAGGCGGTCTGCCCAGGAAACCGCCATGTTGTTCTAAAGAAAAGGATGTGATGGAGGGAAGGGCCCAGCGCAACTCCATCAGGGTAGCTGATTCACAGCATGCGATGCTCAGTTGTTTGGGAAATTTCACATCCATGGTGTTTCCCGAAATGTGCTTTCAAGTGTTAGGAAGTTAAATGCAGACCATTTTTGACAATCAATGTGTTTTGGTTTGATTCTAAAGTTGTGAAATAGCCGAGTCACATAGATGCTGTCTGTGTCCTGCTGACAGTGGGAAACTCTGTCTTCCTGTAGGCTTGTGAGCATCGCTCTAATTCAGAGATCATCTGCTGCACCACTCCTTCACTGGAACAGCTGGGCCTGCAACTCCCCCTGAAGACCAAAGCCTCCTTCCTGTTAGACGGGGTCTTTTCCAAACACTTTGATCTCACTTATGTGCATAATCCTATGTTTAAGCCTTTTGAAAAGCCAGTGGTGATCTCAATGGGCAATGAAAATGTACTAGAAATTAAGGTAAGAGTTGCTTCAAACACTCTCTTAAAGGAACTTGAACTTGAACTGCTCTGTTGGCTTCATAGCTATGTGAATAGAGTCATTGTTTTCCTCGGTATATCTTATTCTGCATCAGTAAATATCAAAGCTCTGAAAATAAATCTCTATGGCATAAGACTACAAGATAAGTGTGATTAAACATTTCTTTTTAATGAAGCATTCAAGACCCTTTCCTTGTGTATATTATTAAAGAGGAACAAATGCTGAGCATAAATCTATCAAGCAGGCTCCCTGTGATGCTATCCTGATGGTGAGCTGGTATCCTCGGCCTTGTGTGCTGCACCTAAACGTGCTTATTAGAAGACAAGCAGTAAGGGCTGTGGTGGTCGATGCATTAGCTGCAGCTTTGTATTTACTTGTAGTATATAAAGTTGTATATCTGTGTGTAGCCAATTGTGGGGGGGCGGGAATGCCACGGCAAATATTTGAAGACCAGAGGTCAACTTTTCAGAGTTGGTTTTTCTTCTTGCACCTTGTTTCTGTGGTTCTCTCCCTACACTCTCTCTCTCTCTCTCTCTCTCTCTCTCTCTCTCTCTCTCTCTCTGTCTCTCTCCCTCCTTCTTCCTCCACCTCTCTCTATGTATATTTTTAACTCTTTGAGAATCTCATAAACACATGGTGTATTTTGATCAGATTCACTCCCCCCCTTCCCTCTAACTCTTCCCAGATTCCCACGCACCCCCTCTCAACCTCATGTCCTGTTTTAAATAATAAAATAATAATAATAATATAAATAATAATCCGCCAACTCCAATTTGTCTCTCCCATATATTCCTAGACCCAGGGCCAACCACTGGAATGTACTGTGGTCCCTATCAGGGACCATACTCTAAAAAAAAAGTCCACTGTCCTCCAAAATGCCAAGCCAAGAGTAATAACACACGCCTTTAATCCCAGCACTCGGGAGGCAGAGGCAGGCAGATCGTTGTGAGTTTGAGGCCAACCTGGTCTGGTCTACAAAGCGAGTCCAGGACAGCCAAGGCTACACAGAGAAACCCTGTCTCAAAAAACAAAACAAAACAAAACAAAACAAAATGCCAGCAAGTTATCTATGCCTCGTTAGTTAGGGTGCGGGCTCATATACAGGTTCTGGGCAAGCAACTGTGAGTTCATAAATGAACAGCCCTGACAAGTCCAGAAGACACTGCTTTGTACTGCCCCTCCCCAACCTTCAGCTCTTACAAACAATCTTTCTACCCCCTCTTCCAAAATATGGTCCCTAAGACTTGAGGAGAAAAGGCTGACATCAGTGCACCTTTCGTGTCTTAGCACTCTACTGACACTGACCTTCTGTACTCTGACCAGTTCTGCATTAAGTACCACGCAGTGCACAAAGTTTCCTGACAAAGCCCGGTGGCTACGCTATTCTGTGAGTATAGAGATAGGAATTTAGAGGACAGTTTGATGTTATGCCTGTTTAGCAAAATACAGGTAATAGTAATAAGTTCAAACCCCGCCCCCCGCACCCCCATAGAACCTGTCAGCTCCCCAGTCATGGGTTCTTGGCCACATTTTACAGTACCTTCAGTGGAACAGTCAACACAGTCTGTCTTACTGCTTCTGTCACTCCAGGCTAGCTAGCCCATAAGCTCTGAGCTATTCTCTTGTCTCTGCCTCCCCTGCTCATAGGAATAACTAAGATTATACATGCATGGCAGAGCACTCAGCTTTTCACTTGGGCTTTGGGGACTTAACTCAACTTTACCCACTGGGCCATTTCATGGGTGTGGTCAAGTCTAAGCAGATTTATAAACTGAGCTGGGTTCCCACCACCTTGGTGTTCTATCAATCAAATGCTACCTACTTGATTTATAGGAGAATAGCACCTTCCTGCTGCAGGTAAAGGTCACTAAGAACCAGGCAGGCTGAGGCTGGGGTTTGAGAAGCAGTGGAACAGGCAGAACAAAAAGATGCCACGACGAGGACTCTGGTCAGCTCTCTGGTGTTATCTCCATCATCTCTACTTCAGATAATAAGAAAGCTAGCAAAACGGTCCACACTTTTAACTTTTCATAGTCCAGCCAGATAGCAAACTATTCATCCCTCACGCCGTGCTGTTTGAGGCATTGAAAATGTTTTCTCCAGGAAGAAATCTGAGTGCAAGCATGAGCACACACAAACAGCAGAGTAGCTCATACTCAGGTGTGATGTGGGTGGCATGGATCATCTCCGTCAGAGTGACATTTCCACTGAAATAGTTCCGCTTTTGGGGGGCTATTTTTATCTCTGAACATACCAGTGCACACCCTCACACTCACACAATCAGTAACCTCATGCTAGAATTTTGTCCAATAATTAAGTAAACCCAGCATGAAATTTCATGCAAGACTGTCTCACTGAGCAGCATGTTTGCCACACCAAAGTTCCTTCACCTGCTTCCTTAATTGGTTTTATAAAGGGCTTATATCACTTCTCCTCCCCCCCCCCCAATACAATTAATGTAGTGTGGCCTTTTGCTTCCAACAATTCCTGTTTTCTGTTTGTAAGATTCCATTTGGTTTTTCTTGATGGAAACAAAGGTTTGTGTGCAAATAGTTTTATGCCCCCCCAAAACTATTTTTTTCTGTTCTTGTGCCTATGCTAGACAGATTAGAGATAAGTGGTTCTTTGTGTACCCTCTGAACCCCAGGGTTTGATGCAAGGGAAACTCCTTTCTCTGTAAATTAAAGAGCCATTATTCAATGCCCTACAAAGTTGTTGGACCAAGGAAAACATGACTTGACATCATACTAAGCCTATTAATGGTGTTTCCAAGATGGCCTGAGGTCCCTGGAGATGAGCACAAAGCAGTCTTTTTTCTTCACTTTATAAAGTTCACTCATCTTCCCTAACAAGTCTATAGCACTTGGTGTCACAAAACTGTACTCCAGTGGGGACAGTACAGTTTATGGTGATTGGTTTTGTGTCATGATTCACTCTTTCCCCATTCTTCATTCTATGTAAGTCTAGAAGGAAATAAAAGAGTAGGTATGATCCTGTTTGCTGTGGCAGCAACTTAATCCTTTATCGGTTTCTAAAGTTGATGACCTTGAACCCTCACCTCTCTTGGACACCCAATAGAGTGTTTTTGTTCAAAGAGTTTCTTGTGTGCTGCCCAAACATGAGTGCAAAGGGTGTGTGTGCCCCCCCTCCCCATTAGTGAAAGTGCTATGGTGCTGGAGTGTGACTGGGCTGTAGAGACCCTAGGCTCAATCACTAATACTACAAAAAGAAAACATTAACAAAAAAACAAAAGTGGGAGCTAAAAAGGTGGGTCAGTGGTTAAGGCTGTACACTGTTATTACAGAAGACTGGGCTAGGCTTGGTTCCCAGCACCCATTCTGGAGGCCTCACTCGAGCTCCAGGGGATCCCATGGCCTCCTGGGGACCCTGCTGGCACAGAGCGCAAAATATCTGCACCAGGAAACTCACACATGCACATAACAAAGAAAGAACAAAAGGGGGAGGAGGAGGAGGAGAAAGAAGAAGAGGAGACTTAAAGTCAGGGGCTGTGGCACCTGCCTGTACCATTATGCGCAGCTGAGAGAGGCATATAAAGGATTCTAGGCAAGTATGGGCGATACAGCCAGGGAGAAAGAGAAAGCAAGAGCTGTGGAGGAAATTGCACAATAAAATGTGTTGTTTACTGCCAAGAGGAGTTTGCCTTCTTCAACCAGATAAATCCTTAGTTTAAAAGGGATCATGATAGTTTTCTGCCCCCCAGTATGGGATCTGCCTTAGCAACTTGTTGGGCTGGTGACTATGTAAAGGAGCCAGCCACAATAGGACCAAATAAATACTGGTCACTCCGGGAATCCCATAGATGTCGGAGGTAGTTCAAGTCTGCCACGATGACTCCTGCACAGTGTCATGGAGTCCGTGTCCCTTTGGAAGTACACAGTAGGGTTCCCATCAACAATAGCACTAATGTCCATGAAGGATTTTACAGTCAGAACAAGAGTTCTGGTTTGCTATTCGACTTGAATCTTATGTGGACCTTTGAGGTCAGGGGGTCAGCAAGTATTGTCCCCATTAACAAATGTTCAGAAAGCATAACTTAATTGTCTTGTGGTCTCCCAGGGAGCAAACAGCAGTACTAAAACTCACGTCCAACTTTCCTGAGCCCAGATTATATGAAATGCACTGAACTGTAGTGTTGCTCAATATTCACCTTCATTTAGTAAATATAAAAAATACTTTTTTATAACAGAAGTTTTCTATCACGTGACATAAAGATTCTACATGCTTATTTGAGTGAAATAGCTTTAAACATTTTTAAAGTTTTATTTTACTTCAGTTACATGCTTGCACACATGTGTACATGTGTACATGTGTGTGTATGTGTACATATATCTGTAAGTATTCATATGTGTGTGAGTATCTGTGGCATGCAGAAGGGGACGGATCCTCTGGGGCTGGAGTTATAGGCCATGTTGTAAGCCATGTGAGTGATGGAAACTGAACTCAAGTTCTCTGGAAGGGTAGTAAGTGCCTAACTACTGAGCCTTCGCTCCAGCCCTGCTCAAGACTTTCTTCAAATATCTAAAATTTTGATTAGAGAATCCTTATGCTTTCCCCTAGTTGTCACTCACTGAGTGATAAGCAGATTTTGCATGATAGAATTTGTTTAGCTGTGTGACTTGGTCCCTTCCTGAAGCTGAGCCTCTTCATGTAAATCAGCAATGACAAAATTCCAAGAGTCTGTGTAGGAGAAAATGACATCATTGCAAGTCTAAGCTGCTCTGTGTGTATAAAGGATTGACGCCCCTGCTTATGCCATTTCGTTTTATAAACCTGCATTTTGTCACTTCAGTGCCTGCAGAACCGAGCTGATTCTGAGAATGAATTCTTCTACTTAATAAATAGTTGATAATCAATAATGAAAGTTTTACAATTGCTTCCACAACTCAATAAAACTGCATTTACTTTAAAAACAAAAATTAAACTACATCTATTTTTATTCTGCCTGCTTTGATACTAGCTCCTCTTATATATTGATGGCTGCAAGGGCCGCTCTTGCCCTATCTGTTCTCTTCTGTCTAATTTCAGCTTTAAAAAGAGTTTCATACACAATGTTGTTGGTAATATATATTCTCTAAATCACTGCTCATTGTGTGTTCCTTTATGCTTAAGATCAGAAATAATTCAGTCTTTCAGCTGTTTATTCTTCTGTTTTAAGATCCAAGAAGACTGTAGGGCTGAATGAGTGAGTCCTGGAGAGGGACATGCACTGTGGTCCTCCCTTACCCCCTCCCCCTTAGCCATTATCCAAGCACACGAGGCACATGTTAGGGCTTCTCTCATAAATCAAGCTCGTTGGTTCTTTAATCTCTTTTCTCTGTCATTCGCTGAATTCCCTCCAATATGTGAGTAAGGGCCTGTGCCCTCTCTAGACTTAACCAACAAGTTGTCATTTCAAGCCCCAAAGTGACCCGTGAGATTTATGTGTTTCTCTGTTGAATTGCCCTGGGTGGCTGACCTAGATCAATGGCTTACTTCTGCTGCCTCTGGAAGTACAGTAAGGGTAGGGCTAGTCTGCGTTCATCTCTTCCATAGATTCTTAGAATATTAAAAAAGTACCTTCTTTCAGGTATTCCTGTTTCTAGAATGGTGTCTGCCCTGCCGGTCTTGAAGTCCATGAGACACTGCAAAGAAAAACCGTTTGCAGGCAGACTCAAGACTATGAAAACAAAGTTTCTTTTTTAGGAGCTGTTCTTTGTCCAGAAGAAAAATAGTAACAGGCTTTGAAAGCCCTCTCTTCCAAGTAACAGCCTGTTTAATAAATAACTACTCATTAAGTCTTGATATGAAATTTTGTATTCATGTTTGTACTTCTTTCCCAAGACTAATGATTGGTTCCTTGAGCAAAATGTTGATGTTTTAACAGTTAACATTCTTGATACTAGCTCAAGTTAACTATGTCAAAATGACTAATGTTTGAAAGTCTTCAAGTAACTGTATAATTATTCAAAATCATGCAATTATGTTCTCAAATCCTAATGAAGCTCATACGGAATTTTCTGGGGATTTCACTGAAATGAATTCACATATGAACAGGGTTCAACTAGGCAAGAAGAATAAAAAGAAGTTGCCCAGCTGAAAGAATGTGTTGACGAAGCAGTTCACTAGATTGCTGGAAATGGGACCTTGCCATTGGTACTTTTCAAAGTGTTCAGTGTGATTCTAAAAGTGAATCATTACACAAAGCAGGGTTAAGCAACTCAGCAGGTTCAGCTGCTAAACTCAGAATTGCTTTCTTTTTGTCAAACACCCATACCCTGCCCAAAGACAGCAATAAGTTGATAATGCAAAACAGTTTTCAAAACAAGGACATAAACAAGAGTCCCTTTCCTTTTCTCTAAAAGTCAGTCTGATGGAGAAGCTCATCTTATCCTTCCTGCCTGGGTACTGTCCTGAAATGCTCATCATGCTCCCTTTCAGCCAGCCCAGCTCTCCTGAAAATGAGCACCATAAAAAAAAAAATCAGATTTCTTGGAAAACATCAATTGCATTTGCTGTACTCTTGGGCTCCTTCTAACCTACCAGCATGCCTACTGACCTGGGAAGTGTTAATGACGTCTCATTTTTTTTCTCTTTCTCTTCCAGGGAAATTATATTGACCCTGAAGCAGTTCAAGGTGAAGTGTTAAAAGTTGGCAATAAGAGCTGTGAGAACATACACTGGCATTCTGAAGCTGTTTTATGTACAGTCCCAAATGACCTGTTGAAACTGAACAGTGAGCTAAATATAGAGGTGAGGTTCCTGCACGCCTCTCATGATGTAAATAAGAGTGCCAGTGTAATTCTGTCACCAGCAGGCTTAAAATAAGTCGTTAGAGCTCATTTGTGTTTGGCTCTGGCTCATCAGCCGAGCCTCCGTTCCTAGCCGTGATTTGAGAAATGTTGAGTTTTGTTTTTGTTTTTGTTTTGTTTTTTTATTTTTGTTTTTTAATCATGCTATCTCTTTCCCCTGGGTTAGAAGTGCAATTCTCAAAAGTCCTCTTACCAACGCTACTTCTCCATCATGCCACACTCTTGCCAAAATGTGCTCTAATTCTCAGAAGGAACAAGGGCACATGCAAGAATGTCCTTTCTCCTCCTTTTCACCAGGCCAAGAGGCCTTCCTCTTTCAGTGGTCACAATGCCTACAACCATAAATAAAAGGAGAGTGGAAATAGAATAGAAACTCAATTGTACACTACCTTCTTTCATGTGTACAACTAAAGCAGATAACCCAGAACAAGGATATTTCTTTATTATTTTTGATAGTTTATTTTGATATAGCTTACAAACCATACAGTGTACCACTTGAAATATGCAGTTCAATAGCCTTGGTGTGTTGGAATTGCAAATTTCTTTAAATCGCAATAAAACACATATATCGTAAAAATTTGTCCTTTCTCATAATATTAATGTACAGTTCAGGGGCACGAATTATATTCATAATGTGTGTAACCATCACTGCTGTGTAACTTGAAACACCTTCCCAAGCAGATGCTATGTAACCAGCTAAGCAATAGTCCCACACCCAACAGCCCCTGAAACCTCTATTCAGTTTGCTTTCTCTAGGAATTTGCTTACCTAGGTATTCCTTGTAAGTCAAATCACACAGTATTGGTCTTTTGGCATCTTGCTCATTTTACTTGGCAGATTTTTGTGTAGTTCATTCCAGCTCGTGGCTAACTGGTATCTGATTTCACGTATACCATACATTGCTTACCCAAGAAAACGTAGCTCTGAGGGATTCTTGAAGTCTTCTGGAGACATTAGGAAATGGAAATATGCAAATGAATTACAAAATCTGAGGCTGAACGTAGAAACTACAGTTGAAGTTTCACAATGACCATCAGTCTTAAAAGTCCCAAAGCTAACTGAGCTGGAAGAAACCACAGCTTTCTTCTATGTACCAAAACTGAAGTAAAGAAGCCCTGAGACTTCATTACCATATAATAATGCCATCTTGCCTCTTACGAGAAGTCTTTTTTGCCATGTACTCCCAAATGGGACATAATTAATTTTTATTTATTCATATTTCTATGGTATCATTATAATAATTGATCTATCCATTTCTCTCCATATATACTTTAGTTCCTCAAGATCAAAGGGTCTTTGGTTTATCTAAGTTGTGCATTAGGTAATCAGCATTTCCTAGTTCTCCGACCACTGAGACGGAATTAAGGGATTTCCTACTTACTCTGAAGGCTGTAATGCAACTTCTAGAATGGTGGCCACCAGGTACTAACTGGGGCCCAGAAAAACTTCAGTTTCATATAGATAGTGTATTTTATATCAACCTTGGCTGAAATCTGACTTTCTTTCTTATTATTTCTAGTGGAAGCAAGCAGTCTCTTCAACTGTCCTTGGAAAAGTGATTGTTCAACCAGATCAGAATTTCACAGGATTAATCATTGGTGTGGTCTCAGTATCAGTAATAGTTTTGTTATTATCTGGGCTCTTCCTGTGGCTGATAAAAAGAAAAAATAAAGGTGCATATTTTATTTATTGTCTAAAAAGCTCCCATAGTAATACGGGGACTATAGTCACATAGTCATGGAGACATAGGGGTGAGTTCTGGGCGCTGGGTCAAAGTCCCCTGGGACATCCAGTCTTTAACAAGCTCTCTCTTTCTCTCTGTTTTAAGATCTGGGCAGTGAATTAGTTCGCTATGACGCAAGAGTACACACTCCTCATTTGGATAGGCTTGTAAGTGCCCGAAGTGTAAGTCCAACTACAGAGATGGTTTCAAATGAGTCCGTAGACTACAGAGCTACTTTTCCAGAAGGTATAATTCAGTTTACTATCCTGAGAAATTTCTATACATAGACCTCTGTGAGATGTGGCATTGTTCTTGCTTTTGGCTTTTTCCCCCATATATATATATATATATAGGGGGGGTTCGAGACATGGTTTCTCTGTGTAGCTTTGGCTGTCCTAGACTCGCTTTTGTAGACCAGGCTGGCCTCGAACTCATATTTAACTTGATGCAGAATTACACGGCCTTCACTTTAAAATCAAACTCATGCAGGTATCATATTGGAATTTTAGCATCTACAAGCTCTCTGCTCACATACAGAAAAGCTCATTTTAGAATCGTTTGAGCAAAGTTTCTTATCTCAATGCTAAGAAAAACTTTTGAGAAGTTCTTTTTAACCATTCAGGAAGAGTGTAGTTATAAAATATTTTTATCTAAATATAAATTAAAATCCTTTATTTTGGGAAAACTTTTGAATTATACCATTAGTTACCCTTTGAAGCATTCTCAATTAGGATAGCTTTCACCTACAACCATCTATGACTTGAATATATTTTGAGACTTATCCAAGAAAAAGGTTCCGTTGCACTTTTCACCAACATCATCTGCTCTGCCAAACAGCAGATTGACAAACAGTCACGCTGGCCAGGGCATTGCGCATTGTTTTACTTAAACATGTCTTGCACAAAGCAAAATGTCCATGTTGTACCAGGGCCATTATCTTTAGAAGTTACAGGACATGAGTCAAGTGCAAGCATTTCCCTGTTGAATATTTACCATTGGACAAATAAAGTGAGTCACAGACAGTTGCGGATACTGAGAAGCTAGGAGCTGCTCATCCGAGCAAGTTCACCAGCAGTGAGACACTTAGCATTTTGAGTTTCTCACCACTTGTTGCCCTTCCTGAGACTTAGGTTGGTTCTCCAGAGATTACTGGATGATTGCCCACACAATTTAAAGATGAAGAGAGAGTGTGTGTGTGTGTGTGTGTGTGTGATGAAGAATGGGTTAGGTGAGCAGTCCAGTGGCACCAACAGATAATATTGTTTGCTTGCAAACAAACAAGAGAATCAGAACTTTAGAAAGCTGATGATGTCATGACTGTTTGTAGCCCAATTTAAGCATGTTTAGTATTTTCCACAGTAAATCTTTTAGTTAAGAAGGCTTACTTGGCCAGACAGTAAATCTCAAAAGTGTCTCTAAAAAACTTTTTGAGGGGCTTTTATAGTCATAATAATCAGTAGCTCAAAACAAACAAATGAAACCTCAAAAGAAGGCTCTAGAACACTGAAGAGGCCCCTCAAATGCTACTCTCTGGCTCCCCCTTTAAAAGCAAGGAGGAGGAAGTGTCACCAAACATTCCCCATAGGTTTTTAACCCAATTCCTTCACCCTACCTTTCCTTTTTACCTGGACTTCAGACCTGTAAATTCTCAGGGGCTGATGGAAAACCTTTTTTTAAGATACAGGACAAAGGTCCTCCTGAATAAAAATTCTACTGAGCCTTTGTTTAGTTCAAATACACAGAGAAGCCAGTTTAGATCATCCACATGAAATCCTGCTGAAGTGTCATAGAGAATTCTGGGTCCCCAGTTGAGGGGGTGGGCCACTGTCCTCACCAACTATAGAACGTTCCGCAGTTGCTATTGGTTAGGTTCTTCCCTTTGGATGGCCCTTTTTGTCCATTTAACTTTTCCTGCCCCCAGGGAGCAGGTGGAAAGCAAGCCAGGAGGGAGAAGCTTGTTTTTCTAGCCATGATGACACATTGGGCAAGTGAGGAACGTGAAACAGTAAAAAGTCTCACACGCACGCACACACACACACACACACACACACACACGCACGCACTCTCTCTCTCTCTCTCTCTCACACACACACATACCAACAATAATAACAATAATAAATTGTATAATGAAAAGGCCAGATGTCTCAGGCAATAAATGTAATTGTTTACAAGCCTGGAACCCATGTGAAGGAAGGAGAGATCCAATCCCCCAGAACTTGCCTCTGGCCATACACATATGGTTGCATGCATGTGCATGTGCACACAGACTTCCATAGATGCCAGTCAGTTGCTGTGATTCTAATATCCAATATTTGATATGGTTGGTGTCTCAGAGGGAAGTACAAAGCAGCTAGTGGCTTCTTTGCCACACTTGGCATTAAAAGCACTCAGTGCCACAGGCCCTTAACTTTGGCATAAAAGTGCCATCTCTTTGTAAAAGAAGCCTTCTTATAGCACTCCAGTTGTAAAGATGAGCTAATGGGAAACTGAGCCTTGCGCAAATGCTCAATTTACCAGGGATAGGGCACACTAGCACAGATCCAAACTGCTCTACATGGCCATAACACTCTGTAACCACTATCACAAGGGGAAGCACTAACTACCACTGATGTGCAAGGCTCTCAATCCTGAGAGCGGAACATTACTGACTTCTAAAGATACATAGTTAAATGGACAGGCTGAACAACCATAACCAAAAATTTTGAAATTAAAAATAGTTTAAAATTCTATGATGTGTGTGTGTGTGTATGTGCATGTGTGCATGCATGTATGTGTGCGTGAGTGTGTGTGCGTGGATGTGCATGTGTGCGTGCGTGTGTGTGCGCGCGCGTGTGTGCGTGTGTGTGTGTGGGTGTGGGTGTGTGTGTCCATGTGCCTATGTGTAGAGCCCAGAGCAAGATGTCAGGAACTCTTGCTATCACTCTTGGCCTTGTACCTTAAGACAGGCTCCGTCACTGAGCCTGAAGCTCACCTTTTTTGCTAGGTTGGCTGGAAGCTCTTGGTATCCACCTGTCTTGGCTCCTTGATGCTTGTTTGTTTGTTTGTTTGTTTATGTGGGAAATGGGGATTTGAACTCAAGTCCTTATGCCTTTAGAGCAAGTTCTGTTACCCAGTGAGCCATCCCCCCAGCTCTTTCGATTTATGATACTTTGAAGTATCAGGCTTAAATTTTTATATTTTTTATTTTAAATTTCAGATTGTCTGGTCAGGGATGATCAGCCTATAAAGCCCATGCCAGTTTTTCAAAATCTGAGAAAATTCAAAGTCTGAACAATTTCTGGTCCCAAGTATTTTTGAAAGGGATATTTAACTTACATTTGATTGTATGTATTTTGATATACATATTTTCTTGTGCAGGAGTTCATGTAGCTTTCCATAATACTAATCATTTCCATTAATAAGTGGCCATCTCACAAGGTATCTTTTTCATTTTCTTCTGTCTGAACTGGGGTTTCGCATGACTGGACAGTTGCTTAACCACTTCCACTGCTTCAGATTCTTTTCCTTTTTAATACAATATTTTCATTAATTCTTTAAGAATTTCATACAACTGATTATATCTTGATCATTTTCACCCCCATTCTTCCCCAACTCCCCAACCCCCCAACTTACACGCACTTGATGTCCTCTTTCTTCTTTTTAATAATTTATCTAAACCAACGTGTGCTGCCCGTGTGCTCCTGGGTATGGGGCCATGTACACAAACATGGTCCTCACTGGTGTTCTCACCCTTGAGGAAAACTGACTCTTTGCCCTAGAAGCCATCACCTGTCCATGCTGCTTCCAATTCTTAAATGTAGAATATATTCTAAAATGAACTTCATGCATGGCTTTTTTTTGTTATTAATCAAAAGAGAAATACCCAAGGAAACCGGTAGGACAAACAAGCTTTCATAGTTAACACTGCCCACTTAAAAGAGAATTTCTAAACACTTCATAAAATGTTTCTCTCTATAAACATCTGTGTATATGTGTCTTTTCCCAATTCCTTAACACTTTTCTCAGGCCGTTCTTTTATAAAGGGTGTTCTGAGCCTCGCTGAATGCAGTAACTAGCTTTTCTTTAATGCTAACACCCAGGCTTCACGTTTAATCCCCCTCTGCTGCCCCTGACGCACACCCCAGTGAGTGAGGCTTCACTGTTGTGCCTGTTTGCTTTATCTTGCAGACCAGTTTCCCAACTCCTCCCAGAATGGAACGTGTAGACAAGTGCAATATCCTCTGTCAGATCTGTCCCCCATCCTAACTAGTGGAGACTCTGATATATCCAGCCCATTACTACAAAATAGTGTTCACATTGACCTCAGCGCTCTAAATCCAGAGCTGGTCCAAGCAGTTCAGCATGTCGTGATTGGACCCAGTAGCCTGATTGTGCATTTCAATGAAGTCATAGGAAGAGGTAAGTGTTTCCACTCAGCTCTCAGTTAAATACAATTTTCCAGTAGGCCTTTTATCTCCTGTTTTGCAGATTAGGGACTTAGACAATGCGGAGGGCCCCTGACAGAGCACTGATAATGAGGCATTTGAGTTCTGTCCTGCAGAAACGCAGCCCTGAAAGGCATATCCATGGAGACGCCCTGTGCCTGGAAGCCATTGGTTAGCATCCCCAATATAGGAGAAAAGATCTTATTTCTCACGCGTAGTTCTCACACTAACTACAGTTTTCTTGGAAAGTGTCACTTACTTTCCCGTAAAAATCATGCCAGTTTTTTTCATTCCTTTATCCCTTCGATCTTTCTTAACATGAGAGCAGTAATATCAGCTTGTGTGCTGCATCAGAATACAGGAAATTTATAGCCCTCCCCTGATCTGAAGGAACATAGATCATCTCCCCAATGCACTCCAGTTTCTGCACACAAAGAATGACTGTCTGTAGTAAGCTAGCCAGAGCAGCATCAGCCGCTGCAAACAAACACTATTGGAGGAAATAATCGCCAGGGAAAGACACCAACAAGAAGCCACAAGGTAAACTCTACTGTAAGACCCTTTTAACTTTGTACTGAATGGCTTCTGGCTGCTTTATTCAAAATGCTCTACAAGACGTTGTATAGGCATCTGCCAGGATGTTGCAGGAGAAACTGATAGGATTCCTGGCTGTGTGTGAACACGGGTTCTTCTCAGCATCCTCCATTAGACCCTAGAGCTGAGTTTGAGCAAGTTGTTTCTTCCTGAAAAGTGACCTCTGTGCACAAGTGTGTGTCTGCATTATATTACTGGTCTTGTAAATCCAGTAAGTGTGCCAGTGTTGGAGTGTATAGGCTCACTAATTACACGTTGTAAAATCAGGACATTTTTTATCATGAAGGTATCAACATGGTGAATATTTCTCTGAAGTCATAGTCATTAAGAAGCTATCAATATTAACTTGATATTTTTTTTCCCGTGGGAAAAATGTGAGCGCTCATGAGCTTGGGTTTTACTGTATTCATCTTTGTGTCACAAGAGGGTAGCCCCATACCTGATACTCACATACAGTGCACTAGGAACAGCTTGCCTGACTCCATGAATCAACTGAATGACTTACATAGCTATCAGACATTTGACACCTCTGGGGAAAATTACTGCCACTGTTGAAAGGGCACCATTGGGAAGTGAGTGGGTAAAGTCAGAGGGAAATGCATGAGGTGAGTCAGAGTGAGTCGGCTTCATTTGGGCAACTGTCTTTTGATTCCTGCCAACCTGGCTTATATATTAGCCAGTGACTAACAGGGAAAATCCTTCCTCTATAATACCTTATTTATAGTCATCTACTAGTATATAGAGGGCTCATTTTATACTTATTCATGTGGATAAATTTATTTACATTTTCTCAAATATTATTGGATCTTTAAAAATAATAAATTTCCTTCATTTAGAAGCTATTATTGTGCTCCGTGGTACCGCAAAGACTTGATATTTTAGTATATTAGCCTTTAAAAGAAGCCACGTTACCTATAATTTTCACCATATATTAAATAATCATATTGCTTACATGGAGAGAAATTATTACAGCTATATTTATATCCAAACACATGTACCATAAAGAGTGGTATTATTAACTAAAATGTCAAGAGCCATGTACTTTTGTTTGTCTTACAGAAAAAGGGAGATGAAGGGCTTAATAAGTAGTTGTTGCGTAAGCCAATATCATATCACACTAATCAAGTTTTCTTTTTCAACAGGGCATTTTGGCTGTGTCTATCACGGGACTTTGTTGGACAGTGACGGCAAGAAAACTCACTGTGCCGTGAAGTCCTTGAACCGTAAGTTGCGTTTAACAGGGAAGGGTGCATTTGTGGTTTGCAAACGGACAGCATATAACAGAGTGTCGATCTGCACTCTCCCTTGTGGGAAAAATCGTCTGCTGCTGAGACTGTGGAATTACTCCTGGAAACTTGTTTAGTCTAAACACTTACTGAGATCGGCCCTCTAAAATGGCCCCATGGAGAACTAATAAGTACAGGGGAAGGAGTGATGAGTCTCTGAGATGAACCGAGTATCATTCAGCCACGTTAGACTTAAAATATTTGTTTTGCAAATGACATTTACGGAAACTATTGGAAGCGCCTTGGCACATACCATAGTAATGACTCATTTTACCCAGAGACTCTACTCTAATTATTTTTTAACCACAGCTTCCATTAAAAAAAAAAGAGAGAGAGATTAAAAACTGAAATAATACAAACAGGAGAGAAACATGCTGGCAGAAATTTGAAAGATGGTTAAGTATGGTAATTCCTCGTTTATCCTTGGGTTACAGGAATGAGGTATCCACAGAAATACCTTTCCTAAGGAAATGCAACTTGTCCCTTTTAATGAGACAATGTCTCTTAAAATTTTAGCTGTTACCTAGAAAACTCTTAAGATGAAATACACACACTCTTTAAAACCAAGCATGCTTGTAAACGTAAACTTAGTCTTTATTGATGCAGAGACATAATTATGGACACAAAATGCCACACTGTGCAAGCCAGTGTACTCTACCCGTGACAGGCTTCCTGGCTCCACCCTTGACGACAGATTTCATATTTGCTTTCCTGCTTTGTAATTTTCTACTCCACAATTTGGAACAACCTGAGAAAACGTTAGCCAACTATATTACAGATTTGTACTAGAACTGCTAAGCTTTAACTGTATATGTGGTAGGTTTCCCTGCACGGTACTCTAATACCAGAACTACTTCAGCTCTTTTACATATAAATCTAATCTCCACGGTGAGCATCATTCTGTAAGGTTAATTTTGTTGGATGTTTGACCACAAAATAACTAAAGGGACAGTCAGCATAGAACCTAAAAGCAAACTGGTAGATAAGTACGCTGATCAATCAATTGGCCTCAGAGGAATTTTCACTCAGAACAGTACTGACCCAAAAACAGTTTTCTCTCCTTGTTATGTGGTTACTGTTGTCAGCCCATGTTGACTTCCATCATCTTTCCCAGGTCTTAGAAAGCATTGTGTGTCTAAAAGGTTCATTGTCATGAACACCAAAGAGATACTAGTGAAACTGATGTCGATGCTGTTAATTCTTCATTGGTGTGCTCTCGTGCCCCCAGTATGTCTTTATAGAGATAAGTAGAAAGATTAGAAAGTACTATACTAAAAACTACTTAGAGGCTGGAGAGATGGCTTGATGAGTAACAGCCATTGCTGCGTAAGCCTAAGGACTACCATTCAGATCCCTGAACTCGACTAAAAAGCCTAGCATGGCCACAAGTGTGTGTAACTCCAGTACTGTGGGGATCGGGGACAAGAGGTTCAATGGGGCTTGCTGGCCACCAGCCTAGATCCAAATTCAGTGAGAGACCCTGTCTCAAAGGAGCGGTACAGAGAACAGCAGGACACTGGATGCCATTCTTGGGCCTCTGTATACACACGCGCGCGCGCGCGCGTGCGCACACGCACACATACACACACACACAAATGTACTGCATGAACACAAACACACATAACCCACTTAGTTGGTGGAGCACATACACATACAGGGCTCAATTCAATTGACAGGGAGCTACTTATGTTATGGCACGTGCTGATTGGTCCTCAAATTCTCCTAGATCTGTAATCATGGCCCACTAGCTATCTTCATGGGTAAAGTTTACTGAGAACCAGGCATTTGTTGTGTATACTTTCATGGGTCAACAGTAGAGTTAAGTGTTTGCGACAGACACCACATGGCCTGTGAAGCCAGACATGAGCTAGCCGACCAGAATGGCACTTGATGGCCTAGGCCCTGGACACTACCCAGATGGAATAGTGTGCTTTGTTTTTTATCTGTATAAGAGAATCTATGCTCCGGCGTGAGACCAGTTCTTTCGTGGACTCTATTTCACAAAGAGGCAGTCAGTAGTAACTTGAAGACACTGTGCAGTGTTGACACCATTGAGGCTCAGGAAACAATACCCTACAATGTGGGGCTTTGGTTTGTTGGGTTCTTTGAACTACAGGGCATTTGGAGGGCCTCTTCCCAACCACGCCCCGCCTCTTTGACCCCAGGTCTCCTTCATTCCTCAAAGTGGTGAGGAGCACCTCGCAACCAAGGCAGATCATAGAAACTACAGCCTCTCTCCCCAAAAGCCAGTAATAATACCTTAAAATACTGTTCCGAGAATCCTCTTCCTTCCTGTTTTTGAAGGACTCATTGTCTGATGGCTACTCATCAGACGCTCATTCTAGAAGGGGTCCCACTAACACCCAAGAAGAAGAGATAGGTCACAGCTAGACGGGGAGAAATCAAACAGACAGCTTTGCTGGACCCCCTTTTGGTCGGTCACCATTCATCAGGCTTTTGATCCAGTCATGTTTTTCACAACTGTCCATTTTCATCAAATCCAAGCATAAAAGAAATAATTTCCATGAGTGCTTAGATCTCTCGTTTCTGAAGGACCTCCCCTTCACCATCACCACCCGCCCCCCCCCCATGCTTTATAAAGTTCATTTAAAAGATGCTATATGGAGCTAGAGAGATGGCTTAGCAGTTAAGAGAGCTTCCTGCTCTTCCAAGGGACTCAGGTTTTGTTCCCAGCAGCTCCTACTGGTTCCTCGCACCCACATACAGACACAGAAACATGCACACTAATAGTAATGATAACTGAAACAAAATGTTTAAAAGACCTTATGCGTTTCTGTTGTCAGTCAGTCCAGATGCAACCCACATGATAGGTAAGGAAAGTAAAAAAAGAAAAGAAAAGAAAAGAAAAAAAACCTTTCTGCTAGGACACCATTCCCTTGTTGTAGATGTGTCACAGAAAGAACACGCTAAGGCTGAAGCATCCAGGCAAGCCGATCGCCTGCTGGTTTTTGCATTTCATTGCTCTTGTTTTCTAAATGTCAAGGAAGTGTTCCTTCTCCCCTGCTGAAGCTAACGTCCTAACACGGGGTGTTTCAGGAATCACGGATATAGAAGAAGTCTCCCAGTTTCTGACTGAGGGGATCATCATGAAGGATTTCAGTCACCCCAATGTTCTCTCACTCTTGGGGATCTGCCTGCGGAGTGAAGGGTCCCCTCTGGTGGTTCTGCCTTATATGAAACATGGAGATCTTCGCAACTTCATTCGAAATGAGACGCATGTAAGTACTTTATTGAGCTTATTGACTCGCAGATTAGCCGTGAGCCCACCGTTCCTTAAACATGGCTGTCTGTTTGATTATTTCCATTTTTGGCAGATGAGATGGGGTCTTGCTGTACTTCAGGCTGACCTAGTACTTACTCTGTAGCCCTGGCTAGCCTCAAATTCCCTGCACTCTGCCTCCCTCAGCCTCCTGAATACTGATTGACATCACAGGCCATGTGACACCACCACTTGGCTTGCCTTCCTTTTATTCATAACGATTTTATTTTATTTTATTTTATTTTAATGTATGTGTTAACCTACATGTATATGTGTGCACGATGTGTATGCCTGCTATCTGATACTATTTAAGTGGACATCATATCTCCTGGACCTATAGTTGCAGTTATGAGCCACCATATATGGGCAGAGAAGCAAATTCAGGTCCTCTGAAAGAGCCACAAATACAATTTTCCAGCTGTTTGCTCACTTGCTTCTTTGTTTGTTTGGTGTATTGGGGTGGGTGTACACGCATCTATGGGGGTGCTTCTGCAGGCCAGAGACTCACATTGGGTGTCTTCTTCAATTTTTTTCTACACTTTAGGGTTTTTGTTGTATTCTTTTTTTTTTCTTTTTCTTTTTATGTAAAGCACTTTTTTATTGTGACATTGACTTCAAAATTTTTTTATTAATTAAACATTTTTATTTTTTATATATACATTTATATTACTACTCTACCTTGCTTTTTGAGAAAAGGTCTCTCACCAAACCTGGAGTTCACCACTCTGCCTAAATTAGCTAGTGAACGAGCTGCTAGGATCTGCCTGTCTCTGCCCCCTGCTCTGGAGTGAGTGAGTGAGTGAGTGAGTGAGTGAGTGAGTGAGTGAGTGAGTGAGCAAGCGAGCGAGAGTGAGTGAGCAAGCGAGAGTGAGTGTATACCATAACATCTGGCTTTTACATGGGTGCTAGGGGGCTGAGATCAGGTTCTTGTGTTTGCAAAGCACTCACTTTACCCCCTGAGCCATCTTCCCACTCCAATACAAGCATTTGAGTCTTATAAAAAGCTACTTATAAAAGGCTACATAACTAGGTGCTGTTTTAGAAGAAGGAGGAATGTTTAATTAATAAGTCCTTATATTAACCATGTATTGAGATAATATTTTAGAAAACTTGAGTTAAAAATATATTGTGATATATTTCATTTATCTTTATTTAAGGTAAATATGTATCTTACTTTATATTATACCAAATCGCTTTGTACTAGACAATAAACAAACAGATAATCACCACAGAGATGTATCTCACATCCACAGTAGCTCACGGGGTAGGAATTTTGTGGATTTTATTCACTCCTATGGCGCCAGTGCTCAGCATATCAGCTCTTAATAAATATTAGCTGAATAAATGAACTCAAAGTTACAAAAGAGGGTCATAGCTTGTGTGGGTGTGAGTTTTCTTCATGACACCTGTATCACGACAGGACAGTTGAGCGAGCTTTGGCAAGGCCAGAGCTAAGGAGAGGGCAACAAGGAGCTCCCACAACTAAACTGACAGGTTGGCCTCAGGCTTGGCTAAAGCTGCACAGGTCCCTGTGGGAGTCAACCAGGTAGCTTTGCTCTCCGTCAAAACTGGCTATGTAAACATGAAGCTACATAAGCTCTAGGACGTTAAAGTAATAGTTTCTGTTCAGCCAAAAGAATAGAACACCCTCAGGATGTGAACTGGGTTTTTTTGTTTGTTTGTTTTGTTTTGTTTTGTTCTTCAGATAAAATGAACTGACATTGCAAAGCCCTCGCTTTAACTCTGGTCATCTTTCTGATGAGTCAGTCAGCTTAGAAATGCAGCATTGTTCTCTCAGGAGTAAAGAGTGGGAGAGATGACCTAGTGTCCATTACAGAATCAGAGCTGAACTCTTAAAGCCCAGAGAATGGTTACTGGCGCCTAACCTGTATGTCCGAAGGGGATGTCTAGGCTACAAGACGCGGCCTGACCATGGGCTGTGCACTAGCAGAGACTGCAGCCCTTCTGTCTGGCTGCCCACTGAATTACTATGCTCTCACAAGCTCCATGGTAGCTGCTGAAGGAGAGATCCTTCTGGATGTTAAGACCCTTCTCGGGCCTGTCAGGCACAGTGAGATCTACAAGCTCAGAGTCCAATCCTTCCATCTGCTCATGCAGTTTTGGGGGTGGCACTGGTAGAACGGCATGACCTGTCCTCTGCATCGCTCCAGGACAGCTGAGGGATGAGCTAGCAGCTGCATTGGTTCCCTTGAGCTTCTGACAGACGTCAGTGACTATCCTAACAGAGTGGTTTGATTTATTTCTCTGAGCCTTCTGCATTGACCAAATTCTGGATACTTTGACACCTAGAACTTTGCTGATCGCTTCCTTCAGGGCTAATTCCTTGAAGTAGTGCACCCCCTGCCTTCAGAGTCTGCTGTTCACGTGCAAATTAGCCGGTCATTCGGTCACCTCTTTTTCGTCTATCCTAATGACCCTAGGGCCAGGCATGAGACCACGAGACCAGCCCTATCACCAAGCCCCCTAGAACTGTTTAAAAGACTTCCCAGAAGGCACCCCACACCTTCCTGGGAAGCTACAATCCAGTCACTCGCCCATACCTTCCCCTCATGGCCTTCTAACCATCCCTGGTACTCTCCTACACAGCCTGCATGTGTGGTGTGCCATATTCTTTTGCTAACTGTGAGGTGTAAACTGTCTTTTCTACAAGCACCGTCTCCTGATGAGTTTGTCTCATTATACGCCTTGAATAATAAAGCCTACATTTTCAAATAATGTGCCTTTCCCCATCTGGAAAACAGCCCGCCACACCTCCCAAACAGAAGTTGGGTATGGAAATAAGTAAAATGCATAGAAAGCATCCAGCCTGGAGCTTTGTATACAGTACTACTGAACAAATAGTTTTGGCTCTCCACAGGGCATGAGTTATTATTTGAGACAAGATAACTCATATAAACATTGCAGTATTCTGAGATCACTGTTAGAACATTTGAGTGCTTAGTTTATGCTTTTCCCAACTCTTTTTGGTTGCAGAACCCAACTGTAAAAGATCTTATAGGATTTGGCCTTCAAGTAGCCAAAGGCATGAAATATCTTGCCAGCAAAAAGTTTGTCCACAGAGACTTAGCTGCAAGAAACTGCATGTGAGTATGCAAATAATCTCCTCCGTTAGGAAAGTACAAATGAAGTGTTTGTTTCTCACTACTCCAGGCTAGTAAGAATGGTTCCCCTTTTCTCTTGGAAGCAAGAAGTCGGGTTTCCTTGACTATTTTCAGCGGAAGTGTAAGCTCCTGGGGTGTAGGTGGGGCTTTTAGTTTTATCAAACAAAGCATTTAAAAGCTTGCTCCCCAGGGGATCTTGGACAGCTGCTGTGGACTCCCCGCTTTCCTTGGCCCTTCCCACCAGCACTCTCCAGGGTTGTGGTTTCACACTGTATTAGTGATTGGGAGAGAGAATTTGATCTTCAGCATTTGACAGTGGAACAGGAAAGCCAGGTCCAGCAATCCCGGTGCAGTGTAACTCCCGACAGCAGATTTGAAATCAGCCTGCAGAAGCGCTACCAAAAATGGTATTTGGAAATGAATATACAAAGAACTTTTATTTGGGTCTGGCTGCCTGGCTGTGTGTAACAACAACAGTCAACAGTTTATAATTGAATCCCTGCGTTTCCCTGGTAGAGCGCTGATTCATGGCTTGGGGCATGTGTGAATGAAAGAGCTATGCTATTAATTTTCTACCTAGGTTTTGCTCAGGATAACATCATAAAAGTCCATGAAATGAAGGATTTACAGGCTTAGCAGAAAATGTTTGTCTTGCTATTGTTGTTTTGTTTCTGTAACTTGAGGAGTTTCTTCGGTGCTTTGCCTTCTGTTGTTCTACCTCACTGAGGGCATATATATGAGTTTTATGTGCTGGCTAGCCTATTTTAAAACAAAAATGAGTAAAATGCAGTTCCATAGCCTGCTCGACCCATGGACCATAGTGCGAGTAAGACCGATGATGTAGGTGACTGTCTTGGGGAGGCCTGGTACCCTGTTTATTTTGCAACCAAGGACAAGAAGGTGGAATCCAGCTTTACCTTTTCTCCAAACCTACACTGCAGCAAAATGTCATGCCACTCATAATGGCTCCCTTCAGCCCGTGGAATTTGAAATGTAAATGTCAAGCATTTTTATTCAGGAATTCCACTGTAGTTTTAGCTTTAGTCAATAGGCCAGAGGAAATTATGGATCTCTAATACTGAAGCCACTTTTTAAAAATCTATAGACATTCAGCGCTGTTGTAAATTATTCTACTTCGGTCAGTAATGATTTTTCTCCTGTAGGTTGGATGAAAAATTCACTGTCAAGGTTGCTGACTTCGGTCTTGCCAGAGACATGTATGATAAAGAATACTATAGTGTCCACAACAAAACGGGCGCGAAGTTGCCGGTAAAGTGGATGGCTCTGGAGAGTCTGCAGACACAGAAGTTCACCACCAAGTCAGACGTGGTAACGTAGTCATCAGTCCTAAATTTCTCTTTCGTTACTTTCATTCCTATAGTTGTATGGTAACTTTTTTTTTTTTTTATAATTAAGAACCGCTAATTGTGGGATATTTTCATGTGTAAAACTGGAGTTGATTGTCCAGTAGGTACCAAACTATATTCAGAAATTCTCTTTGTTTATTCAAAAATATTTGTAGACTGAAACACCATACCAAGCTATATGCCCCAGGTCCCACTAACCTCTTAGAGGACCCCTCTCCAAACACCATTACACACAGAAATCCAGGCTAGTGATGTTTTTATGAGCATCCAAAAGAAGTTATTTGAAAGAATCTACACACTAAAGTGAAAGGGAAGTCGGAGAGCCTGAAGACACAGAAGGAGCTACTACCATGGAAGCCAGAGGAAGAAAAAAATGTCAAAGGGCATGGGGGTGGGAGGAGCAGCAAGTCCACTGCTTCTCACTGGTTCAACGAGCCTTGGCCTTGGCCTCTCACAACTTGAATGATTTGAGAGTCTGGAGCATGCTCAGAGCGTCAGTGCTGCCTGAAACCCCAAGTGCACTGTTCTACTCATGTGCAGCAAGTCAGGACAAGTGTGATGTTTAGGTAGAGAAACATTTGATGTTTTACCCTGAAGGATACAACCACAAATCTGTTCTGTCAGCACATAAGACATCCTGGAAATGCTTCTGGAGGATGTAGCCTTCAAAAGAGGATGCTGGCAGCTGCAGAAAGATGACGTGGGACAGGGACTGGGGGTCCTAGTGAGAAGCCACCTCACCCCCTTGCCAGTCAGAGGAGAGGGGTGGACTCTAGGAATAAGTGGGAGAAGTGGAACATGTCTAATTCCTGATCCGGTGAGGGAGAGGCATTGGCAGTAGTGGGAAGAGACTAACAGCTTGTTTTCACTAAGTTATGTCACAAGCCCTGGCAGTGAAAAGAGGCTTCTGGGTATGTGAGAGTCAACAAAATAGAAGGGAGGGAGGCAGGGAGGGGAGGAGGGAGGGAGGGAAAAGAGAAGAGAAAAGAAAAGAAGGATGTCATAGCAGATGGTAGACCTTAATGCCTGAGATTTGGACAAATGAAATACAAGAAACACATGTTAGGGAGGCTGAAACAAAGGCTGCAGGTGAATCCATAATGTGAGAGCTTACCTAACCTCAGAGCACAGACAGTTCATTCAGACCCGACCGCCAGTGTGCCTCCACGAGAGAGAACCAGTGTTGACAAGTCAATAGCAAGGAGACAAGATGAAAGACCCCCGTTTTAAAAAATAGACAAAACATATGAATGGGCATTGTATCAAATACATATGTGAATCATTAGCCAGTGAACAGGAGAAGGAAAAAAACATGCCCACACAAAGATTCGCATGTACGTGATTGCAGTGGTATTATTCATAATTGCTCCAAATCAGGAACATCCCTATATTCATCACCTGGAAAATGGAGACGTTGAATGTGATATACCTTGCGCTGTGGAGATACCTCGGCCAGGAAAGTGATTGCTGTGCAGGCATAGAACCAGAGTGTAGCCCCTCTCACTGACATAAAAGCCGGGCAAGGCAGTACACACCTGCAGTTCCACCCCTGGGGTGGCAGAGACAGAGACGATACTTGGGGCTTACTCTCCATCTCGCCTGCTCAAAGTGGGGTCCTCCTGGTTCAGTTAAAGTCCCTGTCTCCAAAAACTGCAGGTGACAGGGCTGGGAGAGACAGCTCAGCCAGCTAAGTGTGTTTTCTGCTCTTCCAGCGTTTATGTAGCTGCCAAGAATCTTCTATAAATCCAGTTTCAGGGGACCCAACACCCTCTCCTGGCCTCTGTGGGCATCAAGCACAGGGTACGCACATGTGCAGGCGAAATACCCATACATTCAAAATAAAAATAAGGTGGACAGTAATTAAGGAAGATACCCAACATGTACCTTGACTGCTGGCCTCTACACAAATGTGTGGGTGCATGCCCGCGCGCGCACACACACACACACACACACACACACACACACACACACACACACTAATAGAGAGTGATATGCCTGTGCGATGCAAAGCCATTTGGCAGTGTACAGGAAGGACTGATGTGTTCTGCAGTGCAAATAAAGCTCCCCAAATTATTCCAAGTGAAGGAAAGCAGACTCAAATGATATAATGTTCAGCGATTCCATTTGTAAGAAGTGTTTAGAAGGCGGTAGAACTGTAAACAAGCCATCAGCAGTTGCCTGTGGCTACGAATGGCAGAGGGGACTGATTACAGATGGGCGTGAGGGAACCTAACCCTGAACGACAATGGTACCTATAGCCTAGCTGAATTTTTCCAGTGGCCTTGATTATAGACAATCAGGTAATTCTATAATCTGTAAAGCAGACACCAGCAAGAAAAGGCCTATCCCAAGAACCACAAAAACTCAATCAAACTTTTAAAAGGAACTGCAGAGTGTCAGTGCAGTTTCTCTCCGTCTTACTGAAGGACGCTGTACTGTGATAGGTAAGCCACGTACAATGCTGCTTTAACAAACAGTCGCTAATTGCGTGGAATAATTTGTGTAAAGTTTCATTTCAAAGGCAGCATCTAGTCTTTTGAATGTTGACATGGAACATTTCCAAAAGCATATGGTAAACTGAAAATACATGGAGTCCTACAGGCAAAAACTTGCCTATGAATGTGTAGCTTCTCTTTTTAGCCCATGCCCAGGTGGAATGTGGCCATGCCAAATACTCTCAGGTGTATTCAGATCAGACAGAAATCACATCCCGTGAAATTCCCTCATGCCCAGACAGCACCCTACAGGGGCGCTCACCTCCCACAGACTTTTCACTCAAGTTTGCACTCCTACTTGTTTGGTCCAGCCGGCCTTACTCAGACTCCATTCTGCCTCGTTTCTCAGAAGCTATCATCCACAATAATGACTGAGCAGGAAAAAAAAAAAAAACTTTCCTTTTTGTTTTCCTCCAGATCCTGGCCACACTTCCACTTTTGGGTTTAAGGGTTCAACTATATTGATGCCTCATAGAAGTGAAATGATAAAAACATTTGTCCTTGTTTCACTTAAAATGACGTCCTCAAGGTTTAGCCATGCTGGCGCATATGATAAGGCTCCCTTCTTTTCTCTGAGTGACATGTGTATATAGTGTGTATATAAGCCTCGTTTGCCTCATTCATCTATTATTAGACATTTAGGTTTCTTGCCCCTCGTGGCTGTTGTGAATTGTGCTGCAATATGCAAATTGTTTAATCTTTTTAGTTGTGTAGGATATATGCCCAGAGGTGGGGATTTCTAGGCCATCTGGTAGTTCGATTTTCTTTTCTTGTCTTGTCTTTTCTTTCTTTTTTTTTTTTTTTTTAAGTACCATATTCCGTCTGTCCTTCTGAGTGGTGGGCCGTTGTATGCATACACTGTTTAACGTGTTCACTTACCAGCTGAAAGATCCTATTGTTAGGCAGTCGCTTACACGTAATTACAATTGCCAAGACATTTGCTTAAAAGGTTTTGTGTGAATATACTTTAGTTTGATTTTAGATATTTAGGAATAATGCTCCTACACTGTCAAGTTTTTAAGAAAATGCCAAATGGCTGTCTCATTTTTATCTGCCCACTGGTGATTGCTGTGGGATCTGGCCACGCGGCATCCTCACCTGCACTAGGCATTGTGAGATTTGGGGAGGTTGAGTCAATCTAATAAAGCTGTATTTTCTTTTTTAATCTACATTTCTCTAATGACTACTAATGTTGAGCCTATTGTGTGCCTGGAGCCATCTTGTATCCTTTTTTGTGGGATGTCTAATCAGATCTTAACCCCTTTTGTTTTGAGTTGAGTTCTGTATCCTGGATAGAGGTTTATCATCAGACAAGAGGTTTTGTTATAGTCTAGTACAGTGTTTGTCTGGAAGCTGTGTGGCTCTAGTTTTTGTCATATGAGTCCTCCAACTTCTGATGTCATTGCCTAAGGTGTGCGATGCTCAATGTCTGTAGTCTCCATTTTCCTCTGCATTACAGATGCTGCACCTGAGCAGCCTCTTATAACTCTGGCTTCCTTGTCCTTACAACATGTACAAAGTTATTTACACTTCAAGGTCATGATCGTTGTTAACCCATTCTAAGGATTAAATAAAATAACAGTATGGGAAGGAAGTGATGCCTACACATGCCACACTATATGGCAGACACTTTTTTGCCATCAGACTTGGAATATAGGAAAAGCTTACCACCCTTCTCTGTTCTTACCCAGAATTCTCCATTTGGGGATTTGTGAGGCTTTTTTTTTTTTTTTTTTTTTTTTTTCCTTTTTGGACAGGATCTTATTCATGTAGTCCTGGCTGGTCCCAAACTCACAATGTAGCTGAGGATGAGCTTGGACTTCTGACTCCTTGCTTCCACCTCCTGAAAGCTATAGGTACAGGCATGAGACACCATGCCTGGTTTTATGTATGCTGGGAGTGGGACCCGCTTCATGCATGCTAGGAAAGCACTCTATCGACTGAGCCACATTCCCAGCTGCCAGATTCTCTTTCTGTGGTCACAGCCTCCAGGCACACAGATCTGTCAGTTCTCCCCAATTTCAGCTTAGCTCATTTTCAACATTTGCAAACCCCCTTGCAGTTTTGTCTTAACCATGCTCCCCGTCACCTAATCCACCGGTTAGATGCGCGACTTTTCCAGTAGTATAAATTCAATAAGAACAAACACATGTTCTTTTTGGAGGGAGAGAAGGGCTTGAGACCGGGTTTCTAGTACTTCAAACTGGCTGCAGACGTGTTGCTCTTCCACCTGAGCGTCCCACGGCTACAACTGTAGATGTGTGCCACCGTCCCCAGCTTCCTGTGGACACTTTTGCTGCCGCATCCCTTCACCCAGAAGTCTGGTGCCGTGCACTCCTGAGACAGTCCTTGTCTGTTCCTTGAGATCCACTTTCCTCTCACTCTTGCCATAATCTCTCTGAGTGCCCTTTGATTTTTTTCACAGCAGCTGTACCTCTTTTCTGTCCTCAATCTATATAACAGCCATGCTCTTATTGCACAATACTGTTAACACTGTTTAATCAGCCCTGGGACCCAGCTAGTAACTTGGGCAGTAACCTGCTTGGACAGGATCAAAGGTCAATAGATACTTGTTTAGTGGACTTAAATTTTAACTCAGATTCCAGTGCTTAGCGTTTATGCCATAACTTGACAGAATAAGATTTACATGAAAACGTTGATAAGAGGCTGAGTTGACAGTGATGTTACCTAGTTCCCTCCTGGGAGGGGATTTGTGTTCTCTCTTTTGATCAAATTATTTAATGATCTTAATGCCTCTGGAATCAGACAGTGTGGCTCGTATTTGTCACCCAGCTCTCTAGAGGCAGAGGTGGGAAGGTTGCTGCCAACTTACAGCCAACCTTGACTACAGGGCGAGCAGTAACCGCCGCCCCTTCCTAAGTAAGAGGGCCAGAGAGTGCTTAAGGGCTAGCAAGGTGGTAGAGATGCTTACACACTGGGCTGATGACCTGTCTGTTCCCCATCCTGATCCCATAGGAGGAGAGCACTGGATCCTGGGAGTTATCCTCTGACCTCTATACACTCACCATAGCATGTGTGCATTTGCACACAAACACATAAAAGTAAATAAGTCACTTGAAAAAGGGGAGGGGAGGCACTTGTACTTGGGCACAGGAGAAAGCCGTTATTGTGATTGCTTCAGTTACCCCTACAACTGGAGGGCTGACCCTGGAGTTCACTAGTTCCCTTCTGTCTCTGGATTCAAAGACATGTATTATTCTCCTTGCTAAATATGTGGTTCTTGACAGCCCTTTCTATATTTGGTCCTAACTTCCTTCTTTTTGGTATAGAATTTTCTTACACACACACACACACACACACACACACACACACACACACACACACACACACACCAGGCTTCCCATAGGCTCTATTGTATGGAAATGGCCTGTAAGTGTTGCTTAGGAAGAACCAATGTTCTGAGTCCTCTGCACGGGGTGACATGCACATGCTGATTCACCTCCCTGTCACTGTTGTCACATGTCCGGGAGTGGGGGAGGTGGGGAGATATGCATGACCTGTGCTAATCTATGTAGGGAGCTTTACATCAAGAAAATGCATATCTGTGAAGTTCAGTAGGTGCAGTAAGACCTAAGAGTCAGGAAGTCTTTAAATGTCTGTGCCAGTGTGCACTCCGATATACTGGGAGATCTTAGCTATTTGCCCAACTCCTCCATGTCTCTGGTCTCCTGATAAAATACTGATACAGCTGTTTCACATTAAGCTGTCACTTTATCATTTTCAGATTTATTGAAATTAGTTTTCGATAGAACAGTGTTGCCTAGCAATTTGATTAGTTATGCTTTTAATACGGATTTTTACTTGCACTGATTTAGAACTTGCCTTTTAACATTAACATTTAGATATGGTTACATTTCTCCCTTTTTGCATGTGTATGTGTGTTTGATGTGTGTACATGTGAGGTGTGTGTGTGTGTGTGTGTGTGTGTGTGTGTGTGTGTAAGTGCACGTGCACGTGCAACTATGCTTGTGGAAGCCAAAACTTGATACTTGGTGTTTTTCTCAGTCTCTCTCCATCATGTTTACTTCGGCAGGGTCTCCTGCTGAGCCTCAGAGATCCCTGTCTCCACCTCCCAAAGGCTGGCATTGTAGACAACTGCCATTCCTGCCATTCCTGTGGGTCTAGAGAGAAGAACTCTCGTCCTTATGATTTCATAGCGAGCACACTGTTCATAGATACACAGTTCCTGCTTCTTTAAATGTGTGTACTTCGGTGCTTTGCCCACATGTGTGCCTGTGTACCACATGTGTGCCTGGTATCCACAGAGGTAGAAAACAACTTGGATCCCTAAAACTGGAGACAGCTCCGCAGCTAAGAGCACTGACTGCTCTTGCAGAGGACCTACATTCTTCTCCCAGCAGCGGTACCAGGAAGCTCACAGGCACCTATCACAGTTCAAGGGATCTGATGTCCTCTGGCCTCCATGCGCATCTGCACTCACATGGTGCTCATAAACTCACACAGGCCCACAAGCATATATAAACAGAATGTTTTAATCTATGTTTTTATTTCTGGGAGCTCACTTTTATCTAGAAAAATCACTGCCCTTTGGCAGGGTGGCACACAGAGGAAGGGAATGCAGGCTATGCTGATGGGCTATGGCCAGGTGGGGGGGGATGAGGGCCCCCCCTTTCAGAGGTCTGTGGGAGGGGAACAGGAGGAAGGGGGAAGGAGGGTGGGCATGGGAAAATAAGAGTGAGGGGGTAACAATCGGAATGTAATGAGAATAAATTATATAATTTTTTAATTAATTAAAAAAAAAAAAAAAGAACCTAATGTGATAAAAGTATTGAAGGTGAAGGTAGGAACATGTTGGTACTTTGACCCTACAAGAAGGAACACAGAAAATGTACTCCACTGAGCACAAATTCTGTCTTAATCATCGCATAGACTTCTCATATTCTTCTAGAAAACTATAATTACTTGTATTCTATACCTAATCTTATTCTGGTTTAAACAGGCCATGAAATCTATAGTTTACCAATTGTCTATAGTGAGATTTTTGCCCTAAGTAGCAATGGTGTTAAGTATTAATCACACGGACCTGCTGAGTTTCCCTGCATAGTTGGTGATTACACTCGCCTCACCTGGCTTCTCCTCTGTCTTGTTTCATCAGTGGTCTTTTGGTGTGCTTCTCTGGGAGCTCATGACGAGAGGAGCCCCTCCTTATCCTGATGTGAACACATTTGATATCACCATCTACTTGTTGCAAGGCAGAAGACTCTTGCAACCAGAATACTGCCCGGACGCCTTGTAAGTAGGATCTCAGAGTGGTCGTCAGTAAGTCTGAATGAAGTTCATGACCTTTGCAGAAGCCCTTACCGTTGTGCCTCTCACAGCATATCTTTCTGAAACAGGTATGAAGTGATGCTAAAATGCTGGCATCCCAAAGCTGAAATGCGCCCGTCCTTTTCCGAACTGGTCTCCAGGATATCTTCAATCTTCTCCACTTTCCTCGGGGAGCATTATGTCCACGTGAACGCTACTTATGTGAACGTAAAATCTGTTGCTCCGTATCCTTCTCTGTTGCCATCCCAAGACAACGTTGATGAGGATGTGAACACATGATGGACAGGAGGCCCACCAGCCCCCTTCCAAGAAACAGTATTGGCCCAAACAACAGTCTATATACCTTCTCCCAACAGTTCTCACTGCCTGGCCTTTGAAAGGTCACCCAACATTTCTGTTGTTATTGTTTTGTTTTTGGGTTTTGGTGTTTGCTTTTGCCAAAACTACACCACTATACCACACTAACTTGCTACTTTCATTCCTGGATTCTGAGGAATTTCTCATCTGACAATGCATCAGGAACAGCAGCATGATCCCCACAGGCTGGGGGCCAATGGCAGCCTGCAGCTATTACAACACTCCTGTCTCATTAGAGTCCACAATCTCAGTTCTGGGTTGAAGTTTTTTTTTTTTTTTTTAATGAGGAAGTGATACAATGAACTTTGACGATTTTCCATAGAAAACTCAGAAGAGGTAGCATCATGCAGGACAGATGTGGTAGCTCCAGCAGGCTGCTTGCTGGAATTCCAGTGTTTTAAAAATATTTTTCTTGTGTTATGGTCATGAACATTTTCCATTTCTGATGCTGTCTACCTGTCAGGAAAACATTCCTTTTTAAACTTTTATATGCACATTCCTTTGGTTGGAGGAATATCCACAGACAATGCACTTATTTCCAAAATAGCATGACATGAGGTGTGTTTATAAATTATCAGGGATTTTATGTACAGAAATAACAATAGGAAGACTTTTCAAGAAATAACTTTGTTACACTAAAATATTCATCAGTTAAAATGCAGCTGTTTAGCAAGGCGTGGTGGCTTGCGCCTATAATCCCAGCATTTGTGATGCTGAGGCAGGCAGACTGTCACAAGTTTGAAACCAACCTTGGCCACATAATGATTTACAGGCCAGAAGGAGCAACAGTGTGTGATCCTGTCTCAGCAAACAAAAATTTAAGAAAGATTTTTTTTCTGATATAATGAATGTGGACATTTTAAATTTTCTATCTGTTTTTTAATGGCAACTCTGAAAATAGGTAACTTGTGATGATAAATCTTTTTAAGCGCAACTCCATAGGTCTTTAGAGGACAATAAAACTGACTGAAAGGTTCTACACAGCTTGTGTGTGGAACAAAGAAAGGGTCAATGGACTAGAACTACACACACTTTCTCAGGCGGAGGCTTCTCACCTAAAACAATTGGAGGCAACACTTTTGGGGAGTCTCATTTCTTGGATTAGGACATATTTTTAAGTTAAACAAAAGTATATTTTAGAAACAGACAAGAAGCCAATTGAAAACCTTGGATAGGTAGTCACTCTGGATAGGACTTTTGACGTGTTTTGCTCTGTGGAATTTTGTGCTTACTACTGTATAGTGCATGTGGCTTAGGTTCCTCTAGCTGGTTTTGTCCGTGTAAACATCGAAAGTATTATATTTTTATAGAAATGTTTATTTTTAATGATGTAAGAAAATTTTTGTTAGGCCACAGAAATACTGCACTGTGAATGTTTCTGAAGAGGTATGTGAGACTTGGAGCGACAGCAGCATGATTTTTTTTTTTAATGGCTGTAAATTGTGATAAGGAAATGTGCTGATTGCCAGTACACCCCACCCTCATTACATCATCGAGACTTGAAGCCAGGGGTTAATAGAGCAAGCTATGACATGGGTGTGCTCCACTGAAACCCAATAGTTGAGCTTGGCCGTTGATTCAGGAAAATGATGGCAATCAACAGGTCTTTGTGGTGGTGGAATATATCAGAACACATAAGGAACTGTGGTCCAGATTTATTTCAATTCAAATATTGCTGCTTCGTAATTATGAAGAGTATTACCAATTCACAGAGCACTATCAATGGTGGACAGTAAAAAAAAACTGCTCTGTGGAAAGAAGTAGCTGTCTTTATGAGGTCAGGAAAATGAATGCATCAAGAACAGAAAGAGCTATGGAAAACACCCATACCTGTATATACATACTTGAGAAAGCCGCAATGTGAAAATCATGTTTTCTGTTTATGAGCCTTCCTAGGGTAATGTGTCTGGACAGACTGTGTGAGTAAGTCATCCTTCTAAGAGTTACTTGTCGCTGCCTATACCTGCAGTTGAGTTGAATGGTACTTTGTATGTTCATAATTGCTCTGATAAATCTTACAGTTAAAATAAAGTGACGTAACATCTTGTATACTGTGAGTTGGTTATGGCTAGTCATGCCTGATTACCTACCTCATTTACATAATGACAGGGAATCCTAAGATTGATTTCACCTGGCTCCATGGCGCTCCTCCATGGCCCAGCTGCTGACTCTTTAATGTATGGGCAGTAGCTACATAGATTTGCATGCCAGACTCTCTGGAAGTGTCTGTGTTGCTAAGGGTGGTTTGTCCTGACTTTCTGATTGCCTGCATTTTTCTGGCAACCTTTCCCCTGCTGGAGCGTTTGGTTCTGTTTTCACAGGGGGTTATTCTGCAAGATGAATATCCACGTACCAGAAGGTATGACAAAGGAACTGCAATGCACAGTTGACAGAAAGATGGATACGAAAAGGCAGTTAGAAAGAGATGGGTGTTGCCCCTCAAAAATCCCTTTTTGATATACACACGTCCCCACCCTTTGGAAACTTTTGTGCTCAGAGAAACTGCATTCAGCTTTATCTCTACATTCTAATCATGACAAAAGCACTCAAACATGGGGTTTCAGTCATCTAAGAACTGGGTAGCACTTTGGGGGATATTTGACTCTTTAAAAATCCAATTTTATACTGATGTTAATAACATACAGTGGGGGATAATTCATTTCCTCTACACAGCCAGGCTTCCAGCCAGGAGATGCTGTCCCACGCAAAGTTCATTCATTCCTGTCTTTTGAAGACAGAACCCTGTTATCTTTGTATCCCTAGTATTTGATATTTACAATTACTGTACTGAGCCAGCAGTTTTATTTCCTATCAGCCACTTTAAACCATGAACAAAAAACGCCTACTTTAAACCACCTTGGGGGGTAGGGGGTCATCATGTCACATGCTCCAAGGCAGGTACAAAAACGGAGAAGAGAGCTTGCCCCCAGCACCTGCCATCTCAGGATGAGATTTTAAATCTCAAGCTTGGCATTTCCTGGGTTGGAACATGCTCCACCTTGCCAGTCCCATGACAGTTCCTCTGGTGGTGGCACAGTCGAGGAGCCCCCACACTGCCTGGGGTCATGTTGATGTCCAAGGGCTGCACTGAGCTGGCCCCATCTCTTGCCTGAGCAATGTGAAAGAGCTGGCCCTGATGTCATGGGCGTGGAAGAGCTGGTCCTGCCCATCACCTTGGCAAGGTGGGAAAGCTAGGAGGCTTACAAACTTAGGTACCCCCCAGGCCCAGATCCAGGGCTTTGAGTTGGCCCACCCCAACATCTACCCAATCTATGAGCTGCTGGAGCCTGTGAAGGGGCTGGTCCTGCAGAACCGAAGCTGCAGGATCTCCATGACACAGAGCAACAACAGGACACCTGAGAGGAGTCCCAGCGAGGATCCAATGTTGATAGTGTAGCAGAAGCCAGAGGCCTCGAACAGACCAATGCAACACTGCATTGAATGGGCAAGTAAAACTGGGCTAAAGGATGGGCTGTGTGACACACAGCAGCTTTTACAGAAAGATTTTTTTTTCTTTTGGAGGTAAGGTGGCAAGGGCAGAGAGTGAACATGGAGGGACTGGGAGATGAGTGGGATTGGGATGCATGAAGTGAAATGTAAAAGAATCAATGATAAGTTAAAAAAAGAAAGGAAAAACAAACTAAGCAAACTGCGAAAAAGCCTATGAAAGACTCTCCATGGTTTCTGCCTCCATGTCAGCCTTCAGGCTCGCACTGTGCCTGATATCCTGTCCTAACTTCCTTGATGGTGTGGAACTGTCAGTTCCTCCCCCAAGGAACTGTTGGCCATGGTGTTCTATCACAGCAATAGGAACCCTAAGACAGAGTGATAAAGGATGATTCCGAACATCAGCAGCAACAGGCCTCCACATGCACATACCAAAACATGCACAGACATACAAACCCCACACACATAAAAATAGAAAAATTAAAAACAAGCTATATTTTTGCCATTAAAGCCTAGGCTCGCAACCAATTTTGCATAGCTTTGCTTGATGTCCTGAATATTGGCTTGTAGGGATGTATTTTCATGTCATGATGCAAACATAAATTGTACTTTCTACTCCTTGACAGGAAGGGAAAGACTTACGACCTGTAAAAACTTACCAAATGTTCAGATGGAAACATCTTCCCAATTGGTTTCAAAAAACAATAGTATGATAATAAGGAAAGTGATTGTTATTTAATTCAACAAATACCACGTGCCTTCTATGTCAGGTACTATTAGGTAATGGGGTTGTGAAACTGTCCTTACTCCAAGGACGTCAACAGGTAAGACAGTGCACAGTTGGTGACTATTACATCTTGGCTTTTCATAGCTCTTCAAAATGCCTCCAAGAAGCTCACAGTTAAACAACAAAAATGGCAGGCTCTTAGACCGTGGGACCAAGCTCTTACTCAACCTAAACCCAATTCTTCAGCTGTCAAATAGACTGGCCCTGCTTAATTCACAACGCAGTTTCAGGATGCAAAATGAGTGTGCAAAACACTCAGTGTCCACTGATGCTGAGTAATTGCAATATTATTATGATCTTTAGTCCTGGACAATAAAAGCCCACATAAGGGTCGCCTGTACTTGGTCTGAAGGGACCTTACAGGTGTTGGAATGCAAGCATTCATCTCACACAGCGATTGTACCTCATCCTTGAGCACAGGTGGATGAGAAAGAGAGGGTGCGTGACAGAACAGTGTCCAGGTGGTAACACTTTCATTCCAGTGCAGGACCCTGAAGGACGTTGTCACACCATGCTTCCCTGAACCCCTGCTATTTCTAACGCTCTGACAGTTGCTGGTTTCCTTTTTGTCCTGTTTAGTCTTCAGACCGAGAATCCAGGAAAGATGTGGAAAACAACAGTCCATGTAAAATTCTAAGCACTTTGCCTGTGGTGCAGAGATAGAGTCACAGTTCCCACCCTGGTGCCTAACGACCATTGATGTTTTCATGTTGCTCCAGTGGGTTGTTGCTGACTATTGAGGCTCAGGCAAAGGTGGCGTACGTCCTGGTTTGTATCGGCGTGTTCCTTGTGGCAAGAAGCTAAGGAACTCTATGGACATCCTTCCACATGGAGATGACTACACACAGGGAGCTACACAGACGCAGCTCAGCCCAGCACGTTGGCTGGTGTTGTGACACAGAAAGGCATGCAAACATGGTCCCTCAATGGGAACGACACTGGCTGTTTCTTTCCCTTGTCAAATCTGACCTTTTTCTTCAGGACTACCTTAATTCCCTATCTATCACAAAAATGGAAAAAAAAAATCCTTCAGTCATAGACAGTGAAATATTTCAGTTAGTGAATTGGAGGTAATAAAACAGAGGCTGCCCAAACTGTCCTTTGTTGTAAATCACAGCAAAGGTCTAGATTACCTCAGCCAAAGGGTATTGATCACAGCGCTGAGAGGTTTATAACTACTATTGACTTAGCATGTGACCCTGGAGCAGAAATCTAGGAAAATTGCAAAAGCATACCTACGGTAATGAAAAGTCTGTCATTAACAGGGCTCCGACTCTATTGGCTCCAAGGCAAATACTAAGCAAATGCCTGACATGGAAGGAATTTTCTGTCCTCTCTTTCCTTCACTGGATGGCTCTTAAATTATTCTGATGCATGTGTTTTTCTTATTATTAAAAAATGTGGATTCAAAGGGCTCATGTGAGTTACTTTTTTTTCACTTTACTTATTTATAATAATGTATTTTATTCGATCTTTGGGTTACCATACAAAGTACCATGTTTCTCTATAACATCTTCCTGCATAGCTTGGGTGGAACTCTTCCCTGCGTCCACTCCTTTTCCTCTTCTCCCTGTCCCACCGTCACTTGTCCCCTAGGGCCTTCCACCCCAGTATTCCCCTCTCCACTGTCTCATATGAATTACCTACTAGTCCATTAATATCTACATAGCTCTAAAACTTTTATTATTGCTGTGGGTTTTTTTTTTAATGGGAATTAAGGGGTCTAAAGAGAGATCAGTGGATAAAGTGCTTGCTGCACAAGCATGACAGCTTGAGTGTGTGTGTGTGTGTGTGTGTGTGTGTGTGTGTGTGTGTGTGTGTGTGTAAGGCAATATTTCAATATTTATAGAAGTCATGAATTTAAAAGGGAGTTGGAGGACCAAATGGGATAATTCTATAAATACAGTATTCATGTATGAAATTCTCAGAAAAAAAATTTAATGACAAGGCTTAGCAATGCACACTTGTAATCCCAGCTTTGGGAGGTTGAGGTGGGAGGGTCTTGGGGCTCTATGGTTAAGCAACCTAGTTGCTAGGAGGGCTCTGGACTCAGTAATAGATGACTGTCTCAAAAATGCAAGGCAGAGGGGTATAAAGGAAGACCATGATGCCAATCTCTAACCTTCACACACAGAGACAGGTGCCAGTGTGTGTGTGTGAGAGAGAGAGACAGAGACAGAGAGAGAGAGAGAGAGTAGGAGGAGCATGTCACTGAAAGGACCAACTTAGAATAAGTTTCAAATGCTATTCAGGTAGCATTGAAGAAGTAATTCTGAGAAGAAAATGGGCGTGTTTCTCATGAACACACAGAAATTTCAATTTCTGGTAAACAACATCCCCATGCTGTTTTGCAGCACTGGCCCGAGACTGCAATGATGATTAATTTCCATCCCTTTTGTGAGGAGAACTCCTTTGTCTTTATGCATTTACTTTTTCACTGTCACCCAAGAACATTCTTCTTGCTACACAGAGTTCCAGGCTGGCAGAGACATCCAGTAATCCTTAGACCACTTGGCTGGAACTACAAAAATGCATAAAATCTTACCAGGCCAAAAGAGATCAACTCGAAAAATTTTTGGCATCCAAACATGTCAGAACTGTTTTTAACCCCAAACCAGTTGTGTTCCTCACTTGTGGTCCATGGAGCCATAAGACCCGTTCCTATTTTTATTGGGCGGCCTGCAATTTTTAAGAACCATATTTCTTCTACCTTTGGTGGTTTTTTTTTTTTTCTTAATTTTCTCAGTGGTTTTATGCCTTTCTGCTATCTGTCTCTTATTTTATCTCAATTTATTCTATTTAATATTTTTGTTTTGTGTATTCTATTCTGTTTTCTTCTTTCTCTCTTTCTCTCTTTCTTTCTTTCTTTCTTTCTTTCTTTCTTTCTTTCTTTCTTTCTTTCTAACAAGTGTTCAGAATCAAATCTGAGGCATGGCTCATGCAGGGTAAGAGCCCTACTGCTGAGCTCCACCCCAGCTCTGTGCCTGACGCTGAGCGCTGGGAGCGGGTAAAGTGTTCTCTGCCAGCTCAAATCCTTACTTTGACATCTGCTCTTTCCATTAGAGTGAAGCAGGCAGGGCCTTTTCTTCTTCTCAGCCGTGACTAAACAGCCACCTCAGTGCTAAAGAAGAAATGTCCAGTGCCAAAGCTTTTGTGAAGCCTGCCCCCCAAGAAACCCAATTTCAGTCACATGATCCTCAGAGATAATTTCACAAGTCTCAATAAGGAAAAACTACCCAGCATCATAGTGCCTGGCTTCTGCAGGGCTGTTTCTGATTTGTTATGCTGTAAAAACGAGAGCATTTGCATTAGCGTCTGTGGTAGCCACAGGAGTTCTGGGAACACCTGGGTGAAGAAGCATAAAATCACCGCCCAAAAAACTTCAGAAAAAAAAATCAATTGTTAAAACTAGCTACACACATATCTTTTTTCTTAAAATGAAATGAATACATTAATAAAATAAAAATAACAAAATAAATAGTAATAACAACAATGATGTCATCCCAGGAAATGTCATGGGGATTAATGGCTGTCTGGAAGCTAATGGGCTAAGGTAATACTCACGGGGCTTAGTCTCACTTAATGAAATGCTGTTGGTTTAGTAAATGAATGCTTAAAATGACAGAAAGTAAAACATCAGGGCTGGTTGATTCACTGGAGGGATGAGTAAAAGCAGGATGTGTCACAAACCGTGCTTACTGGGCTTTTCAATTATTATTATTAATTTGTGATTCAGAAATTACATATGCCTCGCAAGTTGCTGTCTTTCATACATCTGCCTCATAATTTTTCTCTGGGGATATGTGTATTTATAGAATATTCCAATTAAACTATTAATAAAAGAATATAACTCCCTCTTGGGTAAGCGTATTGATTTTCTACCGTTGGATGATTTTGTTCTAAACACTTTGCCCTGAAGACAATGTGCATCCATCACAGCGTCTCCTAGTTGTACTTGGTTTAGAAGTCTAAGACTGTTCAAACAGTTGACCTCTCGGTCCTGCCCACCATGTATTGCTTTCTTTTAACTTGAAAACCGGCTGCCAAAATCAAATATCTGATTGCTTCACCCACCTGCTTCAAAACCAAACTCCTAAATGTTCCCAAGTCTCTCCTTTGTGCTGTTTGGGTTTGCTTATTTTGTATTATAAAATAGAGCCTCACGGAAAAATATTTAACCGGGCCAAGCTATAATAAAGTGGACAGAAAATATCCTCTGGCCACCGTCTCCCTCCTTCCAGCCTGCCTCTTCAGAGTGACTCCTGCTGAAACTCTTTGTACCTTAGTCCAGAAATGTTCCACCCTGGGAAGGGGCCGATGCTGAGCCAGATGTGTCGGTCCATCCGTCAATAGCTTCCATCGTTTTTTATTAAGCTGTTTATGACTCAACAGCAGCTCCACAGTACAGAGCTTGCCTCTAAACCTTGGGGACTTTGAACTCCGGCCAAAAGTACCCACTTAGGATATGAACTGTGTACACAGAGCTGGCATAAGAAGTCAACTGCCTTTTCCCTCTAGAGCAGTGGCTCTCAGCCTTCCTAATGCTGCAACCCTTTAATAAAGTTCCTCATGTTGTGATAAGCCCCCAACCATAAAATTATTTCTGCTGCTACTTCATAACTGTAATTTTGCTACTGTTATGGATCGTAATGTATATATCTGCTCTGCAGGATATATGATATGTGGGTCAAGCCCCACAGGTTGACAATGACTGCTCCAGTGGCCTGAGAGTCCAGTGCCCCTGCAGACCACTACTCTTTGGATTACTTACTTGAGGTATTTAAATGGAGAGGAGATGGAACTATTTTCTCCTCGTAAAACAGATTTGCTTATTTCTATTTGCCAAAACAGAATAAACTCACTTCTGAAAACTGACAAAGCGTTACATTTTCCTAAAATTCTTGTTCTCTTTTGCAATGGAAGCTTCAAACTGCTTAGAAGTTTTAAAGGGTTTTAAACTAAGATGGGAAGTGTAATCCGCGGCCTCCTTATAAAGAGCACTCCAAGAGGGTTTGTTGTAGAAGTGCCGCTCAGATATGTCGTCACTGCCTGGAACTAGCCTAAGCCTGTACAAGCAAATACCACAGGGATAGGTTGTTGGCTGAAGCAGTCACTTTCCTTGACCCCAACTGTCCCTGTGGTGCAAACACACCTAAACTAATTTTGTCCGTTACATAAGGAGCCACACGTCGAAACTTGAAACTCCTGCCATCATATTACTGGCTTAATCCTGTTGTAAGTCAGAGTCCAGAGATTGCCTGACAGGTCCACCCCTCAGTCGCTTTCTGGACAGACGGACTGGAACACAAGTTTGCGTGGGCACATTTTGGAATTATCCATACTTCGTTTGACCCAGTTCACCACTAAGGAGTGGACTGATTTTTCAGATCACTCATTGAATCTTCCTATGTCTAGGTTCCATACTAAAGACCTTGATTTTTCAATTTTTTTTCCTGTTTGTTATCTTTAATGTGCTCTGTACACCAAAAAGATCCAATACAGAAGGCCCTAGCATAAAATTGCCTCCAAATAAAGGGAACAAGAGAGGGTAACAGAGAGTAAATACAATCAAAATGCATTATGTTCATGTATTAAAGTGTCACAATAAAGCATGTATGATTGACTTATGCCAATAAAAATATTTTTTTTAGTTAATACCAAACAATTCAGAGTTTGGAATCACCTTTCTATGAAGATGAAAATCTTGAAAACAGACACTGGTGTTCTTCATCATTTTTGCAATATCAAACAAATAGCAGGAAGGGGTCCTAGTTTATTATAAGTTTTCATACTTCTGTGGCTTTCTATGTCATGCAACCATTTTAAAGTTGTATTCTCCTTGTCTGTGATTATAGCTCATAGATTTTATTGTAAATATTCAATAATATAAAAAATTCAATAATATTATTATTACTTGCTGATTGGTTGGTTGATTGATTGGGTATTCGATTAACTAGTTGATTTGATATTTCTCTGCTCCTCGGGCCAGCTTCAAAGTCCTAGGCTTGAGGATCATCCTGTCTCAGTTAATCTTCCTGATTGTCTGGGACTATAAATGGGCTTTACTTGCCCAGGTATTATGATTTATTCATCTCAATAAAGCCTTTTCTTGAAAAGTCTCCACACAACACATCTAATTCACAAAATTTCTTCCAATAAACCCCCAAATTTCACTTGTTTCTGTGAGGAAACCCCCTATTTTCACTTGCTATTATGTAGTTGCTAGGCTCATGTGCAAGATTCTATACTCAGAATCAAAGAGGTAAGGGCTGCGGACATCACAGAGCCCCGAACAGGCCTCATAGGAGGGAGCTGGCCCTTTGTTGCTAGCTAACCTTTAAACTGCTCCATGTCCTTTTTGGAGACCAAAGTTTGGGGTCAAATAATGGCCCTTTCTCAAAGCTAAACACAAACATTTATCTAGGTGGTTTGGGGGCTCACGAAAGGCACTCTGAACTTCATTTCACGGGGGCATGTTTTTCCAGCATAATACATTGCTCTTTGTTTAAGTCAAAATTTCATTTTATTTTCCAAAAGCAACTCTGCCAGGTTTCCTTTATTTAACTGTATCTTTTTTGTCTGATGACAATGGAAAACAGAAGAAAATATTCTTGCTAAGGAAATGAAATATTACCAAGAACAACAAACGTTCTCACACTATAGGAGGTTGTTTTATAGGAGGGTTTTTTTTTTTTTCTTTTTCTTTTTAAGTCGTTATCCTTTGGATGAACAGTGTTATTGCTGTGACTGTTAGGTCAAATGTGTGTGGCCCAAAGAAAATGTTGGAAAGAAAATTAACTAGTTTATAAGGGTACAGATAGCACTGTTTTAAAAAGGAAATGATTCTTCCCACGTAGAAACAATACAAAGTGATAGCAAAACAAAGTGAGAATTTGGACAATTATTAAAACAATTCAAGCAAAAAAAATGTGAAGTCCGTGTAAATATTTTTTACAAGGAGCACAAATGAAATTATTTCTGATTTTTTTTTAAACTTTGTCTAGCTAAAATTGCTCCTCCTTCTAAACCAGAGAATGCAGAGGACTGGTTAACTAGAAAGGACTGACGATGAAAACAGAAGGGCTTCAAGTGAGATGGCCCCGGGTCCTGGCTCTGCAGTGCCGCCCACTCACCATTAGCCTATGGGCAGATTTGGTTTTCCACTTATTCTATTTGAAGATATTGTTGGAGACAGCCTACATCATAAACCCTGTTTTGAGGAAGAGATGCTCAGCATACTTGCCAAGTCTGTTGTCCCCAAGAGGCACATGTCCCAGAGCAACATCTACCAAGCTGCCAATAGACAGATGCCAGCACTGGGCAATACAAACCGTAGAACCAGAGTGAAAGCACCTAGGGACAGAAGCTTGGACACAGCCTTAGGGCACTATTCAGAGCTTACAGGGCTGAGATAGAGAAAGCTACTAATTTCATATAAAAAACACAAAGTTTTTTATTTAATCTAGAAAGATTAAATAAAACTGTGCATGCTTAAATTAATTTTTTCCTATTTTAAACCTCTTTGCCCACTCCCCTTGTGCTAATAGAGTTAATCTCTGGTTCCAAAAACAACGTAGCCACTGCTCACACTAAGGAAAAAAATTTTTAATGAAATCACACTTTTTCCAGGCCAATTTATCTAGCCCAACTAAATGCAGTGGTAAGCAAAGACCGCCCACCCTCAAGACACAGTGCATCACAACAGCAACCCCGATGACAGGGCTCCTCTTTTCCTCTGTCAGTTTATTTCATTCAAAATATTCTAAAATGTGCACCACTAAACTGATGCAAATTACATCTGAGACAGTCTTCTATTGTAAAGTATTGTAAAGAAGAAAGTTGTCCATCCTGCATTTACCTCTTCCCTTTAAACAGCTTCACTTCTGCCTGTGCTCAGGTGATAAGCTTGTGGAATCATTATTACAGGTTGTGAACGTTCCTAATAACTAAGCAAAACTAACAAACAAAAAAGATTGTTCCAAACATACACTCAGAAAACCCCAAATGAAATGACCACACAAGATCAGTCTTTCAAATAAAGCAGGTGGTGACATGCAGTGAGTCAGTGACAGATTCCTGTCTTTCTGTCTTACCAGCCTCATATGTGTATCAACCACATCGCGCTGCTATAACAGAATAGTAAAGATTGTGTGATTTATAACAATCAAAAAAAGTGTTAGTTAATGGTTCTGGAGAAGTCTGACATAAGAGGACCAGAAACAGACAAGGCCCTTCTTGGTGCAACATCCCATGGTGGAAGGGCAAAGAAAGGGGGAAAAAAAGAAAAAGGGGCCAAACACATTCATCTGCAGTGAACTCACTCCCTCTATAATGCATTACAATCCGTGTGTGGGGGCAGAGACCTCCTTGTCCAATCAGCTTTCATTGAGCTCCGCTTGCCAACCTTGCTGCACTGGGGATTTTGTTTCCATCACAGGCAAAGCCTCACATGTGTTTTCTATCCTCAAGGTCATCTCATGGGCTGGATGGCTTCCTGAGCTTCTGGAAGAAAGACAGACTAGATCAGCATGTTTTAAGAACCATCCTAAAATGACTAAAAACTCTCCCGCTACTATATCTGACCAGAATATATATATATATATATGTGTGTGTGTGTGTGTGTGTGTATGTGTGTGTATGTATGTATATGTATACGTATATGTATATATATGTACCTATAGCACTTAAATGCTAGGGACAGGTCAGAAATACAGTCTTTCCTTCTTGGGCCAGATGTGCCGGGATAAGGAAAGAGAGAATATTGATATGCAACTGATTTCTCTCACATTGTCTGAGCCAGACCAGCATGAACAGTGTTTTTGGTACAACGAACCATTAATGAATATTCCTGATTTAATGATGATTGTTCTAAAAGAAAAAGTTACTGACCCCTGACACAATCATCCCTCCTGGCCCCTTGATAATGTTTTACACTATACAATTCTGATAATTTTGACATTTGCAAACCCATTTCTGTTGTACCAGGCTTTTGGTTATGTGATGCATGGAGTACAAAGATCAACAGATCCTCATGTCACGTATACATCATTAAAAAGGAAAATAAGGAGCCAGGCGTGGGGACGCATGCCTAGAACCCCAGCATTTGGAAGGCAGAGGCAGGTGGATCTCTGTGAGTTTGAGGCCAGCCTTGGCCTACAGAGTGAGTTCAGTATAGCCAAGACTACACAGAGAAACCTTGTCTCCAAAAACCAAAAAAAGGGGGGGGGGCTAGATAATGTAGTTGGTAGACCACTTGTCCAGCATGTATGAAACCCCAGGGTTGATGTTCTACACCGCGTACAGCTGGATGTGTGACACACACATGTATTCCTACGTCTTTGGAGGTAGAAGCAGGAGGAAGCAGAGTCTAAAGCCATTCTTGGCTACTTAGCTAGCTGGACGTCAGCCTGCGCTCCATCAGATATCGTCCTTTCCCAGAGACAGCAGCGGGCCAGAGGGAAAGAGGAGGCGAAGACTAGAAAGGAGGAGAGGGAGGGAGCGAGTAAGATCAGAAATCTTGACGTCAGTAAGTCACTGCCATAGACATGTAAGTTGAGGAATTTAAGCGACCATGTATGAGGCGTCATTAGAACATGAAGCAGCTGAAGAAAGACTTGGCAAAAGGAAACGCCTCTGAGTTAAGCCTGGTTGAACAGGCCAAGAAAAAGACATTCCCCACAAAGAGAATCATGCCAGCAAAGGAGTCAAAAGGGCATGAGATGGCTCAGAGACTAAGAGCACTGGCTGTTCTGGAGGTCTTGAGTTCAATTCCCAACAACCACATGGTGGCACTATTTATAATAAGATCTGGTGCCTTCTTCTGGCCTGCTGGCTCATATGCAGGCAGAATGCTATGTAATAATAAATAAATCTTTTTTTAAAAGCATGAGAATGGTTACAAGATTAATTTGCATATGACAATACCTTGGTAATAATAAACATTTGAATTGATAATGTGTCTCATTGTGTGATCCCACATAAGCCTTCTCTGCCTATAGCAGGGTCACAGTTCCTGTGTGGGGAGGTGGCTTTGCAAAGTCTAGGATAGAGCTGGGTGGTAAAGGCTAGCTTCAGAATAGAAGACTCAGCCCCAGACCTTTTTGGCTTTCATTCTCCCAGCTCTGGCCACATCAGCCCATCCTCAACCATGGTAATGCGTCCATTCGGAATTATCTGTGCCCGTAGCTGCAGTACCCTGAGTTATTAACTCTTCTCAGGGAACTGGACACACAGCCTGCCAACAGGAGACCCCAAGAAATGTTGCAGGTGTTTCACGTGACTGGCACCCCTGAATAAAGGCGCCAGGATTGTACAGTGCTCTGGAGTACAGGAGAGACCCCAAATCTTAGAGGGCTTTGATACCACTCTGTGGTTTTAGGGACTGGTCAAAAGTCAAAGGCTTTTACACAGAACAGCAATGAAACCCGAACTGTTGCGTGAAATAATCACTGCACTGAGGGGAAGAGGGCTGGCTTGAAAGGTCAGTTAGGAAGCTATTTCATAAGGTCGGGTTGACTTAAGCAGAAACCACATCTGCACCAAAGGATACAAGAGGTCAGCGCCCCTGCTCATGTAGCTCCGGTGCTTTATGATTGTGTTTGATGACACAATTGTTTACAACCCTTGACTTTCTCCCCTGCCTTATCATTAGTGTTACTTTAGAATAATGAAGCCTGCTCCATCCATTAACTCCACTAACATTTGCTCTCCCTGTGGATGGAGGTTAAAAATTAATTACTCTTCCAACATATTGATTACACGAGTATAAATATAAAAACAGCAACTACAGGGACCCTTTGTTTAAACAGCTTGTTTGCTCTTTTTAAAGGCGAGAATTAACATAGAAGGTACTTGGCCGCGCAGGCTACACCGAAAAGGCAGCCCTAGAGTGCCACCTACTGTTCACACCATGCAGACAACGCAGATTCTTAGCCTGCTTTCACTACTTGCGAATGTTAGGCAAACAAAACATTCCTTTTCTGACCATTGGCTAGATCTGGGTAGGGGTTTAAAGTTTACCGCCTGTATTGTCCTTGGCTGCTGTCTTAGTTTGAGTGGGACCCCTGGGCCCAAATCTGCCTATCATAATGTTCTACTTGTAGGTTTCTAGGACCCTCTGGATCCTTTACAGTTGAGTGGAGAGTGGGATATGCCTTTCTCACGTACTCTGGTGCCTCACATTTGACCATGTCCCCTGGAGGGGGAGACCTGGTGGCACTCAGAGGAAGGACAGCAGGTTGCCAAGAAGAGACTTGATACCCTATGAGCATATACAGGGGGAGGTAATCCCCCTTAGGAACAGTCATAGGGGAGGCGAGTAATGGGAAAATGGGAGGGAGGGAAGAATGGGAGGATACAAGGGATGAGATAAACATTGAGATGTAACAAGAATAAATTAATAAAAAAATTTAAAAAAACATTTCTTTTGAAAGCGTAGCAAAAATTATACTCTCGTTCAGTTTCTGGGTGGTGGTGAATGAACAGGATGGGAGGATATTACTTGCAGTTTTGTCTCATCCCCCATTCAACGTCTTTTCATCATGCTAGCAAAAGTTGGCCCTAACATCGAAACTTGCTATAGTTTAACTCTTTTCAGCTAAGGAGATAGTTCCTGACTAACTCCCATACTAAAATGACTTTCTTTCTTTCTTTCTTTCTTTTTCTTTCTTTTTTTAAAAGTAAAAGATGGCTAGCATGGACTCAGCTAGGCTCTGGCGTTGAGCTCTCCTGTCCTGGAAATGTATCATTACTAAGGTAGCTCATTTATCAGCACTAGGCCTTCTACAGACATTAAAACTCACTCCGTTTCACTTCCCTAACACAGCCCAGCCCTTAGGAAGCACGACTCTAACATTATATTAGGCAATTCACACTGACCTTGTAACTACCAGCACTCATCGCTGGTAACTTAAAGAGACTCCACGGCGGGGGGGGGGGGTCGGGGGGAAGAATGGAGCCCAAGGTCACAGCTGTAAATCTTGCACCGAAAGGCCAAAGATTACCATCCTGATACCAAGTGCTGACAAGTCCTTCATGCTGAGGAGCGTCATATTTCAAAGCATACTTTTCCAAAACCTATAGGTGATAGTGACCGTTGCAGGTATGACTCAAGTGACACCACAAACATTTTAAAAGAACACTGGGGAGGGGCAATCCCATATATTATACCTGAAGTTCGCTGAGAGTTTTCATTTCACATTCTAATGAAGACCCGATATAGTAACTGCTATCAACTAAAGAGCTAACCTGAAATAGTATGTGAGCCTGCATGTTGTAAAACTCTTTGCAGGTGGGCTCTGAGCTCTGTAAACAGGGAATGTTTGACTCATAACCAGGACAAAAAGCGACCCTGTTGGGTGCACCCAAAGCATTGGAGCAATGTGTTTCCAGGAGGTCAAGGGGCTTTAAGAGAGGATGCATGTCAGCTGACAACTGCAATGTAAAAATAGTCTTATCAGGCTCTCACGGTGCCTACAACATAGCGTTTGATATAAGAAAAACAAAGTGAATTAAGCCTGTCTGAGAGAGAGAGAGAGAGAGAAAGAGAGAGAGAGAGAGAGGAGAGGGCACAATGAAAACATTTTGTGTGGCTTTTTATTACAAAACTAATGCAAACATTAAATGTAGACTAACGTTACAATGTCGGGTTTTTTTCTTTTAAGTTAGCATTCCAGCAGATTCCAACCACTCCACCCAACCCTATGCAGCTCCCCCTCTCTTCTGATGTAGTCTCGCCATTCCGTGCTTGCATTCCTCTCCGAAAAGAATACGTGTATGTTGGTTTTAGAGTTTTAAAATATAAACGATAGGGCTCTATATGTACAGTCAGCAGACATTTATTTTCACAAGCATTCTTCCAGAAGATAGCCGGCCTTGTTTCACTTATGCCCACCATCTGTAAAATAGATGTTTTTAATTTGTCTTAAGCAGGGCTGCAGAATCGGCTCAGTGATCAGGAGCAGGTGCTCCTCCTGTCGAGGACTCCCCTTCAGTGCCTGCACCCACGTGCAGGCTCGCAACTATCTGCAAGTCCAGTCCCAGGGACCCAACACCCCCTCTGGCCTCTGTATGCACTGCACACAGGGAGTGCACAAATATACATGTAGGCACAGCACGCATACACATAAAGTAATTAAATAAGCACATCTGAAAAGGTACTTAATGTATTTACTCTTTCCCTTCTTCTGAAGCATTCAAGCTGCGGTCGCTGTATTCCTGCTGTTGCTCCCTTTGGTCTGTTGTGTTTACCAGTACAAGCAATGCTGCCAAAAGGGACCATCCAGTTCACCGCCTGTGAATTCCACAACACAGTGCCAAAGTAGGACTGACAACGAAAACATAATGGATATTTACGGGATAAAGAAAATTGTTTCCCTCAAGTACACCTTTTCACTTTCCCAGCATCATGTATTCTTGGGATGTTATTGTTCTGTTTAGTTATTGCCACTTTAGTAATTTTTAAAAAAATGATTTCTCACTGTTGTAACAATTTGATTTTCCATGATTAGCACAAAAATTAACTTTGTGGATTTATTAGCATTTCTTCCTAATTTCACATTTTTATTTTGTCCCTAGGATCACCACCGCCACCAGCACCACCATCATCACCATAATGTTTTTTCCTAGTCCGTGCACTATCATGTCATGTACTGAATTTTCTCTTGGGTTCTTTGTATTTTTCTTACACCTAGAAAATACTCTTACATATTGACAATATTAGCTCTTAATTTGCATTAAAAAGTATTTCCCAGTCAGTTATTGTCTTTTGACTATGAATCTTGTTTTTCTTTTACATTATAAAAATTGTACATATACATTATGTACATTTCTCTAACATTATGGTTCCTTTTCTCCTCTACTCTTATGGGGTCTTAGAGAGTCCCCCATTCTTATATACACGAATTTCAGGAACACACCCTAATAATAGAAAGATCATAATTCCAAGGTCCATAAAACAAGAGTCTCTAACCAATCCCTCCCTAGTCTGACAGGCCAGAAAATGTGGTGGTATCGAGCAATAATAAAGACAACGTACACCTGGGCTTCATAAGAAGTGTATACCCCATAAAAAAGGATGGGGCAGTACTCAATCCTGATGAAATCCACACAAAAGTCATTCCAACTTTCTTCCTTAAGTATACAACAAACTTAAATGTAGAAAGGCCTCTGTAGTTGGAGGCAACAAGTTGGTCCAAGGCCTGGCTCTGCCATGTTTTTAGTAGCTAATCTTGAGTTCTTACCCCTTGTCCAATAGTATACACGATACCTTAGATGGATCAATAGAAACCAGACAATGATCTGTAGTATGTCTACTAACATTATGTCCAATTTTCTTATGAGGAAACTGAGGACCAGAGAACTAGGGAACCCACTCAAGATTGTATAATCCAGTATACAGATGAACTAAGGATCAGACCAAAGTACTTCTCCAAGCATCCAAGGTTTCAATCAGTGTTCAAACAGGAAACTCTGACCCCTTTCCTTCATTCATCAGGTAACTTATCTCAAACACAAAACACAGGCCACCCATTGCCCTATTTTGACGGATACATGAAATGTTAGGTGTTACAACATGAAAAGTTGTCCTTTGTATTACAGAGGTGGAACAGAAGACTAAAGTGCAACCTAAGTGGAGCGGAAGAGGGAAGACATCACTGGCAGGGAGCCAAGGCCAGGATGTGGCACCTCAAGGACTTTGGAAGGCTGACCGTGTTGATCATTAATTTATTGCATTAGGTGTGGCATCTGGTCTTTTGATAGGCATTTTTCCCACAGTGGACTGCCACTATTGGTTTTACTTCTATCCCTACTTAGAAAACTTTTATTCATCAATCTTTTCTTCAGCCGTTAAAATATTTGTGGAGCACTAATTGTGCTTGGCTCTTTGCTAATCATGTTAGACATTGGTGATACAATAGTAATTAAACTGCCTTTCTGGAACTTGTGACCTGTAATGAAGAAGTGATGATAACTGCATGCGGTAAGGCTAAAAGCAGCTTAACTGTGAAAGGTGAGAGGGTGGAGCAGGAGAGGCCCATTTGGGGTGGGGTGGACCCAAGAGTGGGATACTGAGAAAGAGAAAGACAGAGTTCAGGTCTCTAAAGGAAGAATTGGTATGACCTCTTCATAGATCCAATTGGCAGATTAGGAAAGACGATTCAAAGATGACCACTAGCCTTCTGCAGTAAGCAACAAAAAAGACTATGTTCACCATTTACTCATATATGGGAATTAAAAGAGATGGTTGGGAAGCCAAGAGGACCATTTGGGATATTCTAATTTTGGAATGCCTGCAAGAACTCAAAGGTCAAATCGAGGGTACAAGCCCAGAATCCAAAGGAAAGTTTGGCATTGAAGAGGATGTCATGGGATGTCATGAGCTTACAGACAAGATTTAAGATCATTCGTTGTTTTTCCTGTGGTCGTTGGCAATTGTATTAATAACTGAAATCTGAAAAACTTTAGGGATTTTTTAAATCTCATTAATGAAATCTTCAGACTATTACACACTTCATGAAAAATATTTCTGTCTGGAAACTAAGAAGAAATTCTCAAGTTCCTGTAAATCATATTAACAGTGTAATTCTTCCTGGGGCTACCCCACGGTAACACGAGACAAGACTTAGACCAACACAAAGCTGGGCCTGAATTCCAGCTCTGCCTTTGCTAGCTATGTGGACTTTGAAATTATTTTATAGCATTAATCCTATCTTAAACTGTTTGTATAACAGAAATACACTGCCCTGGGGGTTACTGGGAAAATTGTAAATATCTGGAAATTTTCCTAGCACAAAACAGTGCTCAGTAAGTAGCAGCAACATTAAATTTCCCTTCTTCCACACATGTTGAATATCTTGAAAGTTAAAACTTTTATTTCTATATGTCATTTTCTCTTCAGTTCTTTCAGTGACATTACCCATCCCTCTAGTCAATAGAATCTGCTCTTGTCAAGTTGCCCATGGTGGTTGGAGAAATGGTGTAGTCAGCAAAGTGCTTGCTACCTCGTGAGCATAAGGAAAGGCTTGAGTCTCGTCCTCAGAACCCATGGTAAAATATTGGACATAATGGAGGAAATGTAACCCTAGTATTGAGAAGCAGACACAGGAAGATTCTAAGGCTGGCCGGCCAGTCGGGCCTGATTGTGAGTTTCAGGCCAGTGAGAATCCAACTTAAAAGGAGATAGACATTATTCCTGAGAATGACACTCAAAGTTTTACTCTGGCCTACACACACACACACATACACACACACACACACACACACACACACACACACACACACCAGACACTGAGAAATTGTATCTATCACCATCACACTACTGCTCACCAGCATCTAATACAGCTGCTTATTCCGCTTTCTTTGATGAGCTTTGTTTCAATGACAGCAGGCCATCCTCAGTTCCATCACTTGTCCAGGAACATCCTTTTCAGTATCCTTACGTTGAATCCTTTCCTCCAGCTCAAACTCCAGGCATTGAAGTAATAAAAGTTCTGCCCCAAAGTCCCCACTAACCCACCACTTAGTTGTTGCATCTCTCCTTCCTTTTTTCCCTTCTGTCTCAGTCAGTGTTCTGGTCTATGAGGAGACATCTTGACCATGGCAACTCTTACTAAGAAAATCACTTAACTGGGGCCTTATGTACAGCTTCAGAGGCGTAGTCCACTGTTATCACGGAAGAGAGCAGGGTGGCAGGTGTGGCAGGCCTGCAGCTGGAGAAGGAGGTGAGAGCTGTGTCCTAATTCACAGACCAAGAGGCGCTTTTGAAGACTCAAAGCTCACTCGCACTGACACACTCCCTCCTACAGGCCACACACACTCTGACAAGGCCACACCTCCTAACCCTTTTAATCCTTTTCAAAGAGCACCATACTCTGATGAGTCATGCATTCAAATATGTCTTGCTTTGAACTCCAAATTCATACACTCAACAACCTGTTTGATATAGTCTTATGTTAAGTATCTCAGGCTTAACAAAGAAAATGAAATTCCTGACAAAAATCCTCACCTTAGAAAATGCTATCTTTGTCCAACCATGGCACTCTAACAATGTTCTATCCATCAGCACATGCCACTAACTCTGTTTCTAAAATACATGCACAGCCTGCTTCAGCACCACTGTTGATTCCAAGGCCAAGGTAACATTGTTTCTTATCTGACTCATGCTGAAACCCTTTTCAAACTTCCAGCATGATCCAGTTGGCTCATGCCCACCACAGCGAGCATTTGAAAGCGTACATGGCGTTGTGTCACTGTCACATTCTATTAGCTTCTTTTCTATGGCTGTGATAAGACACCACAACCAATGAAAGTTATGGAGAGTTTCCTTTGGGCTTACAGATCCAGGGGCTTAGGGTCCACACAGGCAGGGCTGGCGTGGTTGCTGGAGCTGGACCTGAAGCTCAAGACTTAGCATCTTGAACATAAACCAGAAGTAGAGTGAGCACATGAGAGATAGTGAGAATCTTCACATTGTCCCAGCCCACTCCCAATCATGTCCTTTCTCTAGAAAGGCAACATAGGAGGATGAAGGGGAGCTGTGGGCAGCGCCTCTCACTGACACAGGTCTGTTCACAGGTGAGCCTTTCCCACCTGACTTAGGACTATGTATAAAAGGCAGAAACTCTAGAAGTTCTTAATGGGAAATGTGTGTATTAGAAAGGCTGGCTATTATATCGAGGACTGTAGGAAATGGAAAGAGGAGACTATTAATATGCTGGCATAAAAGAAGGTGAGAACCTAAAATGAGAACATATACATGGGGAGGAAAGGATGAGAGAGAAATAAGAGATGTTTAGAAAAGATAGTTTTCATAACTAACTGAGTCTGTGAAATACTAAGGTTTAAAGTGTGGGTGGAGGGGGTTCAAGACAGGAACAGGGTATTAAATAGAGCAGAAAGACCTAGCCAAGTAGCAAAATTCAAGCCAAATGAAAGAGAATATTCCACATTTGCCTCGGCCTTAGGGAGGGGAGCGGCTCATTTTGCTCAAATGTCCTTCTATCAGTCTCTGCCCAGTATGTTTAAAAGCATACTTCTCCTTCAACCAACTCAAGGGTCTCTTCTGATGGAAACCCACCCCAGTCTAGCAGGTTCATCATCGGGCCTTCTCTTCTGTACTATCAGTAGTGTGTGTGTGTGTGTGTGTGTGTGTGTGTGTGTGTGTGTGTTGTTTCACTTTCGTACTATATGATCAACCCTCATGACAGGAACTATATTTTATTCTCATATCTCCAGCTCTCTTCTTCGACATTACATTACTAATATTTGCTGATAGTGAGATAAATAAAGACCCTAATGACAAATGTATTTAGACACTCAACAAAAATGTACTGTTTAATGTAAGAGTTGAATGGGCACAGTGGGTCATGTCTATGCTTCCAGCACTAAGGAAGCTGAGGCAAGATTGCCACAAGTTTGAGGCCATCCTGGGCCACGTGGTGAGTGTTTCATCAGGCTTAACTCTGAACAAGAGAGAGGTGGGGCGGGGCATGGGGTGTATGACAGTCAGGTACCCTGGGGCTGTGGAGCCATCTGATATGGGTTCTAGGAATCCAGACATGATCCTCTGGAAGAGAAGTAAGGGCTCTTAACACTGAACCATCTATCCAGCCCCAGAATCGCTTTGTTTTCATTTTAAAACACAAATCTATTAATGATGATAGCTGCAGGTTAATTTTGGATTCCTGACCCAAATGCACAAATCAGTTTGTTTAAATAGTCCTTGGAAATAATAACTAAGCAAATACCAAAGAAAGGCAAAAACTAGCTGTCCTTCTAGTGAGTTCTAAGATTACCACACCTACAAGGTGTTAGCACTGTTGTGAGAGAGACCACAGCATCTACAAGGTGTTAGAACTGTTGTGAGAGAGAGTGGTTGAATCAGTTAGCACAGCAGAGGAAAGAATGAGTTTTGTGAGAGAAACAGGTCAGCAAAAAGAGAGCTGAGAAGGAATCCATCATGTTCAATACAATAAACCAACAAGCCCTACTTCTAGTAAAGGAGAAAGAAATGAACACGTGGTAATCCAGCCAACCAGAGGAACAAGCAACCAAACTACTAGAATTAGTCAATATTTGCCAACAACGATTTTAAACATAGATGGGCTCACCCCCTCCCCCAATAGCACAGACCAGCTGACTAGATTAAAAAGCAAACCCAACTATCTATTGTCTCTAAGGAACACATTTCTCTGGTAAAGAGACCCATGGACTGAGAGTCAGTAGACACTAGGCAACCTGTTAAAGAACTGGAATCAGAAAACAAGCCAACATAGTTACTCTGGTAGCTGGACATATTAGAAAATATAAAGCAAACCACTGCATATTAATAAAGGGAAAACCCACAAAGAAGATATACAATTATAAATACATACACACCAAATGCTAGGGTTCTCAATTTCATAAACCAAGTTCTAATGAAGATGGAAAGGTAGGTAGACCATGATACAATTAATCTGGGGGTAATTTCCACTACTTCTTTTTCATCTTTTTATATATATATAAAAAAAACCTTTTTATTGGTTCTTTGTGAATTTCACATCACGCACCCCAATCCTGCTCATCTCCCCTACCCCTCATACCCATCCTCCACCTTTGCAACCTCCCCCCAGACAGAGAAAAAAACCAATCTCATTATAGAAGCTGAATTGTGTCACAGTCTGTTCCACAATATACCCTTTCTCCACTCCTCATTGCTGCAAATGTTCGTTGCGATGACTCGGTGGTGCGAGGCCTCTGGCTTCTGCTGCTCTACCAATACTTGGACCTCACTGAGACTCCTCCCAGATATCCTGTTGTTGTCCTGTGTCATGGAGATGCTGTAGTTTTGGATCTGTAGGACTGGCCCCTTCATGCACTCCAACAGTTCATCGATTGGGTAAATGCTGTGGTGGGCCAATTCAAAGTCCTGTATCTGGGCCTGAGAGGTATCTGAGCTGGTCAGCCCATCTGCTCTCATACCCCAAGGGATGGCTCACCAACACCACCAGCAACTGGGGCCAGCTCTTCCCTGCTGCCCAGGTGAGGTACAGGGTTCACTTTCCACAGTGTTGCAGCAAGTGAGGGACATGGCCAGTTCTCCCACTCTCATGACCCCAGGACCAGCTCTCCTACCTGCCATTCATGGTGAGGGTAAAAGGGAGAGTAGGTGGGGGATCTCCCCCTTGCTGACACCACAGCACAGTGCACAAGTGCTGCAGTAGGTGAGGGGAAGGGCCAACTCTCCCACTCTGATGACAACTCCCATAATATGCAGGGCCCACTCTCTAACTACTGCAGCTGGCTAGGGGCAGGGTCGTCTCTCCCTCAATGCCCAAGTGAGGGATCAAGACAGTTCTGCAGAGCCCTATGACATCAGTATCTTTCTAGGCAGCAGCCCTGACCAGGGACATCTGCCTGGTCTTTGGTGGTAGCAAACCCCTGCTGCTATAGGGCCACAGACCTAGACACAGCCCCCACTGGCAACACAGCCTAGGACCCCACTCTGGTCCCAAGTGGCACCACAGGCTACTCACATCAGGCTGCTCCTCACTACGCTCAAGTCTCCAGCTCTGCCTCTCTTCATTTTACCACATCCTTCTGTTTCTCTTTTCTATTTCTCCACCACTTACCTGTTCCTCTTAGTGGTGCCCATGGTCTCTGAGTGTCTGGGGTCATCTCAGCAGTGGTCTCAGGAGTGATAGCTATGCCCGACTCGTGCATTATGACACTGGGCAGGTGTCATCTTGCATATTTTCTGCCCCTCCGACCAGGCCTGCAGGGCCAGCTCCCTGTCCAGATCCCATAATGCAGTCTGGTGGTTGTCTCCAGTTCTTTCCCAGCTTGAGCCTACCCACATGGCTCCATGAGGGGGTCGTCTGTCTTGGGCTCACTCCCACCTGGGGCTGTGATCCCAAGCAGCGTTCTTCTAGTCTCTGGCTCACCCCCATTTCCGGGAGCCTGCCTGGGCCTGCACAGTGCCAAAAGGCTAGCTCCCTCTCTAGGCCCCCTGGTGCCAGACTGGTGGTTGTCTTGGGCTCAGATGTTCACATGCCAGAACACTGAGTGTAGACATAGCCTCTCTCCTCTCTGCCACTTACTAAGGAACACATGACACAGCAGCCACACCTGCAGTGCCTCTAGAGGCAGATCTTTTCATCTACTGATAGGTCATCGAAACTAAAAAACAAACAAACAAAAACCCATCACCACCAACAATGACAAAGAAACTACAGAGGTAGTAAGTTACACCATCAACTTAAAAATATCTATTTGTCATTCATATCCTTATGTAATTAATAATTTATCCAATAGATGTGCAGCATATATTCCTCTATTACAGGCCAAAATCAAGCTATAATAAATCCAAAAGAGTTAAAAATAATTTATGTATCTTATTATAGCATAGTAGGATAAAATTAGGAATCAACATGAAAAAATTTACAGGAACTACACAAATACTTAAAGGCTGACAACACACTTTGAAGGACCCGTGGGTCAGTGAGAAGGCTATATAGACATCTCAATGAATAAGTGATTGCTGTGAAAGCCCGAGGACTCAGGCTTGTGTATCCAGAATTCACATACATCCAGGGTTGGCATGGTGATCCGCCAGTAATTCCATTGATCAAAGGGCAGAGAGAGGAAACCACTGGAGCAAGCTTGTTACCTAGACTAGCTCATTGAAATAAAGTTTCGGGTTCAACTGAGAGACCCTCGCCTCAACAGGTAAGGTAACAGTGGTTGAGAAAGGCTACTAATACCAACTGGAGCATGCACACACATGTGTGAACACACGTGCAACACATGATAAAAGAAAGAATAAAGTAAGGAAAAATTTTAAATTGTTAGAATAAAAGGAAAATGAAGACAAAGCTTACCAGAAGCTTGGAGGACCATGTAAGGCAGCTCGAAAAAGGAAATTTTTAGCTATGAAAGCTTATGTTTAAAAAAGAAAGAAAGGAAGAAATCGCTTTTAAAGTTCTTAGAATAAACAAGAGCAAGCCAAACCCAACAGTAGTAGATAGTAGGGGCTAATACAGGTCAGGGCAGAAACTCATGAGCTAGAGACTAATACATAGAGTCAGTCAAGGAGTTGATTCTTTGAGACCAATGAGCCCATACTCAAACTAACAAAAGAAAGAGAAGACCCAAATTAAATTTAGAGATTCAAAAAAAAGGATGATAACAAATTCTAGTGGAATTTAGAAGTTCAATATGGAATTTTAAAACTTACGTTTCTCCCCAAAACTGGAAAATCTAGAAGAAATGAATACATTCTTAGGCAAGTTTGACCTACCATAACATATACAACTTCAGCAAATCCATAGCAAGCAGGGTGATTGAGTCAATAACAAAAAGCCTTCCAACAACACCTCCTTATTAGGTGTTGGTCAGGAAAGCCCCAAGAGCAACCCCTCTGAAAAAAACATAGGTTCTTGCCATTCCTCCTAGATGCCTACCAGAAGTGGATGATAAGATCCTACTATTGAAGACTTGTTGCAAGGTACAGAGAATCAAGCTGTAACTTAGCCAGAAGCTTTGTCTCTGCTGGCCAGTGTTTTCCTAGGAAGGTGCTCTGCTGACTTCTAGGGGCGAAAGGGAGTCGATGTCTTAAACAGCTAGGAGCTATGTGAACCCCAACAGAACCTATGAGGCAAGATATGCCAACGGATGTAGCAGTAGAGTGACTGCTGGAGAGGTAACTGATTGCTCTCTGATTAGATTTAGGCCATCTCAACAGTGACGTGTTCAGGCCTCACACTGTAAATCCAAGTTTAAACAGTCCATGCCAGGGGAGGCCTCAGGTCTAGGGAGAAGCTTACTACTGTTTGTCTGGCTTCCACATGGGCATGCACAGGCACATTGTGCTGATTTACTTGAGCCAACTTGACACAAACCTAGCTACATCTGGGAAAAGAGGATGTTGAGAAAAATGCCCCCATAAGATCAGCCTCTAGGCAAGTCTGTGGGGTGTCGTCTTGATTAACGATTGATGTGGGAGGGTCCCACTCATGTAAGCAGTACCATGCCTGGGCATGGGGTCCTGGCTTGTATAAGAAAGCAGGCTAAGCAAGCTATAAGAGACAAGCCAGTAAGCAACATTCCTCCGTGGCTTCTGCTTCAGTTCCTGCCTCTAGGTTCCTGCCTTGACTTTGTACCCTGACTTCCCTGTATGATGGGCTGTTATCTGGAAATGAAACCATTTCCCCTCTAAGTTGCTTTTGGTCATGGTATTTTATCACAGCAACAGAAACCCTAACGGAAACACACATATATCCCCCAACACGTACACACATGCTTATATCACACATACACCCACACACATGCTTTATTATACCAAGAAGATTATCAGCAGAGTGAAAAGGCAGGCTAAAGAAAGAGAGATCCTTGCCAACTTTATTTCTGACAGCAGATTAATGTCTAGAATGTTTAACAAGCTTTTAAAATTAAACACCAATAAAATCAAATCATGGCATTAATAATGAATTAAATAGATAGTTCTCAAAAGAAGGAATACAAATGGCTAATAAGTATTTGAAAGGAGATTCAATCTCCTTAATTATCAGGAAAATACAAATTGAAACTGCACTGACATTCCATTGCACACTAATCGGAATGTCGGTCACCAGAAAAGGAACCGTCAATGCTGGCGAGGATGTAGGGCAAGATGAACTCTTCCACATTGCTAATGGGAATGGAAACTATTATACCCACAACAGAAGTGAGTATACATCTTCCTTAAAGACTAGAAATAAAACTGTCATATGACCACTTTTTAAATTTACGTAAAAGATTCTAAGCCAGTCTATCATAGAGATATTTGCATACCCACATTTATTGAAGCACTATTCACAATAACCAAGATAAGGAACCAAACAATATATGGCCCATTTATAGATGAATTGATAAAGAAAATGTGATATAAACTGGGTAGTGGTAGCACACATCTTTAATCCCAGCACTTAGGATGCAGAGGCAGACAGATCTCTGAGTTCAAGGACAGTCTGTTCTACAGAATGCATTCCAGGACTACACAGAGAAACCCTGTGTAGAAAAACAAAACAAAGCAAAACAACCAAAAAAAGAAAAAGAAAAAAGGAAGAAAAGAAAAAGGAAAGGAAGGAAGGAAAGAAGGAAGGAAGGAAGGAAGGAAGGAAGGAAGGAAAAGTCATACATACATGCAATGGGTTTCTCAGCTGTAAAAAAAAAAAAAAAAAGAATGAAAGTATGACATTTGCAGAAAAAAGCAAAGTGAGTCTCATCAGAAAGACAAATAACATGTTTTCCCTCATATATTGAAAATATTTCTTCTCTCTCTCTCTCTCTCTCTCTCTCTCTCTCTCTCTCTCTCTCTCTGTGTGTGTGTGTGTGTGTGCGCGCGCGCGTGTGCGTGTGTGTAGGTCATGAGGTAAGGCTGGGGGACCAGAGAGAAAGTGATGGGAGAGACAGGAAAGATGGCTGTGATGATTACATGATGGGGGAGAAAGTCCCCTTCTGTCAGAGGTCTGGGGGAAGGGAATAAGGCACAAGATGGAGGGAGGGTGGGAATGGGGAAATACAAGCGAGGGGATAACAACTGGAGTGTAATCTGAGTAAATTAAATGAATGAATGAATGAATGAGTAAGAAAAATAACATAACAGAAAAAACATAAACAGTATAATAATAAAGCTAGGAAGAGTCACAGTGAAACCCACTACCTTGTGCTAACTAAATAGATTTTAGAAAGTACACAGGGAAATATATTCTGTCTTTAACCAGATGAAAAAGACAAGTTTATTATTCTTTTAAAAGCATGCTCTTTTTACATGTCACAATTTGGGATCCCCAGCAGGGCAACTGTGAGATGGTGGTTACTGTGTGAGAGATTTGTTTAGGAGTGTTTAGAATCAGCAACTCTGAGAAGAAATCTGAGGAAGCAGTATTTGAGAAAGGATAGTGCTGATATTAAGTATCATCTCAGTGGAGGTCTCAGGAGCCAGGACAGGGAGTTTTGTACCTGGGTTGTCACTTTTGAGTTATCCCGATTTGTTAATTGGATGAGCCTTTGTGTGCCTACAGTGATCAGCTGACTTGACACTGGGCACAGCAGTTGTCTTCTGCTGAAGCTGTGCATATCAGGGACAGAGTTGAGCGTTTGCTCATTGTACTCCTAGACCCTTGGGATGAAGTTCGCCAGGCTGTGTTGGGGTGTGTGGAGGGGTGGGGTGGGGGGCGGTGTACCTGGATGTACATGGCTACAGAAACTAGAGGTCATTCTCAGGGTAGTTCCTCCAGTGCTTTGGTGTTGTGTTGTGTTGTGTTTTATTTGAGACAGTGTCTTACTATGTGTCCCTGACTGGCCTACACCTGGCTTTGTAGACCAGGCTAGTCTTGGACTCACAGACATCCACCTGCCTCTGTCTCCTGAATGCCAAGATCAAAGGAATGTGCCACCACAGTCAGCCAGTTTTGTCTTTTAAAATGGCCTGGAACTCACTGAAAAGGGCCAGGTGGCTGACCAATGATCCCTCCACAGGAATTCACTTTTCTTTACCTTCCCAGAGCTGGGATTACAAGTGTGTGTCCCCATGTGTAGTGTTTTTATACAGTTTCTAGGGATCTAAGTAAGGTCTTCTTGCTCATCCAGTGAATGAATTACTGTTACTGACCCGAGCAATCTCACTACTCCAGAAAGCTTTTCATTATTAAAGGGATGGAGCAAGTCTATTAGAGTGCTAGTTTACATCTGATATCTTTCATAGAGAATGGTTTAAATTTTGAGAAAATGTGTAAGGAAAAAGTCCACAGAAATACATTATTTAGGAGGAGAATCGATACTTAGATAAATCTCATATAATCTTGGCTGGACTCGGACTCACAGTAGCTGAAGAATTGCCTTCGACTGTTGGTCCTCTTACCACCACCTTCCTGGCTGTTTTATAAATCAGTAAGTTTGGTGCGCTTCACTTAGAAACTCCATTAACTTCTAAACAGAACGGTGACTCACCTCACCATTGTCACTGATTTTTGATCCCAGAGCCACACCTTGATTTCCTGAAGATGAAAGGGGAAAAACATTACAAAACCCAGAAGGGAAGCAGTGTCAAGGAGAGCAATGACCTACTCCCAGGAAGAAACAATAGCACAGAAGTTCCTAAGGCAACTGGGGTCAGCTGAGGTCAAGCCCCTTGCCCTGTATCAGTCCTCTATCCTTCACGGTGGTACAGAGGTAGGTGCCATCCTTTTTGGCCTAAAGCAGAGTGTTTCAGCATCAGTCCAGAGTCACTGGCTACTCAATAGCTCATGAACCCACTAAGTCTTGTGTGATCTGGCTTGGAGCTCAAAAACTCCTACCCCAATATTTACATCGTCTGCTTCAGAGAGGAGATTCCTTCTTCCCTTTCTTTTTCACTTAGCTCTTGATGCCTCTCCAAGCAACTGAGAGATCTTCCATTTTCTTTGTCTAGTGACACCTCCTCACCTCACTACCAGAATCCACCTGCACACAGAACATGTGATCCTCATTGAAATCCATTTTTGGGCTCACGGGAGTCAGTCAGTCATGAATTGGAACCATCTTGAAGGTTCCCAGCAAAGCTCCTTGGGGACCGCTATGGCGCCAGAGTCAGAGCCCAGCAAAGGCTGCCCTCTCACCCTCGAACCTCTTGCTGCCTGTCTCCTAAACATCCTCTCCCTGTGTGGATACCCTGTGCTCACCTCAGTAGTGAGCCTTCCCAACTTGGCCAATAAATGGAGCCGTATTTTTGTGCAGACAGCTTCTGCTACTCCTGACCCTGGTGCCTGTGGAGGAGTTTGGGTGCCCAGACAGAAAATAGCCTGTCTTGTTTAGATCCAATGTTGATCTAATTTAGAAAAATTGAGCAAGCAATTTAATCCATCCATGCCTTCTTTATATTGGTAGTAAAATAGAAAATGATTACAGTACCTGTGTCATTTGACTATAATAAAGGATGAATAAGATACCACATAAAAAGCACTTTAAATAGTGTCTGATGCATTAATAAATGGGAACTGTTATTATTGTGAGATGGTTGCCAGTAGGAGAGAATACAAAGTGACCCCCATTATGTTTTTGAAGACATTATAAAATTAGAATTCTTGAGATGCCTTTCACTGCCTTAACAGGCCCCTTTCTATTTGTATAATTAAAAACAAAAACCTAAACCAAAATCAAAACAAAACAAAACAAATCCCGAAAGACCCCACAGCTCTTCCAGACTAAAAATAAAAGACCAAATATGGCACCTACTATTGCGTGGGGACCAAACAGTGACCCAGCTAATGACATTAATTTCCTGAGAGTTGTCAAAATAACTCACCCTTTTATGCAACTGTTGCTGAGTCCACTGTATGTGTGAATCCGAGTCTGGGTCATATTGCCAAATCAGGTGTGACTTATTGCTTTCACCTTTACCTGCAGAAAACCTGCGTAACACTGGACAGACACATCTCATCCTGAGCTTTGTATCTTCCTCACTCATGAGCCTGACTTTCTCCTGCTTGTCTAAATACCTATTCTCCTCCTAAATAATGTATTTCTGTGGACTTTTTCCTTACACATTTTCTCAAAATTTAAACCATTCTCTATGAAAGATACCAGATGTAAACTAGCACTCGAATAGACTTGCTCCATCCCTTTAATAATGAAAAGCTTTCTGGAGTAGTGAGATTGCTCGGGTCAGTAACAGTAATTCATTCACTGGATGAGCAAGAA